>NC_141931.1:11843557-12147500 GCF_057802395.1 Ceratotherium simum simum
GAAAGTTTTACTAAAAGGCCATTAGAAGACAAGGAAATAATTAAACTTAGGTACAAAGAAAACTCAGCAAATGAAAAAACAGGCATTATTAACTTTGTGAAAAATATAAAATACAGAAGGAAAAATAACCATAGTGTGCAACAATGCTCAGTTATAAAGAATATTAGAATAACCATAATGCTAATTTAACCAAAATTGTGGGAGAACTATATTGGGAAGATGAGAAAGGAGAAGCAAAATGATGGCTAAATAAAGAGCTAGCTCTATCTTCCATGACAAGAATTCAATAGATAATGTCTAAAATGGGCAAATCAAGAGATAGCAATATATGCACAGTTTTTAGAACTTTGGAGATGTGTGAAGGCCAAAAGGAGCTTTAGGTTAAAAGAGTTGAAAGTTGTTGCCTTTAGGGAAAGGGCAGGGGAAGTGAGAAGGAGTGAGTCAGGAAACTAAAGTTTGTAATAGCTACATTTTGTAATAGCTTTTATTACTATTTGACCTTTTAAACTACATGCATGTAAAATTTTGATTTAAAATTTAATTTAAAAATAAAAATAAAACAAAAATGCTGGACTTCCAGTACAAACAGGTAGGCACTCGGGTGATTAATTCGACTATTAAAAAGAGTCATGATATTATTTGAACCCCTGGCTGGGGAGAGGTATAATATAGGTTACACCTGGAATAGTCCACCTGGGTTTTTTTTTTGGTGAGGAAGATTGGCCTTGAGCTAACGTCTGTTGCCAATCCTCCTCTTTTTGCTGAGGAAGATTGGCCCTGAGCTAATGTCTGTTGCCAATCTACCTCTACTTTATATGTGGGACGCCTGCCACAGCATGGCTTGAAAAGCGGTGCATAGGTCTGTGTTGGGGATCGGAACCCACGAACCCTGGGTAGCTAAAGCAGAGTGCATGAACTTAACCACTATGCCACCGGGCCGGTCTCAGCCCACCTGTTTTCACTTGAATATTTTCACTTTCACTTCTGGAGTGCTGTTATCCGTTTTAATTGTTTAAATAGCGATCTAATCTTCTCCAGGATCCAGAATTCCATCCGCAGGCAGAACAGGATCTTGGTCAAGTTATTTCTCTGAAACACAAGGGTACAGGTGATGATTACACTCGCCCAGGGAAAAAGAAAGACTCCTCACTATGTCTGTAACCTTCACTGCCTTGAATAATCAAAGTCCTCACAATAGCATAGTATTGGACAGTTTTCTAAGTACTTTCCCGTGTTTTTATTTATCCTGCAACAGTCCTGAAACGGAGGCCAGACAGAAGCTCAGAGAGTTTAAAAGACTTCCCTGAGGTCACTCAGCGGGTACAGCAGAGCCACGAGTAAGACCATCCACTGGTGACTCTCTCCACCTACCATGCTGTGTAGCAGTCTTGTTTTCAAATTTCATACAGTCTCCATTTGTTTAATGGCTCCAATTGCTGGCAGCCGAACAACCAGATGGTGGGGAAAAGAAAGAGGGTGTGTGTGAATTTACTTCTCTACAGCCCAGCCACTGTGGCCAGAGCCAGCCCTAGAACAAATTGCCCTCTGCCCAGATGATCAACCCCAGAACCTGTCACCCAAACAGCACAGATTTGGGATCTTAAGACTTTTCCACATTTGAGGGTCTCTTTTAAAATTGGAAATGCCCCTGAAAAATAGAGCACCTTCACACTTTTCCTTATGCAGAGTTGGTGGGCAGCCAGCTAAAAATAAGCCTGAGATATTGGAAGATGTTTAAGGCAGAAAGAAAGAGGCATCGATTTATCCTAATTCCGAATTGTTCCCAAGGTTAACCTTGGCCATCCTACCCAGAACTATTTTAAACAATTCCATTAGCAGGAACGCCATAAGGTGCCCACTCTCACTTTGTCTCCCAGTGAATATACAGAGTGATTGGAAAACCAACAACCAAAACACAAAAGTCCCCACTAAGTCCAGGTCACTGAGAAATATTTAGGATAAAGTGGCATTAGAATCATAATTGACAAATGTATGTCAATTTAAAAGCATTTGGATGTTTCATCTTGTTCATCAGGAACAAGATTTTCTCTCTATTTTTCGCAAAAATTGCAAGCTGGGACGTGCAGCCTTTGCTAAACAGAATACAAACCGGGATTTCTCGCAGCTCCTCAGCGCGTGGGAACCTGACAAGGCTCAGAGAAGGGCAGAATCAAAAGCAAGCTGTGATTGCCACTTGGAGATGACCAGACGATGTGTCCAACTCAACTCTGGCTTCTCAACCGGTTATTAGTACTCTACTTTTTAAAAATATTTTTAATGAGTATTACACATACATTTAAATGCATGGCCTATTAGAATCCATTTGTACTAGCTCTATGCATAACGAGTAGCAACCTCTGCAGATTTAAATCTAGAGGAAAGGATAATTGTAAGATATCTCAATCAGAGTTTCTGCTATTCTTCACATATTTTAAAGGCATAACACACAGAGGTTACATAACCGCCTTTATGGAAAACCCTGTATTCAGAGTTGTTTTCGAAGCCTGTTTGCAGCTGAGTGTTTACTAAATCAAGCACTAAAAACTAGATTTACACTGGTTGTTCGAAGCTGAAAGCCAGCTGCAGCTGCCATTAGAGCAATTCAATTTCTTTTTTATAAAACACAAGTAAGGCTCAATTTACTAAAGTTTTATTTCCTTTTTATGCATCCCATATGCTAGGGGAAAAAATTAAGTTTATGAGATTAAAAATGAGTTTTATGCTAAATGTTTACAAAGTTTCAGCTGGTTGCATTTGCAAGCCCTCAAACCTACCAAGTTCAGCTTCTGGGTTTTTTCTCTTCCATTCCAACAAAAGGTCTTGGTGTTTGCAAAAGGAAATTGCCCAGGCCCCCTTCTCTGCTCCCGTCTAGTTCTAGCTTCTTCTCGTACATCCTACAATTTTATAACCACTGAGCTAGACAGATAAATAAGTCCTTCATGATGTCAAAATTTGCAGAAGGAACATTCTTGAATGGACTCAATTGCTTCTTTCAATGGTTCTTTTTTTTCCCTCCATTCCCTGTGTCTTGATTTAGCTAGTCTGGTGTTTATCATTTCTGTGATCATCTCTAAAAAAGTAACACAACTTTTACTTGATAGATAGAAACATCTAGATAGCTAACTGATGCTGACTTTGGAGAACAGTGCATTTCATCACCTAATTACAAACCATAGTAGATTAGAAAAGAATGAAAGCTGCATTTCTTTGCTCCAAAATTAATGGGCACAAAGAATTATTTTTTCAACTGTACATATGTAATTCAGAAGACCCCTAGATATCCATTATTAATAGACTTCACTATGCAAATTCTTCCTCCCTCTGAAATTCTTAAGACTTAAGATCGTTTTTTTAAATTTCTTCAGTTCAGATTAAGCTATTGGAGAACCTGTCATCCCGAGGAGTATTCATTAAAAAAGACAGGGTAGAAAAATACAAAAAGATGAGAAAGGCTTCTAGATGTAAGGCCAGAGAAACCATCCCCAGTGACCAATGGAGTAAGTCCATTTATGTCCATTTACTCATCCTGCCTCTACTTAACTATTAAAAGGTTGAGTTTTAAGCCTTCCTAGTAGCAGTAAAGGAGATTCTAGAGTCTAGAAGTATGAGTTTGGGAAAACGAAAGAGGAAAGATCAATATGTAAACACCACTGTGAATGACAGATGGTAGTAAGGGTCTTGTGAGAACAAGTTGTTATGCTAGTTGGGGGGACTCAGGTGTGTCCAAGAACATCACAGAGGGCTCTCAGCTGGGCGGAGCTCATAGACGACTCCAGTACTGAGATTCTTGAGCAAAGAAGAGAAATGAAGATTATCTCCTAGGCATTGCCCTACCTGAGGTAAGAGTTGACAGGGACCAACTTAAGCCAGAAACACTAGCCAGGGATCAGTAGACCGGAATTCTCTATGGGTGTGAACCAAATAATCCCATCCCAACAGGCAACTCTTGGCAAACAGGACGGCTTACGTCACAAAGAGTAAGAAGAACACCAATCATATGGAACTGAACAATCACCAGAAGAAAAGTTGAAAGATGCCTACAGAGCACTGATCACTCTCAGTTTGCAGTAAGACCTGCAGCCTACAGTAGCAAACACGGAGCACAGCAGAGATGACTCTGGGCACTTGATCTGAAGTGCTTCTAGCAGCAAAGGAGAGGAGCTGCAACTCTGCCAGGAGAGGGAGAGACTTGAAGGCTAGGGTTGCCTCGATTTTACAGTGAGGGGCTTAGAGCATAGAGCACTTTTTGTTGGCATGTTACCTGTCCCCCACACTGCTTTAATTGTACCCCTTCAAACTGTTATATCTTAGAAAATGAGAGGAACACCAAGGAACCATCAACCACACTCTTGATTTTGGGATCCTCGCCTTTCAGTTAGAGGAGACAAGGCACATGTCTATGAAACATATAGAAACAATTAAGACCTAATTGGTAAGGTGTTACCCACAATTCAACAGAAACCTGAGAAGACAGAGGGACTGGCATATGTAGGAGTGGTCAGAGAAGTTTTTTCAAAAGAGATGGGCCTTGAGGGATGTATGGCATTTGGATAGAAGACCAAAGGTATTTCAGGCATAAGGGAGGATATGAACCACAGCATTTGATGCAGGTCTGAGAGTGGTATGTTTGTAGGAAGGGGGACTGCAAGGAGGAGGCCAATCAGAGCCAAGGGCTGAGAGAGCTGCAGAAGATAACATCTGAAAGAGAGATCGGACTCAGGATTTGGAGGATTGCCAACAACAGACTGAAGAGCAATGGCAGGCCTTTGAAGGTTGTGAGAAGAATAAGAACTAATGTGGCATCTTAGAGAGACTGATCTGATGATAGGGCAGCGGGATAAAGTGGAGGGGAATGAAGTTAGATCATTGAGGAGGCAGCAACATTGATCCAGGCACGAGAAAATGTAGCACAAGTGGGACATTGGAAGCCACGAGGAGAGAGAGGTTGGGATATTTATTCTCCCCACTCGCCCCTCTACCCCGTCACATGCCTCGCTAGGGTCCAGCAGTGGCTACGTTCCACAAGGACCAGGTGGGTAGTCCCATTTCCATAGATCCAGCTTCCTCTGGATCCCCAAAGCAGTGTTTACCCCTTCTGCCCTTTCAAGCTTAGGAGTGGTGACAGCATCCCAATGGTGTTGGCACCTGGGAGCTTCTCCATCCCTTGCAGCTTCCCTTAAGCCCATTCTGTGTCTTTTTTTGAATGGGCCATTTGTGCCTTTGCAGATCCTGACTGATATAGACACAAAAACATTTTGAAAGAAAAGTAAAGAAGTTATGAATTGGACTAGAAGATACAAAGAAGATTGATGAATACGGTTTTGAGCGTGGGGAATCAGAACATGGCGTACATATATAGAGCATTGGTTAGGAGTAGAGACGCTTACAACAACACCGCCTAGGTAAATCGTGGCTCCTCACTTTGCAGCTGTGTGATGTCCATTGAGGGCATATTGCTTCACATCTCTAGGCCTGAGTTCCTTCATCTGTAAAAGAAGGATAATGATTGTTTTAAGGACTAAATGAGTTAATACATATAACGTGCTTAGAATGGTGCCAGGCTTAGTGTACATGCTGCATGAACGTTTTCTATTATTATTACTATCATGAGAGCCCACATGGGAAATATTGATTATGAACTAAGACTTGTTCACTTTGAGCCTAATAGTGATGGTAGAATAATACTTGAATGGAAATTTCCAGAAAGCCCTTGGAAATAAACACTGACATTTGGGTTAGAGGAAATTACTAAGGTATAGATAGATATAAAATAGCCTGTATGAAAGGGAGAGGTGAAACTTTGAAAATGGATAACTTTTTCAAAGGGAAGAATGCATCAAAAGAATAGCAGAGTTCTAAGAAATACGCATTGGAGAAACCCACAGCGAGTGGGGAGGAGGAAGATGAGAGATGAAAATAGAAAAAGAAAGGAAGACACAGAAGAGCTGGATCTCGCCGTAACAGAGAAGGGAGCCAGAAGCAATGAAACTGACAAATGCCCATGAACTTCACAACAAGATTACCTGGACTTTCAAGAGAAAAACCTTGAGGAAGTGGAGTGGAAATGGGAGAAAAACAGAGAAATAGGTCTTTATAAAAAACTAGAGGTACAGCCCAGAGTAGATCACCCTATGGTTCTTTTCCAAGATGCAGAAGACGGGCATATTTAAATGGAAATAGGAAGAAATTAAAAGAGAGGGAAAAACTGAAAAGTTCTAGGGAAAGAAAAAACAAGTAATGTTGCAAGATGCCTCTGTGAAAAGATAAGAGGCTAGGATTAGAAATCAAATCAGAATTTCTTTGGACATGAGAAATCAAAATTCCAAGTGTTCACAGGGTTTTCCTACCCTGATGGTATCCTTTTCATTTATAACAAAGCTAGTTATTGGGATTTTAATTATCATGGTCCAGCTGTGAATTTGAACTAGTTTTAAAACAAAACAAAACAAAATGACAACCTATATGTTTTCATTGCTAAATAACATTGTGGTTAAAAACACGGTCTCGGGCTGGCCCCGTGGCTTAGCAGTTAAGTGCGTGCACTCTGATGCTGGTGGCCCGGGTTCGGATCCCGGGTGTGCACCGACGCACCGCTTCTCTGGCCATGCTGAGGCCGTGTCCCACATACAGCAACTAGAAGGATGTGCAACTATGACATACAACTATCTACTGGAGCTTTGGAGGAAAAATAAATAAAAAAAAAAAAAAACACGGTCTCTAGAGTAAGACTAGCTGAGTTTATACACCCAATTTTGTCACTTAGCAGCTACATGCTCTTGGGCAAATTATCTTTCTATACCTAAATTTCCACATCTCTAAAATAGAGATCATAATAGTACAGACTTCATTGGGCTACTGTGAGGAATAAATGAGATAACACAAATAAATTGCTTAGAACAATGCCTGGCATATAGTAAAGATTCAATAATCCTTAGTTATTACCATTCACACATATCCACCTTGTACAATAATTATATCTTAATTCTTTCTCCTCAGGGCAATACTCTGATTTCTTTCAACTCAAAGAGAACGTTATTATAGAAAAATACCTTGATAACCATGCCCCAGGATAACGTGAATTCAGATATAATGAAATTGGAAATTGGCAAGTGTCTTCAACTGTGGCCAATCCCACTTTTCAAATGGGGCAGGGCAAGCAAAGCTCTCATTTTCTGGAGACGAGACATGTGGGTAAGGACACGAGACTGGGTGAAGAGACTATAGGCAACCCTATCTTAGGAAACAGGGATGTGAAGGGAGCATGTCCATATCCCCCGTAATCTCTCAGTCCGATTTCCCCACAAAGGGCTGAAGAAAAGGGCATTTCTTCAGAGATTTCTGGAATCCCTGCTGCTGCCCTGAAAATCCAGCCAGGCCCCAAACCCAGAATCATCCCCATTGATATTTAACCAGAAGACACAATGGCCAACAGGTGAGACCAAATTGCATGTGGGAACAGGAAGGATTTTAATGGTGTAGTCAGGCCCAGACCTCTTGGTCCATTTTATCTTGTGATAATGTTAACTCTATTTACACTATCAGAACTTTTGGACCCTCATTTATCAAGTTTCAACAGGGTTTTCCTGTACTTCAGTTGTCTTTAGAAAATTGTTCTAGGTTGATTAATAGCCTCATACACCTGTTAGTTTTTCTGTCTCCTCTGTTAGTTTTTCTGTCTCCTCTGACTGAACTCTAATTTCCTTGAGGGCAGAGTTCATTTTAATTAAGTTGTGTTTTTTTCCTAATCTCCAGTGATGTCCAGCACAATGTAGTAAGAAAATAGTTACCATGGCAACACAAGAAAGGGACTCAGGGAGCTCAGGAGGGATTTAAATTCACCCTACAAGGCCATAATCTCCATATCTCCATCAACCCCACCCAACCCCCCTTTTCAAAAAAATTGTGACCCTAATTGCCTTTTTTATAGAAATTCTGGAGCAACTTCTGTGTTGGTGCTAAATAAATGTTGCTGAAATTTTCTGATTTGATCAGTATGATAGATCCCTTGTTTTATGTCCTTCGAATGTGTCTCTAGCTCCCCTTTGTGGAGGATAATGACCAAGGTATCTCCAGCAGCCAGGTCAGGGTCCCAGGAGGAAAGAGGCAGAGATCCTGAGACTAATTTAGTTGACCTACAGAGAAAGGCAAACGCTATTTCGTTAGCTAATTGCTAAATGTTATCAAGAGAGAACAACCTAAATAGATAACACAATAGGAAACAGACTGAAAACAGCTACCTGGCCAATTCCTTTGAGTTGGGAGCATAAAAATCCAAAATGTATCCACTCTTCTGTTTGAGTCCTCACAGGACCCCACAGAGCTGCTCTTCGCTCTTGCTTCTAGAAAAGCCTTTTCCAGTTTTTTTTGGACAATCAAAGGCTTTCAAAGTTGTTCATTCAGACACCTGCCAATGTTTGTTACAGCTGCTTAAAAGTTAACAATGGAGCAGAGTCTCTATCCGGGTATTACTCTATCAGAATAAAATGATTGCCTTCCTGCCACCCTAGCTTATGTCACTGTAGGTTTACCATATTTCATTTCTCTCACCCACCACTCTGTTCTGCTAGAAGTGGGTGGATAGTGTCAGGAGGCTACTGCTTTGTAGTGTCTTTTATCAATACTCATATTGCACTACCATCTTCATTTTTCTTATTTAGTGTTTCAGTATTGATGCTACCCAGAGTGTAAACTCCAAACAGGGTAATAAGTAAATAGTTCATGGTTTCACTCATCTTTAAACTTACTGGTTGATTAAAAGACTCTATTTGTTTATTCATTCAATATCCAGGTGCTGGTTTTAGCTTCAAGGAATTTATAGCACATTTGGGGAAACATAGAAGTAAGCAGGTGATGGCAAGACAGTGTGATAAGTTCTCTGGTAGAAGTGTCCACAGAGGAAGAAGGTCGAGAAAGGCTCTCTGAAGGAGGGAGTGGCTGATCTACATCATGAAGCTGTGCAGGCAGAAGTGGTGGGGACGGTATTCATAGAAGGAGCAGCCTGTGCACTAAGGCAAGAGGGAGCCCGGTCCATTCGGGGAGCAACTCGCGTGGCTGGAAAGTAGCATGGGAGGAAGGGACGGGCTAAAGGTCCTGTTGGAGAGGGAAGAAAGCCATACAGAAGAACTTACAGTTCTTTAGCAAGGGGAGCCATGAAAAAAAAATTTTAATGACATTATGAGATCTTCAATTTAGAAAGTTAACTCGAGAAAGGAAAATGATATCCAGTGGTGAATAACTCAAGTCTGGGAGAAAAGTTAAGAGGCTGTTCTAATAAGCCACACAACAAATAATATGGATCTTGACTCAGGATGTAGGGGTAGGGATGGGGAGAAAGAGATGCATTTGGGAAGTAATAAAGAGATAGCCTGGAAAAATCATAGTGACTGATCAGATGTAGAGGTCAAATATGAAGGAGTCACCAATGATTCACAGGTTTCTGGCTTAAGCCACCAGGTAGATGGTGACGCCACTCTCTGACCCAGGGAAGATGAAGAATTCAGTAAAGTTTAGTTGTTAGATGCATTGACTTGGAGTTTTCCACAAGACTTCTAACAAGAAAAGTCCAACACGCAATTAGATATAAAAGACTTGAGTTCAAGAAAGAATTCAATACCAGAGATGTAAATTGGGAGCTAGTAGCACGTTGGTGGGAGTTAGCTAACCGTGAGAATAGATAAGTTCATTCAAAGAGCCCAGGCAGAACGAGAAGAGGGTGTGGAATCAAGAGCAGATTGAACACAGAGCAGAGCCTAGCTTCAGCTGATGTCTACCTGATACCGAACATGGCTGCATGGGACCAAAGGTTTTAGGAAAAGTATATTGGGCAGTTTTACTCAAATGGGGCTGTGGGCATAACAGGCGCCAATATTGACACAGCTAGCATCAGCCCCAACCTAGAGACTATTACTAGGCATCTCAGTATTTCCCACTTGTAAAAGTGAGTCATCACAATGTATCGGTAGAAATTTTAATGGTGAGACAGGAAATTAAGGAAACATATATATGGTCTGTAATGAGCATTTTAGGGTAGACTAAAATTCCATATCCTCCTGCAGTTCTTCAGACACCCACATGGGCACACGTTCCCTTAGCGTCTTATGACGATTACAGAAGGTCACTCCCTCTGCTGTGGTCAACACTAGGCCTTGGTGGGATCTCCTGCTCATTATCTACCTGATTCTCAGGGCTCTGGGATCTGCTCTTTTCCCTCACTTTTCTGCATGTTCTGTTCACTAATACACTTGAACAAGTCACTTGGCTGTGTACAGGCAGCTTCTGCTCTGTATTAATCAGGACTCTCTGGGTTGCAAGTGACAGAAACCAAGTCAAACTAGTTGAGGCAAAAGGAGAAGTGTATTGGTTCCAAGAAGCCTGGTTCAGACATGCGCCCTGTCCTCTGTCTCTGCCCCTCTCTGCGTCTTGGCTTCCATCTCTTGTCTCTTGAACCGATTTTCTCCACACAGCAGGAAGCAGCACCACAATTCGCACCTGCCAGGGTTCACCTCAGAGAAGATGTCAGACTCTTCTCACTGGCCCCAAGTTCAAAATGCCTGAAGAAATTCTGATTGGCCCAGCCTAGGAAACATGTCTACCTCACGACCCCACATTCTTTCCAGAAAGATGGTATTCCCAGGAAAAAAAAAAAAAGGCAAAATAATAGACATCTACCACATGCTCACAACAGAATCCTCCCCCAGTTACCTCATTCTCCCACAGATCTGCCAGGGTGCCTTATCTGTCAGGGAAGCTTCTCCTCTTTTAGAGCCTAGTTCATTTTTATTCTGCTCAATCACTCCTTAAAGGTCTGATCTGTTCTCATGCTGACACTCTTCTCTCCTCTAAACTTCTGTAGACACCTTTGCTTCCAGGAACCACTTGTGAAAACCACTTGTCTTCTACTCACGCGATGAAAGAACAGATGAGAAGGTCAGAGGTCAGAGGTCAGACAAGCAGGATCATCCAAAAGACAGACTATTTTCCCTGCTGGTTTCATATTATGGCTTTGCAATCCTACCAAGTA
This sequence comes from Ceratotherium simum simum, assembly GCF_057802395.1. NCBI lineage: Eukaryota > Metazoa > Chordata > Mammalia > Perissodactyla > Rhinocerotidae > Ceratotherium > Ceratotherium simum. Next base: position 11,854,578 of record NC_141931.1, read on the forward strand.
GGAAGCTTGGTGAATTCGAAGAGGACAAATCTATAATGTCTTTGTGCTAATTCTGATTTCAGAAAAACCTTTTAAGAGACATATGGCAATTTAAGAGAGCAGAAAACCAGAGAAGCTGACATTCTTTGAACAACAAATAGAAAGCTCCTTAAAAGTTAACAAGGCAAAGATGAATGTGGATTCTAGCACATGACGTTAACAGTAAGTATTGAGTGATTTGGCTCTGCTGGAAGTTATTATGGCAGAACAGAGCCAACATGGAAACTTAGTTTGATCTGCAATTCCCAGTCAAAGAAATCTAAAATTAGCCGCCGCATAATCTGGGTATGGAGTGTTTCTAATGGACCACTGAGCAGGGTGGTGATTAACTTTTCTTCTTTGAATATAACTGATGTTTGGCTGGAAGACTGATTTAGAAAATATGGCTACCTACATGCAAGACTGTTTATTGAAGGTTACATTTGAATACAGTAAGTTCTAAAATATATTAGTCATTTTAGTCTATTAAATTGTTCGATAGCTATTTCTTTGTTATACATATTGAAAGCTTTTCCTTTATCAATTATTGTAAGATTTTATAATTTTTTATTTTCTTGGCTATGTGGCCTCTACTAGGAGAAAAAAATAAGCAGAGTTATGTTTTTATAATTTATTTTATAATGTTCAATCTTCTACCAATAAATAAATATTAATTCAAAAATCTGAATGTATACAGTGGTTGATTCACTTCACTGAGTTCATTGCCATTATGTTGGAAACTGTTAAAGCTTCTACATTATTTTTCAGTGTAAGAAATCATATTTCATGGATATTACCACTAGGTGGCTCAAGAGGTTGAAACACTAGCTCAGTATGTGAGCAGAAAAAAAACTTAAATATTTAAAGATTTATCTCTTTCTGCAGTTATATGCTTTCCAATTTTCTACAAACTTTCATGTTATTTATGGATGATCACTATAATGCTACACATGGTAGACAATTACTTTAATATAGGCCATCATCGTGTATGCCATTTTTACAAAGGACAGAGGACTAATGGACAACATGAATGAGTTATGTTACATTTTGTCATAAAAATGTAATAATAAAATAAATTAAAATCTTACCAGCTGACCGAGAACACAGTATTCAATGGGGTCTACCGTGCTGGAGTCTTGGGTTGTATTTCATTTTAATTTATCCAAGCATTTCTAGAGATTACCTGCTTTATTTTCTGCCAGTTTGGTTATTTACGTCTCTTAGAGGCAAGTGACTTGCAGCGAGAGCTCGAGTTCTCTGTAGTCTAGGGACCTTGAAAATCAAACCATTCTTCCCTGTAGTAAGTTATTGAAATGAGGGACTCTCCGAATACTGCGTCCATTACATTAAGTGGCTTGGGAACCTCTGCTCTTTCTGATATGAATAAAACAAAAGCAGAAAATGATTATCTTCTTTCCCATTTTAATACACATCTTAAAATTCTATTTGGCTGTTCAAGATACAGGGCCAGGAGATGAAAGAAGAGGTACTCTCCAAGCTGGAAAGGAAAGTATTAAGCCATTGGATTCTGTCAAAAAAGGGAAAATACAACAGAGACCTTGGAATAAGAGGTCCTTGTAGGTTTCCCAACCCAGGAACATCAATACGCCCTCCCATTATTCTAAAGATACTTAGCTCCCTATGCTTTCACAGTATTAACAGAAGCTCTGCCCTTCTAGTCTAAAGCTTAAGACCATTGAAATCTTAGAGAAACTCTCTTTCAAGATGATCGTTTTGTCTTTGGATTATTTGTCTTTATCCTTGAATTATTTGTCTTTATAATCACCAACAATCAAAATTTATTTAATTGGCTTTACTTAGGGGGAGAAGCAAAAACTATAGAGGAGGAGCTTAAGAGATGATTTTTCTCTTAGACAAATAGCATTTTTTCCTAATTTTTAATCTCTCTAGAGGTATTTTTAAAATATTTTTCTTGGCCATTTATTATTTTTTATTTGGAAGTACACGAAGGAATCTGAGTTTGGCTTACAAGAGAAGTATTGATTCTTCCTAAAGGAGCCATAATTTAGGTTCAGCTGCAGTAACAGCAGGTCCTCATATTTCCACATTTGTGTTCAGGCACCTGACATTTAGGTTTTATTTGAATATAGAGTTGTAACTATAACATGAACCAGTTATCACATAGCTCTTAAATACCAAGATCTAATTAGTCCTTTCCAAGTATAACAACTATACCTGATCAAAATTCTAACCAGTTAGCTTTTGAGAAAGAGACAGAATCTTATCTTCTCAAATTATGGCCATGAATAGTTTCCACTGAGTGATAAAAAGAAAAGAAAAATAAAACAACTCAAAGTGGCTTAAACAATAAAAGAGATTTAACAGCTTACACGACTGAATGCTAGAGGTAGAGTTGACTTCAGGGTTGGTTTGATTCAGTTGCTCACCAACATCCTCCAAGACCCAGTTTACTTTTGCATCTGTCTGGCCTTGTCAATATCAACTTCATTTCTAGTAGTTCTATTTTGGCTGTCCACAACTGCCTGGGCTATATTTCCATTCATATCCAAGGAAAAAGAAAGAAGGTGGTACCCAAAGTTTTTTCCAGAAAAGAGAGGACACCTCTGTCCCAGAAATTCCTCAGCAAACATGGTCTGCAGGCTTACTCTCCATCCCTGATGCAATAGCTCTGGCCAGAGAATGGGAGCCCATCATGAGTGTAGGCCCAGCTACACGCTCCATCTCGGTAGTCAGAAATAAAATCAGCTCCCTCTTGGAAACGGGCTGCATACAGGGGGTGTGGATGGATACCTGAAAATCAAGGCTTTTAAGGGAAAGGGAGGCAATATCAGCTGTGTGTGTGCGTGGCGGGGGGATATACCAATATATACACTTCTATGTATGGGGAACTCTGGAACCAGACAGTCTGAGTTTGAATCCAGGCCCTACCACTTGTTAGCTGTGTGACCATAGGCAAATTACTTGACCTCTCTTGTTGAGTAACAAGTAGGTCAATGATTTGCTTAATTGCTTATGTCACAAAGTTTTTCTAAAATCCACAGCATTAAATCAAGCATTTTATTATACTCTTTCACTGTGTAAGGCCTGTGGAATTGGAAAGAACACAAAAGTGAGCAAAATGTTGTTTTGCTTTCAAAAAGCCAATAATTAAAGAGAGGAAATAAGAACTCAGAAATGGTAGCAAAAGATGGGATACATTACATAAAAAGATGTGTTTCCTAAAATGACATTTTTTTCTAATTAAATATTCTTTAAGAGCAAGCACATTTTCTAGTATTTTTCACATCCTATATGAAGTTGATATAATTTTCTTGGATAGCCATTCATTACTGATAAATGTCAACAATAATTAATAATCAGACAATAAAACTACAAAAAAATGAAAACAACAAAAGGAGAAGCAACCAACTACATTTCAACTATAAAGTATTCTCAGTTCTCTAATATTTAAGATAATGGAGAGGAGCAGAGGTGAGGACCATTTGAAACTCACTGAAATTTTTCCTTGGAAGTATTTTTGTGCTTTGAGTGAAGTATGCGACAACTGGATATTCTGTGACTATTATTAGGTCACAGAATGAACCTCACTGTGGAAACCTAGGAAGTTGCCATTTCTTGGCCCCTACTCTGATTTAGCTTTTTAATGGAGTGGGAATAGACAGATTTCCTTTAAATAGATTTAAGTTTTCTGTAGACAGAATTTATTCTCTTGGAACAGAAGTGTAGCTAAAATTTTCCTTTTCAAAAGCCTTCAATGGGTAAACAGTATGTTAGCACAGTAATTCAATACCTTTCACCCTTAGAGGGCGCTATAGTGCCTTTTATGGCCCACAAGTTGACCTCGCTCCCTTCATCTCGCACAGCACTGCTGGTCCACACAGCTCGCTGGGCCTACTTTCCTTCCAACTCAGAATTTTGAACATCCTGGTTTTTACTTATCATTTTCCCCATGGTTAAAAAATACAGTCACAGTAAGATAACAATTCTGCAAAATGGAAGTAGTCCAACCAAATTAATACTCGATAGAAGGTACATATTGTGTTTGCACCAAAGAAAGAGAAAAATGATCATCACCATTTGTATTTATAGCTACTGGTAACTTCCTTATATCCTTTGGGAAATGCATAAATAAAATTCTCAGGGTGGCAGAGAGAAGTAATGTTTCTGAGCACCTAGGACTTTTTAAAATGGAATCTGCAGCAACAGAGCTAACTGGCATTTCTATGAAGCTATGTGAGCCTGGGGGACTGAACCCTGTCTTGTCCTGTTCCCGTGTGTGGCTCAGATTAATACCTAAATAAATGCATGCCAAGTGGATTTTAATTTTTCCAGAAGGTTTGTAAAGCAACCCAGATTAGATGTGAGTAAGAAAACAATGATGTGAAAGATAAAAACCACAGGACTGAGGTGAAGACCGGGGAAGATTACTACTAAAATATTATCTCAAGAAGAGAAGGGAGTGGCTGGGCAGGGCTCGCTTAGAGCTGGAAGAACAACTCGTACTGGAATCTACTTTCAGTCCTAAAAGAAAAAGTCCACAGTATTTCAGGAATGATAGAGCAGGGAAGACTTGAGTCAAGAGTGCAAGGTCCTCTTGAGCCAACCCCATTTCTGTACAGATGAGAAGAGAGGTCCACAGAGGGAAGTAACTTGCTTATGTGTCTCAGCCAATTAGAGGCAAAGGTAAGACGATGAATGATTCCATCCCCAGGTGAGTCCCAACTGCTGCACGCGGTGGTGGCCTTCACCCCTCCCAGCATCCACAATAGGCCTGGCTTGTCAGAAGAGAGGGTTTCTTGAAAAATCAAGCAACCCCTGAGTTTATGTCAAAGCTTCACTGAGTATTTCCAGGGCTGGAGCAAATGGCTCACTGTCCACCATCAGTTAGAAATGAGGAACTGTGGTAAGGACATGCGGAAGTCCAGTGTGGGAGGTCCCAGTCCAGAGCCCCTGCAGAAGACAGCAAGGGGGGCTCGATTCCTCAAAACTCTTCCCTTAGGTCTTTTGAGGATTCTTAGCCCCAGAGTTTCCAAAAGACCTAGATTACTAGAACATGCTTTGCTGGTGTGGTGCAAGATAAAATCAGAAGGCGTTTGTACGAGGAGAGAAGACGCGGCCATGCACAGGTATAAGACACAACAGAATCCTGGAGGGAAGAAGGGATGGCACTCAGCAGGAACCAGTCATCCTATCAAACTATGCGACTTTCTCATATGCTAGTTTAAATGTATTCTTTAAATATCTACAAACACCTAAGTTGTACAGTAACCACAACCTATAAGATGGTCCTTTTTAATAGATGCTAAAGCAAATAAATGAGTGGTGACTCCTTCCATTCATATATTCAAACAATCATTCAATCCTCCATTGATTAGATATTTATGGAGTGACTAGTATATCAGGCACTGCACTTGAAGATGGGTGCAAAGATGAAAAAGAAACAATATTTCCCTCACGGAACTCCAATTCCAGACAGAGTGGTAGAAAAGAAATCAAATCACTACGTAGCAATGAGAAAAGTGCTCTATTAGAAGGATGACATCAGGGCCTAGGGAGAATGGAAGAGTGAGGGAATCCTCTTTGATGTTGGGGGGGGCAGGTTCATTCAATCAGAGTTCTGTTGTCAAGGATTCCCTGTTGGCTCATTTCATAAACTAACAGTCATGTGATTTTCTCTTTTTAATGGTAAAACCTCCAGCAACATTAATTCTAAATTTCCCTGGTTGGTACTTAATAAACACTTGTAGGATTGAATTTTGCCTCTCCCTCCCTGATCCTCCACCTCTTTTAACCCAGAAAGGCCCTTAGTTTATCTTCTTAGCTATAAGAAAATGCCCTTGCAGATTAGCAAAATTATACATAACAGTCTGAAATAAATAGCTTTCCTTAAATGGTCAGGAAATTTGAAATACTTATAGTTCAACTGTTCTCCAGTTAACAGAGGAGTTTTTAAACGTGGTTATATATACATATTCTTTTCAAATCGTAGGATTTTAGAACAAAGGGGAACTCAGAGATGACCTAGACCAACTTACCTATTTTTAGACAAATAAACTGAGACATATACTGATTAAATGAAATAGCCACGCTCATAAAATTAGAATTAGTAGATACTTGCAATAGACCCAATTCACTGTCTCTCAGCACTATTCCCGTCATAGTTCTTGGGGATTTCGATACTCCAGAAAGGAGATACATTTGACCTCAGCAGCCTCCCCAATCTTTGACTCTTCACCAACAAGGATCTTGTCCTCCATCTCACTTCAACCACACCCCTCCATGGTCACACCACAGTCCCCATCATTGTCCCCATCATTACTAACAAGTGCATCCCATCCAAAATCCTAGTTTCAAGTATCTCACTCTCCTTCCACCAGCTCATTCCCTCTTCTACCCTGACTCCAAAAATGTTTGACTCTACTGGCACCTCATTTTCATTGTTGGTCCCCCCTGTTCACATCCTCATTTCTCTGCACACTCAGCTCCAATTCCATGGTCAACACTATCAGCTCCCCTTTGCAGACACTCTCAACTCTATTTGCATCTCTCCTTTAGTCGTAACTGCCTATAAAACTCCAGCCTTGACTGAATCTGACTCTCTCTCCCCACTCCTCACCGGCACCTGTGCAACTAAATATGGCTAGGGAGTCATGACCACAAACAGGCTGACCCTCATGTTGCCTGCCAATTCTCGTGCACTTTTATCAAGTCTATTCTCCTAAACAACTGTTTCACACTTTCTTCTCAAACCTTCCAAACCTCCCCTTACCCTCCTCAAGATCAGCCGAATGCTTCTTATTTCAATGGGAAAAAATAAAATCCCTGTTAACAAATTTACTAACTTTTTGCACCTGTAGCCGTATACCTTTTCTTCCCTTTTATAACAATGAATTGATGCTTGTGCATTGGATCCCACCCCCTCTAGCCTACTCAACAATTTCAGTTCAGCAAATATCCCCTCTCTCTTCTGCATCATCAACTTTTCTCTCTCTGCTGAATCATTTTCATCAGCATTTGCATGTGCTTCCATCTAAAAATATCTCTATTGTCCCCACATCTCACTCTAGGTACTACACCGTTTCTCTGCTCTCATCAGAGCCACCGATGACCTCCATATGGTCAAATTCACACAATTTTAATTCTTCCTCTTACTTATCAGCAGGATTTGACACATATGATCACTGCTTCCTTCTTGAAATATTCCTTCTCTTGGTTACTAAACAACACACTCTTGCTCTTCTCTTTCATCCCTGGCTTACTCAGTCTCAGCCTCTTTGATGGATCCTCTTCTTCTTGTCAATGTATAAACGTTGTAATATCCCAGGGTTTGGTTCTGGGACCTCTTCTCTATCTACCACTCCTGTGATGATCTCAGTCTGCTGGCTTCAAACGCCATCTATATGCTTGTAACTCATTAATTTATACATCTAGTCCTACTCTGAACCCCAAACACATATATCTACCCTACATTTCTACTTGGAACTTAACTGAAGCTGTCCAAAACAGAACTTTAACCCTCCCCTCCCCCAAATAAGCCACTATTTCTCCCTCTTTTCTTCCGCATCTCAGTAAATGCCAACTTGATTCATCCAGTTGTTTGGGCCAAACCCTAGGAATTATTCTTGATGTATTTCTTTCTCTCACTGCAGCTCACATACAATTTATAAGTAAATCTTGTTGACTTTCAAAACACTTCAAGAATTCTATTAATCCTCATCACCTCCCACTCTACCCCCCTGGACTATAAAAGAGTAGTCTCTCAACTGCTCTTCTGCTTGCAATCCTGCCTCCCTACAACTTATTTTCCACAGAACAAAAAAACTGAGCCACTTAAAATATAAGTTGAATTATGTCACTCTTCTGGTGACCTTGAAGCCCCAACAGAATCTAGTCCCCAGCCACCTCTTTTATCTGACTCTCTCACTTTGATTCATCGTCGGCCCCCTTGCTGTTCTCCAAATTCACCAAGAACACTCCTATTTCAGGGCCTATGCACTTATTTTTTTCTGTTGCCTGGACAGCCTTTCCCCCAAATGGCCAGATCCTTGCTGGAATGTTATCTTTCCAGAGTAACATTCCTTGACTTCCCATCATCTGCTGTGATACAAACCATCATAAAACTGGTGATTTACACACTGATTTACTGTTATCTCTCATAGCTCTTGGAGCCTCTGTGTAGTTGCAGTCAACTGGAGGCTGGAGCTGGAATCGTCTGAAGCCTTCTTCATTCAGAGATCTGACGTCTCTAATGGCTAACCTGGGCTTCCTCACAGCATGGTGCTCTCAGGGAAGTCAGACTTCTTACATGGTGGAGCAAGTGTTCCATGTCAAGAAGCAGTAAGTGGAAGCCCCCAGTCCTTAAGGCCTGGGCTTGGAAACTAACATAGTGAAGCTTCCATTATAGTCTATTGGCCTAAGCAGTCCCAGAGCACCCCTCACCTCCCAAGATAGAAGAGAAGGTGATATAGATCCTGTTTGTGGAGAGAGTGTCAAAGAATTTGCAGCCATGTGGTACCCAGCCTCCAAGATGGCTGTTGATGATCTTTGCTTCCTAGTATTGAACCCTTGCATAGTCCTTTGCCACACTGAACCTGGCTGACCTGTGTAACCAACAGGATATTGTGGAGCTGGTAATGTGTGATTTGGGAGACTAGCTCATAAAAAACATGAGGCTTCTCCTTTGATCTCTTGCAGATCACCTTCTCTGAGGGAAGAAAACACCATGAGGACACGCAAGCAGCTCGATGGAGAAGTCCACATGACGAGGAGCTAAGGCCTCCTGCCAACAGTAAACACCAGCTTGCCAGCCTGTGAGGCAGCCAACTCCAGGCCTAGTGAAGCTCTCAGATGGCTGTAGCCTCAGCCAACACCTTGACTGTACATTTATAAGAGACTCTGAGCCAGAACCACCTGGCTAAGGTGCTCTGAAATTCCTAACCCACAGAAACTGTGTGAGATAATAAATGTTTATTGTTGTATTAAGTTTAGGAGTAGTCTGTTACATAGTAATAATTTACTAATACACCATGCTATCTAAAACAGCCTCCCCACTGCATCCCTAGCATTCTCAATCTCTCTTCCCTACTTTATTTTTCTCCATTGCATCTCTCACCATCTGGCATAGTATATACTTTTACGTTTATTTGCCACCTTCCCCTCCCACCCCAGAATGTAAACTTCAGGAGAGAAGAGATTCTGTCTGTTTTATTCACTGCTCTATTCTCAGTGCCTATAACTGTGCCTGGTACATGGTAGACACTAATTTAATATTTATTGGATAAAAAAACTACATTACTTATTCTCTTTACCATCAACATATACTTATTATTGCTGACTACTTAAGACAGCATATTGTTACCCTAGTGATTTACTGTAATATTCACTTATTCAACAAATATTTATTGAATATAACTGCTCAGTGCAATTATAATAATGCTACTATTTCTTGAGTGCTTACCATGACAGTCTAAGATACAACATATGCATCGCTTTGCTTGATTCTCAAAGCAGCCACATGCCAGTTATTATCAGGAGTCTGGTGTTGAACATGTTAAGTTTGAGCTGCCCCTGAGACATCCAAGTGGAAATGTCAAGTGAGCAACTGGACATATGAGTCCAAAGATGAAGGCAGAAGTTCAAGTGTGGAAATAACCTGGGGAGTTAGATGGTATTTAATGTCATGGAACTGGATGAGCTCCCCCGGAAGGCAGCATAGTTAGAGATGAGAGAATGTCTGATGGAGAATCGCTCAAGTACTGCAATATTTAGCAATGTGGAGGTTGAAGAGGGGCAAGAAAAGGAGACTGAGAAGGACCAGCCAGCAAGGTTGAAAGAAAACCAGGAGTCTACGGTATCCTGGAAGCTAAGAGAAGAGTGTATTTCAAGAAGGAGAAGGTGACCCACTTTGTCTAATGCTGCTGAGAGGTCAAGTCAAATGAGGACAGAGAACTGACCATTAGACATGCAATGTGAAAGGGTTTTTAGTGAGTTGGTGAAGGGAAGGGAATGAAAACCTGATTCAGTGGGGTGAAGGACAGGGAAAGGAGATAATGAGTACAGACAACTCTTCTGAGTTTTGCTACTCAGAGGTGCAGAGAAATGTGGCAGTTCCTGGAGGAGGATATGGGGTCAAGAGAGGCATTTTAAGATGGAAGAAATGACAGCATGTTTGTTTGCTGATAGTTTTAATATAGTGGACGAGAATAATTTGATGATGTCCCAGAAGGGGCAGACAAACACTGAAACAGTGTCCTTGAGTAGGTAAGAAGGGAAAGGATCTACCACATAAGTGGGGGGGGGGGGGGGGGCGGGGAGAGGTGTTGGCTTGAGATGGAAACAAAGACAGTTCTTCCACAGAATCAAGAGGGAAGGCAGACTGTATGGGCACAGATGGAGGTAGGTGGGAACATGTAGAAAGAGTCTTCTGTTTTCTTCTATTCCCTCAGTAAAATACAAAGTCACCAGCTGAGAGTGATAAGATGTTAAGAGATTGAAGGGAAAGGAGAACGTGTAGAAGAATTTTCTAGGACAGTCAGGAAGAAAACAGACTAGGTAACTATGGTATTTATGACCTATAGCCCCATGACCTCACCTAAGATCTATGCTGTGGTCTGAACATCTGTTTCCCCCCAAAATTCACATGTTGAAATCCTAATTCCTGATGGGATGGTATTAAGAGACCTTTGGGATGTGCTTAGGTCATGAGGATGGAGCCGTCATGAATGGGATTAGTGCTCTTATAAAAGAGACCCCGCAGAGCTCCCTCTCCCCTTCCACCATGTGAGGACACAGGCAAAGGCACCAGCTAGGAATCAGGAAGAGGGCTCTCACCAGAACTTGACCATCCTGGTGCCTTGATCTTGGATTTTCCAGCCTCCAGAACTGGAAGAAATAAACTTCTGTTGTTTATAAGCCGCCCAGTCTGTGGTATTTTGTTTTAGCAGCTAGAATGGACTAAGATATAAGACAGTCCACAAATTTAACAACCGTGATTTTCTCAAGCCCTGTCCAGTTGCAATGGGTGAAGAGTTGAACTTTTTACCAGGTGAGGAGGACCAAGGGGAGCAATGCAATTGACAATGTGTGCATGATGGACCATGACATCTCAGCTGGGCAGAGAGGGACAGAGGAAAGGTGGTATTTGAGGTCCCAACGGGGTCAAAGATTTATTGGAGTTAGAATCCCAGAGGAAATGAGTTGGAAAGATACAGATGACGGCTGGAGAGTGGGGTACTTAAACTGGGAACTTGGATGGATTTAATCATTGGTAACAAAGTCAAGACTATGAATGAGAGGAATGTGATGAGACAAAGTGGGACCCAAGACCTCTTCAGGAGGGGAGGTAACAAACCGGGAGGCCAATGTGTTAAAAGCATCCTCTATGTGGATGTTTATATCACAATAATGATGACAAGACTTGTGTCAGGAAGAGTTACAGGGTGCCAGGAGCTAAAGTCTGCAAGGAATGAGTGGGAATGACCCGCTGGTCTGCAACAAGCAGAGGTGGTGAATGGTAGTCTCTTGATAGGAGACTCAGAGCTGGGAGGACTAGGAGGAGGGAAGGAGCGAGGTCTGGAAGTGGCAGGATGGGGAAATGGAGGATACTTATCCCACCTCTCTCCAAGGGGTACAAGGTGTGGGTGAGAAAATAGCATCCTTTGAAGGTCTGTTGAGGAAGAAGTGGCCTCAGGGAAGAGCTAGGTTTCACTTAGAGCATGAAGAGGAAGGGAATTATGAGAGAAGAATTTGCAAATATCAAGCAGTGTGCTTGTGACTGGCTGTGAATTTCAAAAAGCACAGTAGGAGTGTCAGGGCTTGGGGAGGGGTCGGTGATTGGGACAGAAAAGGACATGTTCAGAGCTTAACAGAGACGAGAATCCAGGGGATGGGGAAGACCTGGGCGCCCTGAATGCTGCACTTCCACGGAGGCTTCGAGTAGATAGGGTGTAGTAAAGGCGGCAGTGCCCTGCCCAGATCCCCACCCCCCTTTCCAGGACTCAACGACTCACGTCCCAGCTGCTGGGATGTTGGTGCTGACAGCTCTTAGCTGAGTGCCCCTCCATGAACTGCCTGTGGATGAAGAGAGCTCCCTTGCCCAATGTCACATCCCTTCCTGGGCTCACCCAGAGCCCCCAGTGACTGGTGAATGCAGAGGTATGAATGCTTGGCCTCTTGGCCTACCCCACTCACACTCTGAAAAACCAGACAATTTTCAGAACTCTTCCTAGCACTGCAGGATCTGTGCAGGCCTCTGCCACCACTGCACTGCCTGGGCCCGTTCTGCTGCCTTCCCTTCCCCCCACAGCTGGAGGTGCTGAGAGAACTCCCCAGTGAACCACCTGTGTTCAAATCTCCGTCTGGGGGAACTTGATCTGTGATGCAAGAGAAGTGGTGAGATGAATCCTGAGACTCTCAAAGACAATAGTGAGGAGGAGGCTGTGAGTACCAGGATGGTGAAGAGTGAGGTGGGGGTTGTGCCAGGAATCCAAGAGCTCAGAGGCTCCTTTTTCACCCTCAGAAAACACAGCATTCCGAGGCTACACTCACTGTAGGGCTCATACTATTCCATATGCTTCAAGGGAAGAGAAGACAAAAATGATCAGCCTTTCTGCCTTAAGACCTTGTAGTTTTCATTTTTATATTGAACTCTTAACAAAAGCTGAATAGCCACTGTAATAGCGTGTATTATTTCCAAAGTTTCCTCTGGATCTTCCTAACCTGGCCTCTCCCTCCCAGACGTCCCTGCTGGAGGAATGTATTTCCTTCCCCACATGTGGCCTTGCGACTTGCTTAGCCAATGAAACACTAGTGAAAGTGACACGTGCCCCTTTCAAGAGCTGTCGTGATTCCGCCTTCTCTCTTTTCCCTCCTTCCTAAATCAGCATTATCCCATATGGGGGCTGCTCCTTCAGCCTGCATCCTGGAGTAAAACCTCAAAGCTGACCCTCAAAGATCATGTCACATGTTTGAGAAATACCCGTTTGTCATAAGCCACTGAGGTTTTCAATCATTTGCTTCTGCAGCATAATTTAGCCTTAGCGGATTAACACAGACACCTAGAGCAGGGGTTGGCAAACTCTGTAGAGCCAGAAAGTAAATATTTTAGGCTTTGCAGACCATACAGTCTCTGTCATGACTACTTAACTCTGCCATTGTCATGCAAAAACACTCACATACTATAGGCAAACAAATGAGCACAACAATATTCCAATAAAACTTTATTTATAAAAACACGTAGCAGACCAGCTGTGACCCTCAGGTGATAGCTGATCCCTGATATTGATACTCCTGAGGAAGTTACTTAAGTAGTTTAGCCATTGGCTAAAAATTGTACCCTAAGATCACGTCTTTGCTAATTTTACCTACCCAGTATTATTTTGGTAAGTTTTGTATTAAAGATGGTAGAGAATGTATGTTGTAGTAGTTCCTGGAGCCCATTCATTTAAGTGAGGCTTAAATGGTTGAAAAGGCAAAGGATGGCAGATTTAATATTTCTTGGGGAAAAAAACAACTAGAAATGATATCTCAGCTTGCATGAAGCCTTCAAAAGCAATTGGGGGACATGGAGAAAGAGAATCAGAGAAGAGAGATAAATGGCTGAATTAGAAAGAGATAAAAAGAGGAGAAGTGGAAACATGAAGAGAAATAATACATCCGTGGGAGAAAATGGAGTGAAGCTAGAATTCCTGGATTTGGTTTTTTTCAGCACCAGGATCAGAAAGTATGCTTGTTCCTCTACTGCCACCTTCAGTTCTTTCAAGATTCCGGCTCTATTTTTGCAGATACACTAATGGTTTTAAACCACCCAGGATGCAACTCTTTTGAGTGTTTTTTCCATTTTTTATTTTAGCTATGCCTTGCTGAAATTCACAAGGGTTCAAGAATGGCAGGACTTGAGCAAATGATTTTTGAATAGGGCCGGGGGGGAAGAGGACAAGATCAAGGATTGAGGATAAATAGGGACCAAGATTAATGTTAGGATGGGGGAGACACCAAGCAGAGGCGGGGTGCAAGGACAGAGGTGGTTTGAAAACAGAGCTTAATTCTCTCAGTTAGAGAGCTGAGTTTGCATGCAGCTGGGCAATTTCATAAAAGGGGTGAGGTAAACTGATTATTATGACTGGGATCTGGAGGTGTGAAATGCAAGCAAAATTATGGAATGACAAACAGCTCTGGGTAAATCTAGGATAGAAAATCAGAGCCTGACCGTCCCTGCACTTGATCTATCATACCTGGTCAGAGAATCAGTGGTAATAAGATCATGGGGATATAATCTTCGCACAAATTAGCCAAATCCATTCTATCATTGCATTTTGGTTACCTTTTTAAGAGTCTGTGTACATTGCAAGCAACTTGAGGCAGAAATAAGTCTTTTTCATCGCTATAAACCCAGCATTCATTATAGTAGCTGTCCAAGAGTTAACAATGTAATTGTGTTGAATTAAATTGTTTCCTTTCAATGGTAAAGCGCAGAATTTTCAAAATTTCTTTTGAGACATTGTGGATTCATTGGAATGGAAATGGAGAACGCCTTGTCCTCAGAACCTCTCAGAGTCGTCTGTTATCCATAACTCCATCCTAAAGCTTCATTTCAATCCATTGTTTGAATTCCTCTACTCACCAGCACAGAGTCCAAAGCAAACGGTCAGAGCTTTGTTCTAATCACTGCAGTTATAAGGTGCATTCAATTTCATACTGGCCCCAGGCTAGGATTCAGGCTGCAGCCACCCTGTCTCTTCCAGTTGACATGATGCCTGAGAGGACATAGACCGGACAGGATATGTCATTGTCACCCTCTCGCCGCATCTCCTCCTGGCAATCAGCCCCGGTCCAGCAGTGGGGCTGGAGCAAGCACCCCCCGGGTGTCCACTATGACACACAACATCTAAGCTATTCAGAAGGTGAAATTTTTTGCTTCTGAAAATAACACCGCACATAATAGTGGAGGCTAAGTTACCACGGTAATAAAAATAAAACAAAACTAGAACAATCAAATGGGACAGTTCACTTCAAGAAATAGCCATACCTGCCTTGTTCCTAACCAAAGGGTACCTAAGTTTTGCTTTTCTCTTATCGTTGAGGAGAGTTCACTTGGCAAACACACATGCAATTCCCTTTTTCTTTTCAATTGAGATATAAGTGACATATGACATTGTGTCAGGCTAAGGTGTACAACGTGTTGATTCGATACACTTATATGTTGCAATATGATTACCACCTTAGCGTTAGTTAATACCACAATTCTGTTTTTACGCAAGGCAGAGGTCACCTCCTCCAGGTGTGGAGGAGGAATCCCTTCCTGACCTTCTCCCCCACATTCCCACGATCGCATCTGTGCCCCTCCTCCATCCACATTACTCTTATCATATCATGTTAAACTGACTTAACCTCTCTGCCTCCTGCACCACCCTGTGAGTTCCTTTAGGGCAGGAACCATTTATTAATTGCCTCTGTCACTTCAACCTAAGCACTTAGTAGATTCTCATTAAGTGTTTTTGAATGAATCATTCATTCATTGATGATTTATGGAGTCAAAAAAATCACAAATTCTAAGGAACACGGCATCTTCTCAGCCCTGGTAGTCGACTCAACCATAGGAGAAGCAAAATAGTCCTACAGACTTTTCCATCACCCTTGGCTGTTGGAATTCCATGAACATTTCAGGCATTGGTGAGACAAATGTCCGAGATGCCACAACAGTGCAGTAATGGATATTTGCTCATTATCTTCATACTCAAGGGATGTCCTTTGTGGTATCTGAACCATCTCACAATATTTTAGGGCCATGGGAAGAGTGATGTGCTCCAGCTTGCTTCAAGGTCATAGTGACCTTGAAACAGACTTCCTATGATCTCTTTTAGCTCAAGGAATAGTTTTTGTTACCTGATCCTTATACCTAGAGGTCCCTTAGCCATTTAAGGGCATAGAAATTTTCTGGTATAGCCATAAGATTTGAATTATTTTTTAAGTTCTGATTCTTTTTTTCTCAAAAGACAAGTTTGCTTCAAAATCCATTGCAATGACTTTTCAGGAGATGTGTACCCAGATGAAAGGCATTACCCACCATACTCTTTATCTCTCTCCCAAATAATCAGATGTAAATGGCTGTCCTTATGCGTTCTCTTGCCAAGTAAACCAAGCTGGCCAAACTGGAAAAGTTAATTTTCTAGAAGATTAGTACAAATAACAGGATGCTGTTTCCAAGAGAGCAAAATGAACATACACATATGTATAATTGTAGATATATCTACTGAGTCTTCCTTGAGTCACAATTACTTGTAAAAAGAAATCAAATCAGATTCAGACTGTGAGCCCTTTGAGTGAGCTCCGTTAAGCTGCGTGTTGAGTTAATGAAGACCAACGGGCTAATTGCTTTTAATGGGCAGCAGTTCACGACAACATTGTCAAAATTCCAGTACCGTTTAATCTCTTTTTTGTTGTTTTAAGGACACATTTTTCACATGAAAGATCTGCACAGCATTGATTGTCATTTTCCCAATTTAAACATGAGTTTGTTTATCTTTTGACCAAGAGAGAAATGGATCAGTAGTCAATACACTGAAATCTGAAGTGCATCCCAGGCTCTCATGCAGATAGTAGACACTTAGTACCAACTTATTGAAAGAATAGAAACATTTTCAGTCAAGAGCAAGTTATTTTCCTGCAAATACAGTTTACTGCAGGCAAAAGCACAATACCAATTTTTAAAGTAAACACATCTATATTACGCTGTGTGATTGTTTGGCTCTATTACTATTTAAATCATTTTATTTCTAACTTAAGACTGTTGTCTGAATAGCCTCAACTTTAAGAGTAAAGCAAACAGATTTCCTCTTCTGGCCGTTTGAGAGTTGGGAAACTTGAAAACGCTCCTGCTATAAACTAAAGGTAATAAAGCAAGAGAAATCTACAGTGGCCAAAAATGCCTGAGAAACTTAATCTAGAAAGGCACAAACAGACAAATAATACGAGACAATTCTACAGGGTTTTGCAATCTTTGCAACCAAATGATGAGGTTCTTAGTCACCGCATGAGTAATGGATACCTGGAGCCTTTTTGAGGAAAGGGAGAGAGAACTGAGTCTCCTGAATCAAGAGAAGTTCCAGAAGGTTTTACCCCTCTGCAAAAGGCATACTGAAAAAAAAAAAATGACATCCAGAAAAGGAAGACTGTTTATCTTGGTCTAGGCTTGGAGTGAAAAAAATAATTCTCTCTCCCAAAAAATGCATAATCATGAGCCTATCACCTTGTCTGGAGATGTCTGAGCCAAAAAGCGAACCAAAAAAAAAAGTCCTGCCACGCTGGAAATACCCTTGGCAGTAGGAGATTAAAAATTGCTCCAGGGCCGGCCCCGTGGCTTAGCGGTTAAGTGCGCGCGCTCTGCTACTGGCGGCCCGGGTTCGGATCCCGGGTGCGCACTGACGCACCACTTGTCCGGCCATGCTGAGGCCGTGTCCCACATACAGCAACTAGAAGGATGTGCAGCTATGACATACAACTATCTACTGGGGCTCTGGGGGAAAAATAAATAAATAAAAAAATTAAAAAAAAAAAAAATTGCTCCAGAGGCTGGCTGGTGGCGCAAGCAGTTAAGTGCATGCGCTCTTCTGCAGCGGCCTGGGGTTTGCCGGTTTGGATCCCGGGCGCACACGGATGTACTGCTTGGCAAGCCATGCTGTGGCGGCGTCCCATATAAAGTGGAGGAAGATGGGCATGGATGTTAGCCCAGGGCCAGTCTTCCTCAGCAAAAAAAAAAAAATTGCACTAGAGGTTGTACAAGATTCCTACCAATAAGTCCCACTTAAGATGAGTTCACAATCAAAATTTACAAATAAACAAGGAAACCAGACTGAAAATCAACCTACTCAACACGTGGTGGAAGAATTTCAAACAATAAAATTATCAGAGACAAGAAATAAGTATGCTGAAATAAAGACAAAAGAAAAATTGAACACATGAAAAAATGACACTATAAAAAATAAGATGGATTTGAAAAAGAATAAAATACAAGTTATATAAATGAAAATTATAGTCATTGAAATTAAAACTTCATGGAAATGTTAAACAGCATATTAGACACAGCCGAAGGAAAAATCAGTAAAGAGATCTTAAATCTGAGGAAATTGCACGGAAGACAAGACAGAGAATCAAGGATGTGAAAAATATGAAAAAGAAGCCAAGAAACATGGAAGATAGAATCAGAAGGTCCAACATAGCTTTAATAAGAGTTCCAGAAAAAGAAAATAAAAAGAATGCAAGGAAAGAAAATATTCAAAGAGATAAAGTCTTAAGTTTTCCCAGAACTGATAATAACTTGATCCCTTAGTTTCAGGAAGCAAAAGAAACCCAAATGAGATTAATAAAAATTCACCCATTCCCAGCATAGAAAATTCTATTCAATAAGTTATATGAGAATAATTGGTTATCTGTATGGAAAAATCAAATAAAATTAGATCCCTATCCCACACAATTTACAAAATTCAATTGCAGATAAATTAAAAGCTAAATGGAAGGAAAAAACTTTAAAATGTTTAGGAAAAAAATTTGGAAAATAATTTTATGATCCCAGGCTATGAAAAACTTTTTATTAAACAGAAAACTTTTTAAATAATTAACAAATTATTTGTTAATTTTAAAAAATAACATTTAAAAATCAAAAACCATGGACTGGGAGAAAAAAATTAGTGACCAAATATTATAAAGAACTCCTATAGATCACTAAGAAGATTAACAACCTTAAAAAATGAGCAAAAAGATATAACAACATAATTTTCAGAACAGGAAACCTGAATGTCCAATAAACATATAAAAAGTTGCTCAACTTCAATAGCAATCAGGGAAATGCCTATTAAAACAACAAGGTATACTGGGGCCTGCCCAGTTAAGTTCCAGGGCTCTGTTTCAGCGGCCCGGGGTTTGTGGGCTTAGATCCCGGGCACGTACCTATGCGCCACTTATCAAACCATGCTGTGGCAGGTGTCCCACATATAAAATAGAAGAAGATGGTCACAGATATTAGCTCGGTGACCATCTTCTTCAGCAAAAAGAGGAAGATTGGCAATAGATGTTAGCTCAGGGCAAATCTTCCTCACCAAAAAAAAAAAAAAAAAAAACCAACAATAAATATACTATTTCACACTCATCAAATTGGCCAAAATGAAAAATTCTGAAGATAAGTGTTAGTGAAAATGTGGAGCAACAGGAACACTGTTTGGGAAAACTGTAAATTGGCACAATCACTTTAGAGAACAATTTGGCCACAGCCAGTCTTGGTAAAAACGTGGGCCCCCTATGACCCAGCAATTCCGCTCCTACATATATATCCCTAAAGAGATTCTTGCATAAGAGATATAGAGACATGTTAAAGAATGTTTAACACAATATTTTTTTCGTGTGTGTGTGTGAGGAAGATCAGCCCTGAGCTAACATCCATGCCAATCCTCCTCTTTTTGCCGAGGAAGACTGGCCCTGAGCTAACATCTGTGCCCATCTTCCTCCACTTTATGTGGGACGCCACCACAGCATGGCCTGACAAGCGGTGCATTGGCGCGCGCCCGGGATCCGAAACCAGGACGCCAGCAGTGAAGCACGTGCACTTAACTGCTACGCCACAACACAATATTTTTTGAAACAGGAAAATTTGAAACAATTGATCAATAAGAGAACAGCTGAAGAAAATTTGTGGTCTGTTCACAATAAAATACGAAACATCAGTGAAAGTGAACAAAATAGAGCTACATCTGTCAACATGGTTAAATGGCAAAAACATATTGTTAAACAAAGAAAAAAGATTTTAAAGACAGGTACTTACAATGATACAATCTATATAAAAATTAAAGATATGTCAAAAATATAATTTTTAAGGCTATATATGTATATAGTAAAAGTATAAAAACTTGGGAAGGGGAGGGCGGTGGGTGACAAGGCTTCACGGGGACTTCAACTGGGTTTATGATCTTCTTCTTAAACCAGGTGACCAGTACATAGAGTGTTCATTATATTGTCCTCTGTACTTTTTATAGGTCTACAATATTTCATAATTTAAAAAGTGATGCAAACAACCACACTCTTTACGTCAGAGCCTTGGAACAATTTCTGAATCACGCTGAGGAATGGGCTGGTGTGTATCCCTGGGCCTTGTGAAGCTCTCAGGAAAAGAGAAGAAGGCACATATGCAACAGCTCATCTTATTAGTAAATGAACCCTTACTAACTTTAAATCATTTTACATGTTTTATGAAATATTTTAGATTTTAACATCCCATTAAAGCACCCTGACAGCATAGAAGCCTAATCAACTGGGGGAAGATATTAATTGCATTAAGAAAATTTCTTGTTTTGTGCATTTGGATATGACAAATCTTCTAGGTCCCCAAACCAGAATGCGAAAATGCAAATAGAACATTTTAAACTAATTTGCTCAAGAGTACCTATGAGCTTCTCTCACAGACAAGGGGACCACATTTTCACTTAAAATATGTATCGAACACACTGTGCAATTTATTTCTGTGTGTAAGTATCTCCTCTCTTCATCTCAAAACGCATTTGAAACAGCTGAACCTCTATTCTGCGTATAATGAAGGTGGGGACTTTGGGTAAGACAAAGTGTGTTAGACAATGCCTACCCACAAGAAATTCACAAATAATTTACAAAACTTTTGATCCAAACGTTACAAGCTCATGTTCTCCGTATGTAGAATATCTGCACACTTAAACGGCTGACTGCTAGAAATATGCAGGGAGAAAATCCTATCAGTGTCAGACAAACCACCCATGAGCTCACTTATACTCACCCTCGAGTTTCCTAGTCACTGATGCAGTCAGCATTAACCTTTCTTGCTGGTCATTTGGTGATCCTGAAAATACGTAAAAAATCCAATTTTGCAATTTCACAGCAACCTCATAGTGCCACATTAGTAATTTTCTTTGCGTGCCCTCTCTCCGTGGTTGCTAGCTGCCTCAAAAATGTTATCATGATCATGTCTGGAAAAATGACCCTATTTAAAGTATTATCGACCAGTTATTACATCAGCAATTGCCGGTGACAGAAGAGTCCCAGCTTATTTAGAACACTCTCACCCCAGCCAGTCCAATCCTGCCCAGGCTGGAATTAAAATCTTTCAGTTCCGTGAGGTTTTGTGAGCCCAGGAATTTCCCTATGAGCTAGTTTGAGTTTTGGGAGCCTACAGGAAGCAGATAACAGCAAAGCCTGCTTCAAGTCATGTGAGGGTGGGGCAAGGTCAGACCAGAGAGAATGGAGGCTAAGGGGTCAACTGTAATAGTGGCTTCCTGGTCACTAGATCCAATCTCTGAGATTGTTGTAGAGTAGAAAGGGTTCTGTGAATTGCTTTGTGATCAGTATGTAAGAAATATGTTAGCAGCCCTAGAGTTAGTCAACTTCTCATGACTGGGGTCAGATCAATCAAATATGACTTCACAGCTTGAAGGGGTTTAGACGTTCACCCAACACCCTCATTTTACATCAGGAGGGACTGGAGTCCCAGGGAGGCCAGTGACTTGCCCAGAGATAGTAAAATCACAAAGCAGTCAGGAAAGGCTGCTGATAGCAATAACAACAGGTTCTTCCCAGCTCCTCATTCCCCCACCATGCTGGCCTAAACGTGATGCCATGTGGCTATCAGAAGAGTCTCACCTACAGGCTGCAATAGCCAAATGACAGACGCCCGAACAGGAAACAGCGACCATGGCAACATTTCTAAATATATATCTGGAGGAGACTTTGTGATTCTTTGATTAGAGAGTTCCGTCAAGAAAAGTATCTGTCCACACATGTTTAAAGAGGTGAACAACGTGTTCTTTCCCATGTGGAGATAAGAGATGAGAGCATGGAAAAGATGTAAAGCCGCTTTAACGTCTAGGTGGCCCCTGAGTCTTGAGTGAGAGAAAGTGGCTTCTTTCAAAGGCTGCCCAAGCTGGAGCTTGTGCTCAGAGACGACAACAGTCTGAAAGCAAACACATAACTCCTGGGAAGGGAATTCAGAGGATTGCCCCTGCTTTCCCTGGCCACCCACTGGGAGACTGTCCCCATAAAAAGAGCAAACAAGACTGATCTCAATCATGGTGGGCCCCTCCTGGGCAGCTGCTTCTGCACCAATGCTATCCAGTCTGCCTCTTCACTGCCAAACTTAGCGGGCTGAGTCACCTCTACTTGTGTTACTTTTTTTTTACTCTTTGCTGACAGCTTCAGGGAAGATGGCTTATTCCATTTTCCCTTCTTGGCAATAAATAGATTACTTTAATTGGGGGCTTACTCTACGGCAGGTATAGTTCTAAGGGCTTTATGTGCATTAATATTTAATCCTCATAACAACTCTATAAGGTGGGTACTACTATTATCCCCATTTTAGAGATGAGCAAGCTGAGACACAAAAAGGTTATGAATATGATGGTCTAGTGGTTAAGATTCGGTGCTCTCACTGCCAAGGCCTGTGTTCGTTTCCCAGTCAAGGAACCACACCACCCGTCTCTCGGTTGTTAATACTGTGGCAGCTGTGGGTCGCTCTGATGCTGAAAGCTCTGCCATCGGTATTTCAAATACTAGCAAGGTCACCCAGGGTCGACAGGTTTCAGCAGAGCTTCCAGACTAGGACAGACCTGGCCATCCAGTTTCAAAAAAATTGGCCATGAAAACCCTATGAATAGTAGTGGAGCATTGTCTGATACAAAGCTGGAAAGTGAGAGGATGGAGCGGAAAGATGGGACAGAGTTCCCTCTGCTGTACACAGGGTCTAGGAGTTGGAATCAACAAGATGGCAATAACAACAAATTTCGTAGTACGTTCAGGTGCTCCAGGGGTAATTCACCTGTTCAGTATGTAACCCAAAGCGATGTTCTAATATTTGTGATTTCTTTCAAGTGACTTAGAAGGAGATATACATATATATATAAGAAGCTGTTGATGGTTCTCTAATCTTGTGTGGATAGCTGTTAAATTTCATCTACACACAGGGTTGACTTTTGGGAAAGTTTGCGAGTCTGTCTACTCTTGAGTCCTCATATTACTGAAGAATAAGACGAACATGACTTCACACAGTCCTCATACTTACCCTCAGGGATAATTCCTAGCAGTTTTGAAAACTTAACTAGAACATGCTTCAGACAAAAGAAAAACCCATAAAGCATTTCCAAAATCTATTTCAATTCGTAGGAATCATATGATATCAGCAATATCATTTTCTCTTAGATACTAATTAGTGTCTTTGTAATGCATTAGTTATTTTATATTCTGCCTGGTTCTAAAAAGAATTTGAGCCACACTAGCTTCTTGTTTAATATGCTGTTCATTCTCTTGGCTCTACCTATTAAATATTTGGGAGTTCAGTAATGAATCAACTAAGAATCTTTTTAGTCATGCTGCAGAAAAAATCTATAGTCATCTGTAAGTTATATCCATTGTAACTTTAAAAGATTTTACACTATCTTTTGTATGAATGGACTGACCCATATGAATCAATAACTTGATATTTCATTTATTTTGGATAGCTCTCTAAACACTTCAAAGACTGAAATATAATGGAATTGATTTCCTTAGTGTTGAGTTAAGAACTTCAGCTCATCAGCTCTCAAGCTCAAACTGAAACTGAAAGCCATTCAAGTAATGCTTTCAACACCACCTTCGCCACCCCACGTGTGACATGCACACAAGCAAAAGAAAAGTAGCCCAATCCAGCTTAATGAAAGACAGAAAAACCAGTTCTTATGTAAGAGGCAATGCACACCTCACCTAGTTACATAATTAAGTATATGTGGCAGGAGAATCCTGACAAGACTGGAATACCCTGCTTGTTTGTAAGTGTCCCAATAGAAGTAGGTATGGGAAAAAACATCGAGACACCAATTGGATGCATTCAAACACTTCGGAGCAACATTTTAAATGATGATGTTTGAATAAACAACCCACCAATTTGCATCAGTGCTGTCTTGGCTCAGGCTGCTATGACAAAACACTATAGACTGGGTGGCTAAAACAACAGACATTTATTTTCTCACAGTTCTGGAGGCTGGAAGTCTGAGATCAGGGTGCCAGCGAGGTCCGGTTCTGGTGAGGGTCTTCTTGGCTTGCAGATAGCCACCTTCTTGTGTACTCACATGGCCTTTTCCAGGTGCATGCACATGGACAAAGAGAGATCTCTCTCTTCCTCTTCTTGTAAGGGCACTAATCCCATCATAAGGGTCCCACCTTTGTAACCTAATCAAAACCTAATTACCTCCTAAAGGCCACACCTCCAAATACCATCACATTGGGGATTAGGACTTCAACATATGAATTTGAGTGGGATACAAAAATTCAGTCCACAATAGGTACCTATATTAGGGAAGAACTTAATCCTCAAGATATCATGCTCTTGTTTTTTTCCTTTTAAAACTTATCTTTTCAAAATTGAATCTTCACTTATTTCATCTCCTTCCTTGCCTTCTGCAGTTGGGAGTCTTACATCCCCAATCACAATACTAAAGTTTTTCTTTGAAATAGCAAATCTAATTGGCCTTTTCTCAACCTTCATCCTACCTGATCCCTTTGCAGTATATGATAACTATGCCTACCTTCCCTTCTCAAACTCTCGCATCTACAAATATAATAGAGAGTTTAGAAACAGACCAACTTGGGTTCAGATGTGGACCCTAGACAACTACAAGTTACTTAACCTTTCTGAATCTCAGCCTCCTTCCTCATCCATAAAAATAAGAATACTATTCCTTACCCTCAGGAGACTTGTGGGATTAAGTGAAATGAAGGCATCTATCACTGGATCATCAATAAGTTATTAGTTTTCCTCCTCTCTGCAGCCCTGTTCTTGCTCCTGAGTGCTGGTTCATGATTTCTATTTGCCTTTAGCACACCTCCAGCTGGACTTCCAACTCAACTTGTACAAACCTAAACTAACAAGCTCTTCTACTCCTGCCTACTCTCGAATAGCTGACTGGGGACTAATGACATCAGCCCTCTCTCCATCACCTGGGCCAGAATTCCAAAGGTCGTGAAATTAAATGGAGATATAAGGCCAAAGGATTTAGAATTGGAACATGCATGAGGGGCCCCTGTCTGTGCCTGTTAGCCACAGAAACATTCCGGCACCCTGGGAAGCCCTATGAAGATCATCTCTCTGAATGTGTAAACGAGTGGTTCTCCGAGTGGGGTCCCTGGGCTAGAAGCATCAGCATGACCTAAAAACTTGTCAGAAAGGTGAGTTCTTGGCCCCTCCCCAGGCCTACTGAATCGGAAACTCAGGGTGGGATCCAATATTCTCCAGGCAATTAGGATACAAGCTAAGTTGGAGATCTAGTGGAATAAACAACCTGCTACCTTGGGCCTCAGGAGAAGACAAATATTTAAATATTAGTGTACATGAGTATTTAAACATTAGTGTACATTTAATTCTATCAGTATAAAACAATTTATAAAACAGAAATCATCTTGGTGTATTGTATTCCATCATAAAAAGTTCAGACATACTCTTGGTGCTGTAAAAACCAAAAATATTCCCATTTCATATCCATGAATGCAAAGTATTTAGAAAAAGACTGAAAAGGGACTTCGCTTAACTCTGTGAGAAGACTGTGCTTAGGAAATGAAAGATAACGTACAGGACAGAGTCCCACTTGAAACTGTTATACAACAGTAAAATAAAACTAACTTTAGGAATGGAAAGGCTGAATTTGTTCTTACATTAATTTGAAACACCTCTTCCTCATGATCCGTAGCATGCAATACACATGATCAGTGACATTTCAGAGGCCAGGATATGCAGAGGGAAAACTTAGCTATTTAAGTATTCTATTATATATACTATTCTATAACTATTGTCTTCCAAGATATTAGGTTAAAATAATTGTTACCTAAAAATGCATTTTGAGACTCAGGAAATCTCAGCTCTATTTTCCACCAGTGGAACAAGGAAGCATTAACAAGATAGATGTAAATTGGAGAGCTGCAATTTCCTGCATAAGATAATAGATCACGTAACAAACATTCAAGCAGCATCGCCACTGAAGGTGACGTGGAAATATCATGTGGGGCCACTAGCCACAGAAACTACCTCCCACTCTACAAACCTGTGAATGACAGTCAACAATGAGGAGCTTCAGAACAACAAAATCTAACAGATAAACATGCCCACCTATTGGTTATGAAGGCTTGTTTTCTCAAAGGATTATTGTCTAGCTAAAAATCAAACACCTAGAGAAGATTTTACCTTTTAAAGGTCACTCAGTTAAGTTATTGCCATACACAAGGTTATAAAACATGCAGTGCAAGTAAATTAAGTCTCATCCGTGCTGAAAATGTGCCAAATGCCTGCTACATTTACTCACTTTCTGTTGCTCCTGAATTATAGTTACTGATCAGACACTGAATATATTTCAACTACATTTACTTACTGGCTATCTTGGCTCCATCTACCTTTCTAGTTGTATTTATTAGTCATTTAATTTTGTCTCAAGTATCAAAGGGACCCTTTCTCTTATTTCCCCACAGTTCAGCAGGAAGTAGGCTGTAACTTCATCGAGTCTCACTGTACTTTTGGGAATACTGGGAAGAAAGCACCACACGCAGAATAAATCAGAATTTCTATTACTCGTGCCCAGGGCATATCCCTGATCCCTAGCAAGGCAGGTTTGCTCCCAGCACCTTCCATGTAGCCATAGCTGTTACCTCCCTGGAAATGCCCTGGAATCCTGTTCCTCAGAGTTTAGAGTAAAGGAACTTCTGGGGTTAAAAGAGAAAAGCTGGGGCTGGCCCCATGGCGTAGTGGTTAAGTCCGGCATGCTTCGCTTTGGCAGCCCGGGTTCCCGGGTTCGGATTCTGGGCGTGGACCTACACCACTTGTTGGCCATCCTGTGGCAGCGACCCACATACAAAATAGAGGAGAATTGGCATAATGTTAACTCGGGGATAATCTTCCTCAAGCGAATAAAAGAGGAAGATTGGCAACAGATGTTAGCTCAGAGTGAATCTTCCTCACAAAAAAAAAAAAAAAGAGAGAGAGAGAAAAGCCTTTTACCACACCTCAGCTTGCCTTGTCTCATGCCCCAGGATTGACCATTCCTAGGATGACTGAAAGCAGGGGAAGCCACAACCTTAACAAAGGTATGTGATTTGGCGGTACTGGCCTTTAAAATAAAATCAACCAATAATCACCAAGCAATGGTCTGACTTTAACATATCAGCACAGTGTATGTACCATCAATTGCCCAGGGCAGGTTAGACTGCAAATCTTAGTTCCGTTTATTTTCAATCTCATCTCATCAAGGATTCAAAAACTACTAGGGTTCAACCTTACATAGCATTCCATTATTTATATGTTTAAAATAGTCTGAAAGATTGCATACCAAATTTTTAGCAGTTGTTTTATTTGGCTGATGGATTATGGGTATTTTTTATTTCTTATTTTATTTATCTATATTTTCTGCTCTTTTTACAATAAATAGTTATTTTTGGGGTAATAAAATTTTCAAAAGAAAGTAATACCAAAAGAAAAAATTATCCTCTTGGCTTTGCTGAGGATAGGCTGGAGAAGGTTGATGTTGGAAACAGGGAAAGCTACTTTATAGCAGAGAAAGAATGGGGACCTGAACTAAGACAGTGGGGATGAAAAGATATTTTAGAGGCAAAATTGACAGGAACAGATGATATATTTGGGTATAAAAATGGTAGCGAGTGTTCAAAGATGACCTTCAGGTTTCTGGCTTAAGAGAGTAAATGAATAATGCTACTTTAACCAAGTTAGGAGAGGCAAGGAGAGAGTCTGTGCCGAGTTCAATAAGTGACGTGACATGTGGAGTCTGAGGTCCCTGTGGGCTATTCAAGCAGAGATTACTAATAAGAAATTGGATTCGGAGCCCAGGAGAAATGCTGAACAGTGATTCAGATTAGGAAGTCATTGCTAAGGTTGTGGCAGAAGTCGTGGTCGTGGATGAGATTGCTGGAGAGAGCATGCAGAAAGAGAACAAAAGACAGACATGGAAAGGAATCCCAGGGATCAGCCATGTTTAAGGCATGAGCAGAAGACAAAGAGCCCGGGAAAAAATTTTCCAAGGGGGAAAGAGCAGCTCTAGAGAGTGGGGTCACAGACACGGAGGGAATGATGGCAACTGCTCTCAGTGACTGCACACTTCCTGTAGGCCAGGTACTGTGTTTCACCCGTGTTACCCATATCCATCCAGCAACCCTACATGGAGGACGTTGCTATGCTCCTTCATAGAGAAGGAAACTGATATTCCCAGAGGATAAGAAATCCGCCCAGGGTCACACAACTGTTAAGCCATAAGTGCAGGAGCCAAACTCAGCCTTTCTGACTCTGAAGTCCATGCTCTTTCTGCAGTGTCATGCTGCTTTATCAGAATGGATTGTAAATTGCTGTATCTGTCAACTGGCCTACACCAAGATGGAATCAGGGTCTTGGGACCATTCTTCAAACAATAGAGCGGACGGCTGGCTGGGTCCTTTTGGTACACCTACTTCAGCTGGTCCAGCCCCTCTCCAAAGAACCCCCTCTTTGTGAGCCAGCAATTTTCTCTAGCTCTAAGACCAATGCCCTGTTCTTCTTGGTTGGTATTCATACCCTACAGATTGTTAAGTATGTTGTATATTACCCCTGCAAATAATTAAGTGAGCCAGTTATATATATATATGTATGTAAAACTCTCATAGGAAACACCTCTGATTTCCCAAAAAATTTGGTCAAATAGTATCTTTTGAGGAAAGTAGCTTTACTTTTTTACTTAAAAAGTAAGACTAACTGAAAACTTAAATTATAAACAATCATTTTGGAGCTCAATAATAATCATTTAAGCAGCCAAAGAGATATGTAGCATTTTGACATGTCAAGTAATTCCAGAATGTTCAATTTAAGCAGAATAGAGGTAAATATTTGCAAATGATTAAAAAGAGAGCACCAGTTAGAAATCAGACAATTATGCAGCATAAAAACGCCAAGATCGGGCCCGGCCCGGTGGCATAGTGGTTGAGTTCGTGCACTCTGCTTTGGTGGCCTGGGGTTCTCGGGTTCGGATCCTGGGTGCAGACTGATGCACCACTGGTCAAGCCATGCTGTGGCAGCATCCCATATAGAGTAGAAGAAGATGGGCACAGATGTTAGCCCTGGGCTAATCTTCCTCAGCAAAAAAAGGAAGATTGGCAATGGATGTTAGCTCAGGGCTAATCTTCCTCACCACACACACAAAAAAAGCCAAGATCTTTAGATGTAGACATCATAGATATTTTATAGAACATGGAAAAAAATTAATAAAATGTTATGCTGGAAGCAAAAAGAATTCAAGGACATAGGTGATCATATCTAGTTTCTTAGGCATTCACTGAATTTCTCTGTGATTGGCAGATCATGATGCAAGAGAAAATTCTGAAGCTATATTTCTCTTAAGAGATAGTAAATTTCAATATAAAGAGGTTGTATAGAAAAGACATTTCAGATTTTTTTTGGACAATAAAGCGTTTTAAAAGTAAATATTGTTATTTTTGCTAAAAGTACAATAGCTGAATCCAAGATATTTAATTATTTTGTGCCCCTCAAACAGATTCATACCAATTTTCTTTCTTACTCTTTAGTAAGATTGACATGGGTGACTCCAGGTTTATGATAAGAAATATGCCAACAGGACTTAATTGATTTCACTAACACTACAGGATAGTGACTAAAGGATCAGGAATCCTCATTTCCTGGCTCATTTAGTCCCTTCTTGTAATTGCAAGTCATATAGTTCTTTAAAGAAATGAAATTATTGGCCCAGGAACCAGGCCCCTAAATAAATGTAAATATGTCTGTGGCTAATGAAGATGTACAAGATTGGGGACAGTGAGGCCTCAGAAACCAGTGATATAGAAATACCAAAGAAACTTGGTCCCAAGTCTCAATATAGTGTTCTTGCTTGGTTTCAAGATTTTTTTTTCATGTTACGGCTTTTAATACTGACTCGAAAGAAAATATTCAGTGAAAATAAAAAAGCAACCTCAAAACAAACGATTTTGGAGATGCAAGAATAAGTGATGGTAAAAGTACTTAAACAGGTATGTGAGAACAAAAGGGCGCATATATGCCAGGGATATATATATATTTCACTGCCACAGTTTTCTAACAAAATATTGAGAGAGAGAGAGACTTGGCAGAATTTAACAGATTAGATTAGATTCAATTAGATATGCATGTTTTTCTTTGTGTTTTAAACTTCAAAGTGAAAATACAAAACAGCCTAAGAGCCAACTTCCATTACAAAATCAAGATGCGTTCTTAAGGGAAGACTTCACTAAAAGGCTTTTTAGAAAGCGAGGGCTAGAAGAAAGGTTCAGTCTGCATCATTTCTGGACGGTACAGGACAATGAGTGCTGCACTTCTGGAATTCTGTAACATTTGTTCTGACTCCAAGATCTCTCCCTTGGTGTGTTCTCATTGGCTGACTCTTCTCACACCACAAGAGAATTCATTACTTCTAAGGAATCTCTTGCATCCCTCACGCAGCGGGAAGAACCCCGGCTCCCTGTTGTTCCCAGTTGCACTATGACATACGACCCCTGCCTTTACCGCCAATTTCTGAACTCCCGCATGACATTGTCTAGATAGAAGGCTTCAGGTTTTCGTCAGTTTTCTACTTCTATTAATTTTTTTAATAAACTTTATTTTTTTGGAGCAGTTTTAGGTTCACAGAAAAGTAGAGCAGAAAGCACAGAGATTTTCCATATTTCTCCTGCCCTCACACATGCATACCCTCCCCCATTATCAACACCTTCCACCAGAGTGGGACATTTGTTACAATCAGTGAACCTACGTGGACTTATCATTATCACCCAAAGTCCATAGTTTACCTTAGGGTTCATTCTTGGTGTTGTACCTTCTATGCATTTTGACAAATGTATAATGACATGTATCCACCATTATAGTATCACATAGAATAGCTTCACTGCCTTAACTTCTATTAATTCTTATGTTAGAAAATCAAATTTAATCAATAGAAGAGACACCTGGATAATAATAAAAACAAATTGCTTAGGCCACTACCAAATGGAAAAAAGATGGTTAAACAATATAAAATAAAAATGTCTTTGTTAGCTTAACTCACTATTGAATTATTCTTTGTAGGTAATATAATTATATAGGTGATTTACAAGGCCTTAACTAAAGCTCACTGCTAGCAAATTGCTTCTAGCAGAGAGCTGACCACAGACTGCGGAATGAAAAAAGAGAAAGAACCATAGGTGAAAATAAAAAGCACAAATCAGAGAGTTTTGTACATTCTAAGGTCATGGCCTCCCCAAAACACTCGTATCACTCAGAGGGTCCATTGGAATTTCACTGATCAGCAGACACTTCATTGAAACTACGCTGTTCTTGTTCAGCCTATGCTTGACAATACACATGTACTCAGCATCTTTCCTCATCATTACAAATTAGAGGCCTTGAATGTGCTTTTGATTTTCATTCACTGTTCCCTGATCCCTGGTCCTGGGATGTTTCTCTGCTTCCCAGCCCCCTGTCTGATTCAGTGCTTCTCTGTGGCATTTCCCTTCACCTAGGTAGCCTGTAGGGGAGGAAAATATATTCTTTTACCCTTCTAGGTTCTGCTGGCTGGTCTAACAATTAAAGTGACATGAGACAGAATAACAAGAGAAAATCAAACAAATTTAATAACATGTATACATAGGACAAACACAGGAAAACTGAGTAATTCGCCAAAATCCCTGAAGCCACCACCTTAAATATGACCTTCAGCTAAAGACAAAGGAGGATGTTGGGGTAGTGGCTTGCGACTTCAAAGGGGAGGAAGGCAATTCATATGGAGACGGAAAAGCAAACGTTTGGTAAACAAATGTTTGCCATGCCTTGCAGAGACAATGGGACATGGAGAAGACTTTGATCAAATAGGCCTTGCTAGGTTCCTCCCTGTCTACAACACTTAGTTCATAATATACTATAGTTATCTACAGAGACAGCTCCTTCCTGAAACAGGCCCTCTATCTTAAATGCTTTTAAGCAGTTAGGGGAAGATCAAAGTTTCTTCCTGAGTCTTTTGTTCTTAAAAATAATCAAGCCAAAGAGACACATTTTGGAGTAGCAAATACTGCTTCCATACATACCCAACTCACCAGATATACAAACCCTGCCCATCCCTTAAGGCCAATTCAATTGTCACCTCCCACTTGAGCCTCAACTTTGTCATCTCTAGCTGGGGTTAATAATATTTACCTTTTAAGGTGTGTGTTAAAGCATTAAAATAAATAACACACACCCCTATTGCTTAACAGTGAAGTCATTCATAAATAATGGCTATTTCTATTATCTTCTAAGCTTATCTATACATGACCTTGACATGTATCACTTTATTTGTGTTATGGATATTCACGTACATATTTTTCCCTACTATTAGATTGTAAATTTCTTGAGGCCAGGATCTACTTTATTCATCCTGGTATCCCCTTAAAGCATAGCAAGTTTAAGCACAAAAGTAAATGCATCAACGCGGCATTCAGGCACTGAGTTAGAGCACCAAGTCTATCTGCAGCACAGAGAAGCGAACCAACTTAACCAGGACAGAGAATGCGCTAATTACATATCAGCCTCATCCAAACCCAGTGTCTTGTTCATACTAAGAATAATTCCTACAAGGTTCTGATAGTCCAATTTCACAACACAAGATGAAACACAATTATTGATCTAGGGATGATGAAATCCAGAAATCCACAAAAGAATGGAAGATTAGGTTGTAAAATGCATGAACCATTTTAAATTCTCTTTCTCTCACTCACGTGGTGATGTGGCTGAAGTTCATTCACAACTCTCAGTCTGTAAAGTTGCAGTGGTGTGAGGGAAAGAGGCTAAGATTTGGAATCTGACAGGTTAAATTTCAGCCCCAACTCTGTCGTTATTTGTTTTATAACTTGGTAGAAATGACAATCTCTCTCAAAGCCAGAGTTTTCTCATTTCCAACATGAGAATAAAGATTAGCTATTCAAAGCTTATTATGAGAATAAAATGAGATGATGCACCTAAATGTGCTCTTTCTAAAATTCCAAGATATCATTAATATTTATGTACCATGGGATCATAATTCTCATCCAGATAAGTGTATTTTTTTAATTTAAAAATTCCTTTGAATGAAACAATGTGATGTCTGGGACTTGCTTTATAATAGAGATGGGCAGAAGATAGAGGATATAGAGAAAGCAAGACTGGCCATGTACTTGTGATTGCTGAGGCTGGGCAATGGATATATGAGGGTTCACCGTACAATCTTGAAGTTTTCCATAATAAAAAATGTAATTCCTTATTTTACTTATTTACTATATAATTCTACTATAAATGAGTTTTGTGTAGTGAAGAGTGCAAGCTCTTAAATCCCAGAATTTGGGTTCCAGTCCTCAGTTTCTCCATCTGCAAAATAGGGATGATAGTTCTAATTCTGATCACATAAAGCTGTTGACAGGCTTCAATGAGAAAATCCTCCTAAACCATGTAGCATAAAAAGGGGCCAGGAATCTAGTTAGTGCTTGATATGTTACATTATTATTAGGGAACCTCATAAAAACAAACCTATGTATTTAATTATAGGAACACTTCCCATTAAGCTCTTGGAGTGACTAAGTGTTTTTAACTAAAATGAGATGACACCATTTATTGCATTTATTTTATGCAATAAATCCTGCATAAAAGTATTCAAGAGGTATATGGAAACTTACAAGGATATTAGCTGGAAAAGTTCCATTAAACTAACATTTCATCAGTTTTTCATCATTTTTGACATGTTCCGTGCCAATTTTCCCAAGTTTTATAAAATTACTATTTAAAGGTCTACCATTATCTAGTATTTTAGAGTCTTTCTCATTACCACTTGTGGTGAAATTGTTCTATAAATAGTGTTATAATTTATTAACAGTTAAAATAGGGTTTCCCTTACCTGCATCAAGAAAAGTCGCCTATTTTCTTTTTAATTTATCTAAGCAATATAGAAAAACTCAATAGAACAAAGTAAAAAACAACCCAATTTCTCTACTCAGAAATAAAGGTTCTTCACATTTAAAAACTCAATCTTTTAAAGTATTTTCTTTCATATCTCCAAATATTGTAAGTAATTTTTATTGCATTTAACAAACCAAGAACCTTAGCCAGTACACTACCATACATTTACTCAAATGAAGTAGATACCTTTCTCTTTCAATTAGAGGCACTTCCATATGCTTCAGTGCAAAGCTCTTGAAATCAATATAGTGCCACTAAATTAAAAACAAGAAAAAACAGGGCAAGCCTCCATCATATTCTGGTATCACTCTTGTCTCCTGAACGGTTGTTTTATTGAACATTCTGAAAAATGGAATTAGGCAATGGCAGGTAAGTTTCACCTATCAATTAAGAATTAATTTTAATATAATTTAAGTAGCAAACCTCAGCTTCTGGAATGCTGCAAAAGAAGATCACTTTAGAAAGAGAAACTTCTGAAAAACTGATGAAATGTACATACAAAAACAGATCATGCAGCCTTATTTTAGAGGGGTATCCAGCATCCTGCAGCCCAGCCAAGGACTCCCCCAGGGGCCACGGACTCCAGTCAAGATCCCTGCTCTGGTGAGCCAATTTTTTATTTTAGAATAAAGCACTGCTGTTTTGGGAGACATTTTGTCCAATGCCCTGTATGAGCCTGGGGAATCTGATACTCACCAGGCAGTTATATTTTTCCCCACTCTCTTAGGGAGGGAAAAAAAAAATAGAATTAACAGACCACGGCTACTATTAAGCAACTTACCACAAGGCTCTGCAAGTCTTTTTCCAGAAGACAAATATTGCAACAAGGGAAGGATAGGTTTGCAAAATGCCTGTAAGAATTTTCTCTCAGTTCAAATGGTGTGCAGCCTTTCCAGTCATGTTAGTTATTAGAGAAAATCTGCCCAGTGAACGTGCCTCCAGTGGGGAGAGATTGATAGCTGAATGCCTTCTCACAGACATATTCTATTCCAGAGGAGGTGGTAAGGGGCAGAATACTGTCGCCCTTCAGAGGACGAATATCTTAGGGTCACAGAACCCAACTGCGTGCTGCAGGCAAATTTCTTTGTATCCACTTTTGCCCAAGTAAATTTTCTTTGTATCCAAGTAAATTTTCTTTGTATCCACTTTTACCCAAGTAAAAACCGTTCCAAGATTTTCTGAAGAAATATCTCATTTGTAGATGCCCGAAAACCGATGAGAGCAATATCTAGATATTGCTTAACATGGTTTTGGGTAGAAGACAAAGGGGACAATAGAAAAACCCTTTGACTCATCACTGACTTCTGGTGCCCTGAAAGTTCTGCTGTCTGCTAACCCTAGAGAATCAAAAGTATGCTTTTTAAGAGAAGTCCTTCATCCCTGATTTTGGCAAGGTCCTAAAGCAACTGCCTTTTAAGGTCAGATTACTTTGCGAAAACATGCACACAACCAACTCCCAACCCTGTTACATAAATTTATCTTGATTCTGCATTCTGTGTTTCTTGAATTGTGTTAATGCAAGCAAAGTGAAAATATAGGCCAAAATGCCATGACTTGCCAAATTCTGTGGAGTTGCATCATACACAAGTTAATTTATGAGATTGTATCAAGGGAAATTAACTATAAGCCTTTGGTGTGGAGTGAAAATGGGAAAAGGAGCACACAAAGGCAGAGGACGGGAGAGAAAAAGGAAAAGGGGGAGAGGGAGAAGGAGAGGAAGAGGAAACAATTTAAAATGTGTGGGTGATCTCCACCAGTGGCTGCACGAGTGTGTGCCCAGGAGGTCAAGGGGCACCTAAAGAGTGGGAGCTCGACCAATCTGAGACAATACCCCTCATCCCCAGACATCCAGGGATTCACAAATAGCTCATTGAAGAAATTATATTTCCAAATGCAACTTTCAATAAGTGCTGCCATTAGAACATGCAAAACACTTTACTATTTAAATTAAACTTGGTGACAGCATGTTGCACTACTTCCTAAGTTGTACCACTTGATGCCAAGAGTATATGTTTTTTATTTTAAAATTGTTAAGAACCTTTTGCCACAAGATGATAGTCAACAAATTTAAAACACTCTTCAACACGTTTAACCATATTCAAAAGGCAACTCCTCCTGAAATTACTATTGTACAGACATATGCAAATTTTGAAATGCCAGTCAAGAGCTCCTCTGGTCTATGAAGCATATTTATAGGTCAGAAGTCAAAGCATACTCAGAGGGCTTAATTGGTTCCTCGTTTTTTCTTGAATTATTATGGGAGGGGAGGGAGATAAAAGTTGGTTATAAAGTCTGTTTTCTCTCTATCCTGATTATTATTATCTCTATCCTTCTGTTTTAGTTGAAAACAACAGTGGTATTTTGAGGAACTAGTAGTGCATCTAATGTATCTGGCATATTGGACAATCAAAGCAGATCATTTTTTATTTTTTTATTTTTATTTATTTATTTTTTGTGTGAGGAGATCAGCCCTGTGCTAACGTCTGCCAATCCTCCTCTTTTTTTGCTGAGGAAGACTGGCCCTGGGTTAACATCCGTGCCCATCCTCCTCCACTTTAAAGATTTTATTTATTTATTTTTCCCCCAAAGCCCCAGTAGATAGTTGTGTGTCATAGCTGCACATCCTTCTAGTTGCTGTATGTGGGACGCGGCCTCAGCATGGCCGGAGAAGCAGCGCGCCGGTGGGAGCCCGGGATCCGAACTCGGGTCGCCAGCAGTGGAGCGCGCTCACTTAACCACCAAGCCACGGGGCCGGCCCCCTCCTCCACTTTATATGGGACACCGCCACAGCATGGCTTGCCAAGCGGTGCGTCGGTGCGCGCCCGGGATCCGGCCGGTGAACCCCGGGCCGCCGCAGTGGAGCGCACGCACTTAACCACTTGCGCCATCAGGCCGGCCCAAGCAGATCATTTTTCAACATACCCTTCAATAGGCCAAAAAGTAATAATCATGCAGTCATCAGTAATAATTGTTATTTTCTTGATTTGTTCTTTAGTTTTAAAACAATTTATGATTAAAATAAAAAAGAAATTTCAATGGTAAAGATATTATTTAAATTTGATCAAATATTTCATGTATGAGCTATAATTTGTACTTACCAAACAAAAATATTACACCTGGCAATTCACACTCTTTTCCACTCTTTTAAATTTTTAACACTAATAGAAACCCAAAGTGGTCACAGAGAATGGTGGGTCTGAAGTAACTCCTGCTGTTTCTTGTCTTCACGCTGCCTGTGCTATCATTGTCTGCTTCAAGCCTACCGTTAAATTAAGACACAGAATGCCACAGGGCTTGCGAGAGGCCTCCAAAACTAGCTCCAAAGATGCAAACTTCCATGAACTTATTTTGTGAACGAATAAGCATAGATGAGTCCACTGTATAACTACAAGTTCTCCAAATTAACTTCCAGCTACAATACAATGGTTTTTTTTTTGTGAGGAAGACCAGCCCTGAGCTAACATCCATGCTAATCCTCCTCTTTTTTTGCTGAGGAAGACCGGCTCTGAGCTAACATCTATTGCCAATCCTCCTCCTTTTTTTTTTTCCCCCCAAAGCCCCAGTAGATAGTTGTATGTCACAGTTGCACATCCTGCTAGTTGCTGTATGTGGGACGTGGCCTCAGCATGGCCGGAGAAGCGGTGCGTTGGTGCGCGCCCGGGATCCGAACCCAGGCCGCCAGTAGCGGAGCACGTGCACTCAACCGCTAAGCCACGGGGCCGGCCCAATACAATGTTTATTAAAGGATAAGTAACTAAAACACATGCATTGGAAGCTTTCTCCACAGTAAAACTCAACAGTAACTATAGCAATTGTTCAGAATTGATTTTTTAGGGGAGGCGTATTTTATCACTAATATTGTTTAGAACTGCCAGCACATGATGATTTTTTTAAAAAGCACATTGATTTTTGGTTAGCTTGGTTATTGTTTTTGAATCCTCTACATCAATGCATCCCTTTCTTGCCTGTATCCAGGCCTGACCCCCCCCATCTCCTCTCCCTTAGTAACGCCACTGTAAGAATTGCTCTATATCTAAAAACTTCTTTTGGGGCCGGCCTGGTGGCGCAAGCGGTTAAGTGCCAGCTCTCTGCTACGGCGCCCGGGGTTCGCGATTTGGATCCCGAGCACCCACCGACTCACCACTTGTCAAGCCATGCTGTGGCAGAGTCCCATATAAAGTAGAGGAAGATGGGCATGGATGTTAGCCCAGGGCCAGTCTTCCTCAGCAAAAAGAGGAGGATTGGCAGACGTTAGCTCAGGGCTGATCTCCTCACACAAATAAATAAACAAATAAAATAAAAACTTCTTTCACAACATAATAGATAAATTTTATGGCAGTTCATAAGCTGAATACAAGGTACTAATGCTTGCTTGTTTTTTAGTATAATAATAAATAACCCCTAAGAAATGTTTCAGGCCGGCCTCTCTCTACCCTGCTTTACAGTTTTCAGTACTGCTCATTCAACCTGGCCTAACAATCACTCTGCCTCTGGCCACCTTTGTTCTCCCATTGGATGTATTAGGGACACTGGATATGCTCAGAAACACACAACATCATTCACCGCATCGAGGAATCAAGTGGCTCAAGAGGTGGATGAGTCATGAGGTGAACCCCACAGTCTCCTAAGACACTCAGGAGTTGAGGTGGTAAGTAAGGACCAGCGGAAAGATGGATTTTATTCCCACTGTGGATTCATGACCTTGAAAAGGCTTTGAGCAGGACCACAAAGGACACTGCTCCCCTCATCCTGACCATGAGGTATTTAGGGAAAGAGAGAATAAATAGTCTTCATTTGAGAGGGCCTCAGTTGAGTCAAGGAAGTGAAGGAAACAGTACAAGATAGTTTGAGGCTGATGGGGACACATTGATCACAGAACAGGGGTCCTGGAGGGCACAGGAAAGGCTGGAAAGTCCTTGGGAGGGTGGGTGGATCAGGGGACGTTGTATGGGGCAATGAGGGATGGGAGGATGGAGATGCCAGAGATGATGGGATACAGGAGCTGCATCCCAGGCAGAGGCCAATGGGAACAGGATGTGAAGCCTGGTGGGTAGATCCTCAGTAGAGGGCACCCGTAGTATTGACTTCTTAGGCCTCCCTGGAAGAAGGGCCTAGTGATGCCCCACATGGCCAGTCCTTTTGCTTGGCTGGCTGGTGTAGGCAGCCACAGAGAGGGAGCTGGCCTGGAGGCCTGGAAGCAAGAGTGAGCAGCGGGAGCCTGGGGCTCTTCGCTTGCGTCAGGCGTCTCTTGTTTTCCTGTGTTTCTCCAGGGGCCAATCCTGTTCCGAACTGACACATTCTTTCCTAAGGTACGTTGATAGCCATCCAGCTGCCTTGCTCTGGGGTGGAGTCTAATAGATCCCAAACCAGGGTGCACAACAGAACTGCCTGGGAAACTTAAAATATACAGATGCTCAGGCCTCATCTTAAATCTACTGATTAAAAATCTCAGCAGGACAAGCCTGGGAATCTGAATTTTAAGACACTACCTGTCTCGCATCTTCCCATCCCCCCATAATTTTGATATTTGGATCAAGAACCGAAGTTTGGGAATAGTTTACAAGAAGTCAGTGAATCTCTTTAAGGAGACACTTATTTTAAGAGCGGTAAAGCCCCTTTGCATCATTACTAGCATCAGAATTACCCTGGACTCTTGTAAATATGCAGATTCTTCACTCCTACCCAGGACTCTCCCCAGCTGACCCTGAAGTACCCAAACCTTGAGAACCATTGCTTTAAGGTGATGTTTTCTAAACTTGAGAAATCTGAAGAATTCTGGGACATTTGTTAAGCATACAGATCTACTTCCATCACCCTCTTCAAGCCAAATGAAATAGAATCTTCGGGGAGGGGCCTGGAAATCTTTAAATTGGTTAAGCCCTTCCAAGAGATTTTTATCACTAGGCAAAAAATATACTGCTTAAAGTCAACAACAGCTCACATTTATTGAACATACCCTGTGTGCAGGGGAACATTCTAACTGCTTTAATGTATTTGCTCATTTACTCCTAATAGCAACTCCATGCAGTACTGTCTCATCCATCTTCATTTCACAGAGTGACTGCCCCCTTCGCCAACCCATTAAGGGTGGATTTTACCATTTGAATCTCAGGGCAATCTCATTTCACGTATCCACAGTCTCTTAGATTAGATTCTGAGCTCTCTAATGCCTTGATATTAAGCACAGATTCACAGTTCTCTTTATTTTACAAAGCACACCATAAACTTCTTTGCATAAAATAGGAGCCCCGTATATATCGTTGCTTCTAAGAAATGAAAGAGTCATTCTGCTTTTTGTCTGGTGCATTTGGCAGTGTAAACATCTACCTTGATTTTGAAGATGTGGAGACAGAAGTTGGCAGTAGAACATGCCGTTGAAAGCAGAGACCTTTTGAATTACTCTGGCTGAGAGTCAGAGTCCTGCAGAAATTGAACGAGGAAAAGGAAAACAGAAAGATCATCTGGTTTGGCTGGCTCAACCAGCCCGGATCCTGGCCGGGGAAGAGAATTTCAGTGCAGAAGAGAAAGGTAATAGATATTTCCAGTTTCCTGTCGCACCCTTTCTCCCACATGCTTATCCACATTCTGATCAGCCTTCCGAGACTAATAGTTTCCAGTTTACTAAAAGCCCATATTCATCTCTCCCTTTCTAATTCCTTGTACACTTGCCTGTACTTTATGATTTGCCCATTTTATGCTTTTCTAGACTCTGATTATTCAATAACACAAAAGCTAACACTTCCAAGCTTTTTTTTTTTTTTTTTTTTTTGGTGAGGAAGATCAGCCCTGAGCTAACATCCATGCTAATCCTCTTCTTTTTGCTGAGGAAGACCGGCTCTGAGCTAACATCTATTGACCATCCTCCTCCTTTTTTTTTTCCCTTTTTCTCCCCAAAGCCCCAGTAGATAGTTGTATGTCATAGTTGCACATCCTTCTAGTTGCTCTATGTGGGACGCGGCCTCAGCATGGGCGGAGAAGCGGTGCGTCAGTGCGCACCCGGGATCCGAACCCCGGCCGCCAGTAGTGGAGCACGCGCACTTAACCGCCAAGCCACGGGGCCGGCCCAACACTTCCAAGCTTTGTGCCATTCATCCCTCACCCTGGAAACAATCAGAACAAATGGGTATGCTCACTGTTTCTTATCAACAGTTATCCTAACTCTTCAACGTGAGGAAGCTTTTCCTTGCTCTGTAATTCAAAATCACTCTCTTGAAACTCAAAACATGCATTAAGTACTTATTATTGTTCAAGTTTTTCTTTTCTTTTTATGTTTTTAAATTTCCATCCAGGTTTTTCTATTTAATCCTAACAAACTAGGGGGGAAAGGTATCCATATCTCCATTTTCTTCCTCAGATAAAACTAAAAGACAGAGACTTGATGGGTTAATAATTTGCCTAAAATCATGCAGTTGGTAGGAGGACGAAGAAGGATTGAAGCTATGTCTGACTTCAAAGTATGCTTTTTCCACCATGTTGTGATTTCAGTGTTCAAGCTTTTTTGTTCATTGTTTCATATGTTTATGTGTTATCTCCTCAAACAGGTGAGAAACATCTTCACAGAGACATGGAGTGTATCCCTGTACTGGTGCTGTGCTAAGCACTCAGTGGGAATGCTCTCAGAAGAAGTGATGTCACAAAGCTGGAGGCATCGTGCTCCCTGATTTCAAATTATATTACAAAGCTATAGTCATCAAAACAGTATAGTATTGGCATGAAAACAGACACACAGATTAATGGAACAGAATAGAGAGCCCAGAAATAAGTCCACGCATATATGGTTAATTAACTTATGACAAAGGAGGCAAGAATATACAACAGGGAAAGGACAGCCTCTTCAATAAATGGTGCTGGGAAAACTGGGCACCACAGGCAAAAGAACGAAATTAGACCACTATCTTACATTGTAAACAAAAATTAACTCAAAATGGATTAAAGACTTGAATGTAAGACCTGAAACGATAATACTCCTAGAAGAAAGCATAAGCGGTAAGCTCCTTGACATCAATCTTGATGATGATATTTTGGATTTGACACCAAAAGCAAAGGCAACAAAAGCAAAAATAAGTAAGTGGGACTACATCAAACTAAAAAGCTTCTGCACAGCAAAGGAAATCATTAACAAAATGAAAAGGCAACCTACTAAATGGGAGAAAATATTTGAAAATCATATATCTGATAAGGGGTTAATATCTAAAATATATGAAGAACACATACAACTCAATAGCAAAAAACAAACAATCCAATTAAAAAATGGGCAGAGGAGCTGAATGGGCAGAGGCACTATTCCAAAGAAGACATACAGATGGCCAACAGGCACATGAAAAGATGCTCAACATTACGAATCGTCAGGGAAATGCAAATCAAGACCACAATGAGATATCACCTCACACCTGTTAGAATGGCTTTATCAAAAAGACAAGAAATAACAAGTGTTGTTGGGGATGTGGAGAAAAGGGAACCCTGTGCATTGTTGGTGGGAATGTAAACTGGTACAGCCACCATGGAAAACAGTATGGAGGTTCCTCAAAAAATTAAAAATAGAACTATCATAAGATCTAGCAATTCCACATCTGGGTATTTATCCAAAGAAAACGAAAAGACTAATTCAAAAAGATATATGCACCCCATGTTCATTGCAGCATTATTTACAATAGCTGAGATATGGAAACAATCTAAGTGTCCATCAATGGATAATAGATAAAGACATTGTGGTATATATATACAATGGAATACTATCCAGCCATAAAAAAGAACAAAATCTTGCCATTTGCGACAACATGGATGGAATTTGAGGGCATTATGCTAAGTGAAATAAGTCAGACAGAGAAAGACAAATACCATATGATCTCACTTATATGTGGAATCGAAAAAACAAAATAAACAGAAAACCAAGCTCACACACAGAGAGAACCAATTGGTGGTTGCTGGGGTGGGAGTTGTGTAATGGATGAAGGGGATCAAAAGGTACAAACTTCCAGTTATAAAGTAAATGTCATGGGGATGTAATGTACAGCATGGTGATTACACTTAATAATATTGTATTGCATATTTGCAAGTTGCTAAGAAAATGTATCTTAAAACTCCTCATCACCAAAAAAAAAGTAAAAACAATTTTTCTAACTATGAATGGTGACAGATGTTAACTAGACTTATTGTTGCGATCATTTCGCAATGCATATAAATATTGAATCATCATATTGTACACCTGAAACTAATATAATGTATGGCAACTATACATGAATAAAAAAATAAAAACAAACATTTGAAATTATAATAAATAAATAAAAATAAAAAATTTTTAAAAAGGAAGTAATGGCTTCTCTTCTCAGCCAAAGCAACCTCACGAAATAATCTCCTGAAACCTCCAAATCAAAAAGCTTCTCAACCGAATCGACTTTTCAGAATTCTTATACCAGAATCATAAATCATTTGGTGAGGTCCCTGGAAGAACACAGGACTGCTGCTTAGGCAATCTCAGCGTCATTTGCTGCTGGAGATTTCATACCCTGTGCAACCTCCTTGCGTGACGCATCTCCATCTAATAGACAATTGACTACAGCCATACAGGAACCGCGTTTCTTACCAATAATTACGTTAGATCATTCAAAGGGAA
This sequence comes from Ceratotherium simum simum, assembly GCF_057802395.1. Classification (NCBI taxonomy): domain Eukaryota; kingdom Metazoa; phylum Chordata; class Mammalia; order Perissodactyla; family Rhinocerotidae; genus Ceratotherium; species Ceratotherium simum. The sequence goes on from NC_141931.1 coordinate 11,898,173, forward strand.
AACTTTCTCTTGCTCTATCCACTGAAAATTACTCAGAACTTTAAAAAGTAATGTCAGGACACCATTATTTAATATTTAGTGGGTCTATATGTTCTCTTGCCTGTTTGGCATACCCAGTAGTAGACTTCTGTTCAGTAACTTGACTATAGTTTAACAATAACTTTAATTTAACTATAATATTGATTTGGAGATCTTTTCCAAAACTTCAGGTGAAAAATAAAAAGAAGATAAAGATCGTTTTTCATCTATAGAAAAAGAATGTCTAGGTATTAGGTGGAGTCCAAATTCTGTTCCCTCAGAGGGTTTCTAGACCTATACCACCTGAGTCTGCCTGATTCTCTCCATCGTCATCGCCTACCCTAAGTCCTGCCGCCAGCCTTTCTTGCCTTGACTATTGCAATAACACCTTAACTCTTGCCTTACTGCAGTTTATTCTCTACACAGAACAGTGATATTTTCAGACAGGAAATCAAATGTTTTATTTGTTTACTCTCTTGTTTAAAATCCTCCAACTGCTTGCTAATTTGCTTACAATAAAGTCCAAACTCCTTTCCATGGCCTATAAGACCCTACATGGCCTGGCCCTGCCCACATCTCCAACCTCCTCTAATACCTCATTGCATACATATCTGTTGAATAGATGAATGAATGAATGAATGAATAACATTTTTCTTAAATTTTCAGACATACACCAGCTTCACAAAAATCCTAGTGCTAGAACACGAAAATTCATCATCATGTATTCATCTGGGTGGCAACTAATTGGTAATTTATACAGGTAAACATGTCTATTATCAATCTAGATCTCTGCTGTATTCAAAAGAAGAAAGCTCACCTCCATTCCCACCCTACCCTCATACGTATTTTGAGAAAGATTCTTACTTTTTCCTTTTTGGTTGACTGACAACTAACAAGGCAAAATCCTATAATAATATCTATAATAGATTCACCAAATAGTACACTCTCTGGGGGCATCATATTTGTACTAAGGGTCATCTGTTGACTCATCTATCTATTAGTTGAAATCAATCAAGTAGTAGTTGTTCTGGTGAAGACAGATTTGATGGTTCATTGATCATTATATCAATTAGAAGTTCTTTAAAATTCATACAAAAGGTTTTTTTTTTAATAATGAATTTGATTTGGAATTTAAGAAAACAGCAATTGCTCATCATTTTGTTAAGCGCACTACCCTTTGGGTCTACTAACAACATATAATGAAGTCAACAGTCAGCAGTTAGTCAAATTAAAAGACTGAGAAGTGTCAATATGGACATGACCTGTGACTAGTTGACAAACATTAGACAGTTAATGGATTTCAGGTAGATGATGGGCAGATTTATTAATATGCTGATTCTATTCTGGGAATCCTCATTAGAAGACACTGCTTCATTCTCAAGATGTCAAACTTGCTTCCAGTGGATAAATTATCATGATACAAAAATAGACTGCAGATAAACCTTCAATTTTACTTTGGCAAATCCAAGAGTAAAGTTACCCAGATTGTTACTTAAACTTACATTTAGAAAGATCAAAGATTTCAAGTAAAAATATAAAATTAGTTTGAAAACATAGACTATTTTTCTAGATTATGATTTTCTTACCTATCACTTACTTAACAAACATTTATTTACACTGGGTTAAACAGGTGAAAGAGCTATCTGGATTCTAGAAGTAGACTTCAAATCATGCTTCAAGGCTCAAATTGAGCTCTTACTTAATCAGACGGGTGATATATTTTCATGATCCAGTAAGAGGCAGGATCTACAATGTCTATCCTTCATTCCCATTTTGTTTACTAGAGTAACCCAAATCTCACTACATCCCTTCAGCCTGAAACTCCATTTTCACATACAAGTCAGCTAGATTATCTCTCAAAAGCGAATGAAAAAAGTGTAGAGTCCTCTTTCCCAGAGATCTTTAATCTAGACTGAAAATAAATCCAAATGCTTAAATATTTTAACATAATTAGAAAGGATCATTTAGTTCCTTACTTTCAGAATATAATCTTTTAAATCTAGCTCTGAAGGACTCAAGTGTGCAGAATCAGCAACCACATGCAAAACAATAAGACATTTACATTAATGGGTTTTATTATATCAACTGAGAGTCATAAGAGCTTCACATGCTCCAATAAGCCCAGGGAATGCATAAGAGCCAACCACGCCAGGAACAAGTTAAAAGGAAAGTGCAGATGTCAGACGTGGTTCACAGATACTTCTGGAAATGGCTTATTTTCTAGTTGAAAATCTTCCAACTGACTTGAAAATAAGTCTTACCATTATTTAAAGAGAACTTTTAAAAATAATCACTAGCATAAGGAAAGATCTTTGTTTTAAAAGAAAAATCTAATGCCTAATTCTGACTCTTAAAAAAAATCAAGAAGTAAAAAGACGGAATATACTCTATAGGCCACAAGAAACCTGTGCACAAAGTAAGTAGTCCTTAAAAACTGAGGCATAAACTGTTCAAATATAGTACTTCTCATATCGAGGTAAATTGCTCTAATATATTTTCTTTACTTCATAGAGCCATAACATATTTTGGGCATAAAGGAGAAAATTGTGTCAGGTAATTTTCATAATGTTGCATTTCTCTTCCTCCAAAATCCATTCTATATTATGTTTAAAAGTTAATAATGTTGAAACGTAAAGAAAACTTAACCACGTACACAAAGTGAATTAAGAGAACCTTTTCTTCCCAAATTTGATTTAGTGAACTTGAAAAAACCAACAGAAATAAACTTCTGGTGCCTAATGGACTTGTGTGCTGGCTCAAGCTGTTTTTACTCAAGCCAACATCTTTAACATAATTCTCTATTTTAAATTAGCATTAATTTATTTTTTAAACTAACCTTGCAGTTTAAAATGTCTTTAACACACACACACACACACACACACAAAAAGAAATAAAAAATGTCTTTAACACAAATTGCTATAAAGAACTTTTTACTAAGAATTATTTCAAATCAAAAGAAAATAACTCCCATGGTGAAAAAGGGATTTAGTCACTGTTGCTATTCCTTATGTTTTCACTAGCACTCACCAACTTAGTTACATTTTTCTTATGCTTTATAGAAAAAAAACATGTGTAAGTGTATTTCATTTAACAAAAATCCATATTCATACAGCACTACGTTTCCCCTCACCCCCGCCCCCCATTTCTAGATTCTGGATAACACAGAGGCACCTGGAGAATTTGCTAGAACACTTCTATACAGTCCAGTCCTTATTTATTACCAATCTAGAGAAACATGTTGAGATCTGGGTCACTCTTGATATTAACATCCATCTTATATAATTAGAATTGATTTAACTGCAAACACCCCAACCACAGAAATGTATCCCTGAGTTGTAGAGCATTCCACAACACTGAAATGAGTGTGAACTTTTAAGTGTCTTGATGCTTTATCTTCATTTTTATTCTAATCTCAAGCTTAAAAATTCATATTCCTTAAAAAAGATTATTTACTGCTGGTCATTGGTACGCTGGTCAATGTTTTAACAATAGTTCTGTAGAAAAGAAGGATGAGGAAGAGAAGGCAATGGCTCTGATGTGTAGCACTGCCAAATACCATGGTGTAAATACTCTCACTATGGCTGATTTCCAGCAACCAATGCGACATCAGTGAATACAGAGTTGGGTAAAAGATGCTCAGTAGGATACCATTACAGTATGTAGTATTTCCACCATACAGATACAATAGACATAAATAAACTCAAGACCATATATAGCAGTGAAATGAAGTAAAATAGTTAGGAAGTGGTGACTTGAGTATTTATTTTGTTTTTAATAGTTTATATAATGCAATTTTTAATAATGGATGTGTTTAACAACCACCTCACCAAATTCCTGAAAATTGGGCAAGCAGCTCTCATGAGCCAATAAAAGCAGACTTCAGCACACTTTTGCTGCGTTGGTACTCTCTTTCCTTGGGTCTGTTTTTGTTCTTTTTTCTAAACTCTTAAGAAGAATACTCACTTTATGTCTTTTTATTTCCTTTTTTTGTTTATCAAGACCATTAAGGAATTTAATCGTGTGAACAATTTTGGCTGCATACCATGGAGATGTTTTAAATATTATTTTTTTCTGGGGCTGGCCCGGTGGCATAGTGGTTAAGTTTGTGTGCTCCACTTCAGTGGCCTGGGGTTCGAGGGTTCGGATCCTGGGTGTGGACCTACACACTGCTCATCAAGCCATGCTGTGGCGGCGTCCCACATACAAAAATACAGGAAGATGAGCGTGGATGTTAGCTCAGGGCCAATCTTCCTCACCAAAAAATAAATATTATTTTTTCTTTTCATTTATTTTGTAAATAGTCTGTTGTTTGTATTATTGACCAAATGCTACGTAGGAATGTTTGTGGTGTTTTGTCTTTTGTTTGTTTTTAATTTCCATCAGGTTAGAGTGTTTTCTTTAAACTTATTAATTTCTAGTTTTTCTGCATGTGATTTGAGAATGTGGCCTATGTAACTTCTACTTTCAAAGTTCATTAAGATTTATTATTATGAAATGTTTTTTTTTGGTAATAACAAAAGTTACAGCTTATGGAATATATCCCAGAAACATTATATCCCCTTTAATCCTCTCAAGAACCTGTTATAATAGTGTCTTAGCTCACACTAGCTATGAAACAAACCTGAGACAAAGCCTCTACGCAACGCTTTGTCAGTGGGTACAATCCCGGGGAAGCAAAAGTAGGGAAGTGAGGTAAGGAAGAGAAAGCTACCAAGACAGTTGCACGGTGACATAGGGCATCTCTGGGGAGAACATACAGAGCCATTGCATCTCAGAATTGTCCATTGGGGAGAAAGAAGTGAGAGATTTGCCTGTGGATCTTTCTGTTCTATCTTCTAATTGTCAAAGTTCATCCCAGTAGGCATTAACATCCTGTGGTGGACTGTTTGCAAAAATGGTCTCAATAATTCTTCCCAGTCTTATATACATGCCCTTTTGTAATGTGACTTTGCAGCAACCTCTATCAAGAGGAGGAGTCTATTTCTCTACCCCTTGAATCTGGGTTTCTCCATTTGACTTTCTTTGGCCAATGAGACATTAGCAAATATGATGCTGAGGAGAGACTTGAAAAGTGCTTGTGCATCCGGGCTTGACCTTTCTTGCTGCTGGGAACCTTCTCCACCATGTAAATGACCCTGGGCTAATCTGCTGGGTGATGAGAGACACATGCAGTTGTCCCAGTTGACACTGAGCCAACTGCTGGACATGTGAGTGAGGTGCCCCCCGACCAACCAGCCTGCCAACCAACAGACCTGTAATTCCATCCTACATCATTCAGTGTCACACGAGCCAGCCCAGGCCAGAAGAACTGCCCAGCTACCCTTAGAATCGTGAGAAATAAGTGTTTCCTGTTTAAAGGCACTAAGTTGTTGGGCATGTAGCAAAAGCCAACTGACGGACTCTACCACACTCCCACATTGGGTTACGTGGCCCTTTTGGGCGGCTGCAGGAGAAGCCAGAATCCATGACCCATGTTTCAGCATTGCCTTTGAGTCCAGAAGTGATGGGACAAGCTGCAGCTTCTGGGGCTCCAATCCAATATCACTGGAATGATTACAGCTCCTGCCATAATGGGTGTAACGGGTGCCAGGCTGAAGCTACACTTCAGAGGTGGCAGAGGCAGCCAATGGTACAAGGAGATGAGGTGATGGCTGGGATCTCCATCAGGCAAGGATCAAAGCCCAGGTTTGGAGGTAGGGCCAGGCAACACGGGGAAGTGCATAAGCTGTATGGATAGCTATTATTATCCCATGTGAATTAAGACTTAGTTTGTAAGTAATGAAAACTAACTTGAATTGGCGTAAGGAAAAAAGGTTAATTTATTACAAGGATGCAGGAAGGCAGCTGAGCCTTAGAAAGGGGTCAATACTGGAAAATGAAACTCTCTCAGGATTCTCTCTCCCTATATCCTCCAGATCTCTCTTCACTGACTTCATTTTTCTTTCTGCAAACCAGCTACTTTTTCTGCTTCCCCAGGACTCTGCGGAAGAGATTACATGTATGGCCTCCTAAATTCAGATGTTACCACTCCAGGCCCACAAATGTGCGAAATTTCCAAAAGAAAACTGACTAGTCCAGCTTTGGTCAGATATGTACCCCAGATGCAATCAGCCATGATCAGTGGGGTTATAAGACTTCTCAATGATTGATCTCTGTGAATGGGGGCAAAGGGAAGTTTCCAGAGAGAGGGAGTAAGAACTGAGAAACTCAAAAGGTGTCTACCACATATGCGCAGTTTAAAAGATGAGGAAATCAATCAAAGTTCAGGGAGAATAAGGAACTCTTTCCCTGTCTAAGGTCACAGACTACCAGTGGCAAGGTCATGACCTTAATCTAGGTCTAATCTCAAGTCTCAAGTTCTTTCATTTCCGACAGAATTGTCTCAGGGAACCTTAACCAAAAAATATCTAAGATACTTGTGTTTTCTATAATTAGCATGTCTAATTCTATAATAAGAAAAAAAAACACAAAACTATATTTTAAGCCAAGATACATCAAGAAAAATCACTCCCTTGTTTTAAACTCTACCATCTTTAACACATCAAATCCAATGTGTTAGATTTCTTCCTGACTTTTACTATCTTCTATAATGTAGCCCCACTACCCCAGTGCTCCACAAGAATTTTTTTTTAAATTGATGTAATGGGGCCGGCCGGGTGACGCAAGTGGTTAAGCGCGCGCGCTCCTCTGCGAAGGCCCAGGGTTCGCTGGTTCAGATCCTGGGCGCACACCGACACACCGCTTGTCAAGCCATGCTGTGGCGGCGTCCCATATAAAGTGGAGGAAGATGGCCATGGATGTTAGCCCAGGGCCAGTCTTCCTCAGCAAAAAAAAAGAGGAGGATTGGCAGATGTTCGCTCAGGGCTGATCTTCCTCACAAAAAAGAAAATAAATAAATGGATGTAATAATAGTTAATAACATTGTGTGATTTCATTTGTACATTATTATTTGTCAGTCACCATATAAATGCATATAGGCCAGTTTTTTTACTGATCTGAATACACCACACTCGTTGCCATCTCTGTGTGTTCAAAGGTGTGGTCCCAGAGATGCCCACTCCTCTCTCCCTCACTACTCTAATCCTTCCTCCCTTTAAAGTCTGCACTGAGTCCTGCCTCCTCCATGAAGCTCTTTTGACAACTCAAATCTCACTGATTTTCCACTTTCTGAACTTCAAGGGTCAACTTAACAAAAAAAATTTAATACACTTGTGTTCTTATAATTTCCTCTATTATTTTATGCTCCCACTAGGCTATTAATTCCTTAAGGGAAGATGATATCTTACTTTGCATCTCCAGGGGTATATTGAAACCCTCTAGTTACCTGAATACAACGTCTATGTAAGGGGTATGAATTTTCCAACCACCAGCTCTCAGATGCCTCAATGATTAACCAGTTACCACCACTGCAGGAACTTAATGACTCTAGCATGGAATTAGCAACCTGCTGGACACTCTAGTCTCCTTTCTCTTCCATTTCTCCTGCAAATTTCAATTACTCTTATGCCCTGAGTTGATTTTATGATCTCTGTAGAAGAGACTTGAATTTAGCTTTGCTTAAATATAGACTGAACATAACTTGATTCACTGCTTTCCCTCCCCCCATACACAGATCCCCCATTTATGCCATTTAAATTATTACACACTAGAACAAGAATTAAGGTTTTTATCATCGTACTATAGCATTAGGAACGGTGCTGAACTAAAATCTGGAAAACAGAGCTTGCAAGAATCTGCAATGTATTGAATTTACTCTGGAATTGTTTTTTATTGTTATATATATTAATATTTTTAAGTCATATAGTTCAACACAATTTAAAATGAAAAACAACAGTCCCCTGCCTCAACCCTCCCATTCCCCAGAGGTAACTAGTCTCACTTCTTTAACCCTTACTCTGGTATTTGCTTCCATATTATAAAATAATGTCCTTATATTATTATTATTATAGTTATGTGAATTATTAATACAATTTATATTCATATAAATATATAATATAGTTATATTTAATAGAAATATTAAAATACTTCCTGATTTTTACTTTTAGATATTATGTATCGATTTTCCATTATGGAAGATAGGAATTTAACTCTCTTACATCCCCACACGCATGTATATACTTCCTTTTCCATATCTTTCCAATATAATTATATATTTCATTTTGGCTAAATCAACATTCAGAGTGTACATTTTATGATTACATATGCAATTATCTTTCACAGCTGAGTATACATATTTAATGTATTTTGCTTATATTTCCTTTTTTGTTCTCCCTAAAAGTAATCATTGTCTTCTTTTCTTCAATTTGCTAGTTTGTTTGTTTGTTTCTGTGAGGAGATCAGCCCTGTGCTAACAACTGCCAATCCTCCTCTTTTGTGGCTGAGGAAGACTGGCCCTGGGCTAACATCCGTGCCTATCTTCCTCCACTTTATATGTGACGCCGCCACAGCATGGCTTGCCAAGCAGTGCCTCAGTGTGCGCCCGGGATCCGAACTTGTGAACCCTGGGCTGCTGCAGTGGAATGCACGCACTTAACCACTTGCGCCACCGGGATGGCCCCCATTTGCTAGTTTTCTATGTTCTTATCACTGATTTGTCCCTAAACTCTTCAACAGCAGTGTCAATCCCCCTCACCCTCACATTCACACTCAGGTAGTCTGACTCCTCATAGACAGCCCTCTCCAAGCCGGGATCCCTCGTGCTCCAGGCTGGGCTGGCTGCTCTCTAGACCTGCTGCCCAGCCATCAACCTGAAGGTTCCTTCCACCACCGTTAGGGGGATTCCCTTTGTCTCATTTGAGATGGATGCCTGTTTCTTGGACCCCATGTCTTAATTTTCCGCAGTTTACACCATCGGGTAGGTAGGAAAACTTATTCCGATAGATTTCTGAGAAAGGTTGAGGGCGTGGTACATTTTTTGACACTTGACTATCTGAAAATATGTTTATTCTACCCTCACTGTTGATAGTTTGGCTGGTGTAGTAAATATTGTTTATTTTTGGTGCCACCCAAGATCTTTTGATCACCTATCTCTTGGTCAATTTCCCACATCTTGAGTCTCACTTTTCCAAGGTAGACTCTAGAATGTGATCTTTTGCTGCAAGGGGTGAGGGAAGGAGGTATGTAGCCTAAACTCTTCCAATGACACATACCTGTATGAGACTTCATTTCAGAAGTAAGCAACATGAGACAACAGCCATTTGCAGGGCTATCTTCTTGATAAATGATGGAAATAGAGAAATCTACTCTAGAGGGGAGGGATGGTTCAATGGTGGTGCTTCATCACTGCTGTCAGCTGTGGTGTCTGTGCCAGCTGTGGCAGTGGAGATGCTTTCTCAGATGCAGCCCGCACAGTGTGTTTGGGTGTGGATCCTGGCAACGTGGCATACAGGACTGCAATCTCTGGCTCACCAGAAAAGTTCATGAACAACCTAAGCAATCTGAGATCAATAAATTCTTATCTTCTTAAACTAACTCTACAGATTCTGCTGTTTGCAATTAATAATACTAACCGATATAGCTGGGTATAGAATTGTAGCTTGGAAAATATTTTACTTCAGAATTTGCAAAGCGTTGTTCCATGGTCATCCGGTTATGATGTTTCCATTGAGAAGTCTGATGCCATTCTTGTTCCTAAGGTTCTACATATGATTTATATTTCTCCTCTGAAGGCTCGGAGGCTATTCTTATACTTATTCCTAATACTTTGAAATTTCTAGTTCAAATGCAATGGTGTGGGCTTTGTGCCTTTGTGGGCCACACACAGTTGTACAGATTGTCCACTGCACCTCTCTAGGGAGCACTATTCCCATTTAATCCATAGACACAACATATAGGGCTGCCCAAGATGACCCTGTGGACATTCTGTGGGAATTTATAATCTGGAGACTACTGTCCTTGAGTTCTGCAAAATCTTTTGTATAATCTTTTCTCTCAGCCATTATCTTTGCTCCATCTCTGGAACACCTATTAGTCAAATATCAGGCTTCCTAGATTAATCTCATTTTCTCATTTTGTGTCTATTTTCTCTTTCTCCTTGTTCAACTTCCTGAGAGATTTCCTCTACTTTATCTTTCAAACTTCTACTGAATATTTAACTTCAGCTGTGCTATTTTTAATTTACAAGAGTTCTTTCTAAAAATAGTATTCTGTTCCCCAGGATCCAAGATCTTCTCTTATCTCTCTGAAGACATCAATTATAGGTTTATTTACTTTTTTCTTATTTTCGGTTTTCTTCCATTCTCAGCATTCTGTTTGCTTTCATTTACTGTTTCTTTTTTCATTTGTTTCTTTTGTTCTAGAAATGATGTAAAATGCCTCATGATCCATGGCACTGATATTTCCCAGGGAAAATCAAGGATTGGAATGTGTGCAGGGTGGTGCTCCTCGAGCACTGGCTTCACTCTAAACGACCTGGAGGGCCTGTTTTACTGAGGATCTCAACTCTTGGTTTAGTCTATATCCCTAGAAAGAAATCCGCCTAAGGTTGGATGTAGAAGGGAGGGGAGGGGTGTAAGCCTGGCAGCCAGCATTCTCAGATCTAAGTGGGGAAAGGGCCGTGGCTGTGCCTCCAAATCCCCTGTTTTCAGCCCCACCTGTGCTGTCACCATCAGAGGTAACCAGGTGCCTCCGATTCTTTGCTCTCTCTGGGATTCTGCAGAGTGAGGCTGCTTCTGGACTTTCCCAGGGTCTGGTAAAGTTTTTGGCTCTCTGATCTGCTAAATCATTTACCCCCCGCCCCTTGCCAGTTTCCATACTTTTATTATTGTCACCTCCTTTCTCATTCGCTTTGTTCTTGTGGAATTATGATTTTTTTCCATCATTTTTTGGGAAGTATTTTGAGATGAAGAAGTGGAAAATATGTTGAAAATATCATTTTTTCAACCTAGTATTCCTTCTACACTTTGAAAAACTTATGGAAGGCCAACTGTGTGTCAGGTACTCACCTCTCCTCTTTGTCGCTTATAGGTAACAACAATATAGTACCTACTTCATGGGATTTTCCTGAGGGGTAAATGAGAAGAAGCAGGTAGAGCGCTGGGTTTCACTATTACAATTGTGAAGACAATGGAGACCACGCAATACATAGCAAACAGCATGTGCAAAGCCCAGAGGAAAGAAAAGGTTCTTCTCTGGGATTAATGTGCAGCCCTGTGGTCCTGGGACCAGTAGCATCAGCACCACCTGGAAACTCATTAGAAATTCAAATGATCGGTCCCCACCCCAGGCCTACTCAATCAGAAACTCTGGAGGTGGCCCTACAATCTGTCCTTTAACAAGCAATTCAGGTGATTCTTGTTAATTCTTCAGGTGATGCCCACTAAAGTTTGGGACCTACAGATACAGAGACAAGGAAATGGACTCCTTTTCATTGAAGATGCTATCTAGGGGCCACCCGGAATCACTGGCTATGTCTCATGTGCTAGGAAGATTGAGGCCAACATTTATTTTTTTGTTGTTTTGTTTTTGTTTTTGTTTATTGCAGTAACATTGGTTTATAACATTGTATAAATTTCAGGTGTACATCATTATACTTCTATTTCTGCATAGATTATATCATGTTCACCACCCAAATACTAATTACAACCCATCACCACACACATGTGCCGAATTATCCCTTTCACCTTCCTCCCTCCCCACTTCCCCTCTGGTAACCACCAATCCAATCTCTGTCTCTATGTGTTTGTTATTGTTGTTATTATCTACTACTTAATGAAGGAAATCATATGGTATTTGACCTTCTCCCTCTGACTTATTTCACTTTGCATAATACCCTCAATGTCCATCCATGTTGTCACAAATGGCTGGATTTCATCGTTTCTTATGGCTGAGTAGTATTCCATTGTGTATATATACCACATCTTCTTTATCCATTCGTCCCTTGATGGGCACTTAGGTTGCTTCCAAGTCTTGGCTATTGTGAATAATGCTGCAATGAACACAGGGGTGCATGTATCTTTACGCATTGGTGTTTTCAAGTTCTTTGGGTAAATACCCAGCAGTGGAATAGCTGGATCATATGGTAGTTCTATCCTTGATTCTTTGAGGAATCTCCATACTGTTTTCCATAGTGGCTGCACCAGTTTGCACTCCCACCAGCAGTGTATGAGAGTTCCCTTCTCTTCACATCCTCTCCGACATATGTTGTTTCCTGTCTTGTTAATTATAGCCATTCTGACGGGCGTGAGGTGATATCTCATTGTAGTTTTGATTTGCATTTCCCTGATAGTTAATGATTTTGAACATCTTTTCATGTGTCTGTTGTGAGGCCAACATTTAAATAAAAGCAGAGACTTGTAGAGATGAAAGCCAGAGAAGAGACAGCCTTGGTACACGGAAGACCTGATTCCAAGCCCTGAGGACCTGGTCCTGTAGCTTCTCTTCAAGTCTGTGAGTTATGCCAGGATCCTGCTCCTCAACGTGGATCAATACGTTCCCCTCCTTTGTTGGTTTGTTTTTCTGAAGCCAATTTGAATCAAGTTTCTGGAATTTGCAATCCCAAGAATCCTGACTAATATCAGATCCTTCTCTTTAAGAAGCAGAGTGAACCTGAACTTCCCCTGTCGACCGCCCACAGTGGCATAGGAGTGGTGGCAAAGGGCAGCTCCCAAAAAAGGCCAGCAGTTACAGCCTGCCAACTGGCTCTTCCCCTGACAGGTACCAACGCTCTGAATTCAGTGTCTTCTCTGCTGACATATGATGGACAAAGATGCATATTTACACAAACAAGAATCAAACTGAATAAATTTACCTCATCTTGGTATTTCAGGATTTGGTGAGCACATCCAGGTTCATCTTGTTCATAGCATTCACGATGTTATGAATTTTTATCATACTCCTTATTCTTCATCTCTCCTAATCTTTCTAAATTTCACAGAGCACTTGCTCACTGATTGAGTGAGATTCATAAGATCTTCCTGTAGTTTGAGGGTTCCTAAACCTAGCTGATCATCAAAATGACCTGGGGAGAGTTTTAAACATATAATGCCCATGCCCTTCTCCAGACCTACTAAATCTCTCTGAACCATTTTCTACACACACACACACACACACACACGCACACATATGCATATATATAAATACAATAAAGATATATACATATAAAAATACACAAACATATATAAATGTAAATATAATAAAGATATATATATATAAATACACACACATACATATCCATCCCCTGGTGAAACTAACGATCCCCATCTATGTGGCTTTGCATTGCCCTGAAAATTATGTTTTCTTAATACCAAGAGTTTCATTGTGTGCTTCTTTGTAACATGAAATTGAAGCATGAATATTTATTTTTTCTAAGAGTTACAAAATTAAACAAAGCTGAATTTTCACAGAAAATCATAAGTGAAGCTCTCTTCTACTCTGCAAAGCATCCACAGAAAAGGCCATGCAGACAACATGGTCTAACATACAAACAGCAAATATCTGCCATGTGGGTTGCCACTTCTTTCTGCTCCCATGGACTTATGGACCCTCCCACCAAGCCTGGGCATGACTCTTTCTCAGTACAGGGCTCCTGGCAGCCACTACCAGTCCACTGGGGAAGACACATGTGCTGTAACCTAAAATTTCTCGGTTTAAAATAAAGAGGCCTGGTGTTAGTCCCAACACTACCATCGGCTATGAAAACTTGACTTCTCTGTTTCAATTTCATCTTCTTTAGAACAGGGCTAACCTCTATTTTCTCTTCCTTCACAAAACGTGGTGAGAAAAAAATGAGAGTCATGAATCTAGAAAATTCAAAGTGGTGCGCCTGAAATATAAGATCCAATCTGGTAGATGAGACATTACACTAAAGATGAGACAACCAAAGCAGAATGTTTGAACAAAGGAAAGAATCTCATAATTCTTAAACACATGTACCAAGATGATCAAAATTTCACTCAAAACTCTCCAGTCAAAAAAAAAATTTGTCCATTTCAAACACAGTTTTGATATTTTTAGGCAAATTGAAGTTAACAAGTATTGACTAAAGAAAAATATAAATAAATGTCAAAATGGAAGCTACTCAATAATCACTGTTTTCAAGAGCACTTATAATTTTCTTTTTTTTTCTGTTTTGCTGAGGAAGATTCACCCTGAGCTAACATCTCTGTGCCAATCTTCCTCTTTTTTTGCTTGAGGAATATTAGGCCTGAACCAACATCTGTGCCAGACTTCCTCTATTTTGTATGTGGGTCGCTGCCACAGCATGGCTGAGTGACATAGGTCCGTGCCTGGGATCCAAACCTGCAAACTCAGGCCACTGAAGCAGAGTGCACTGAACTTAACCACTACACCACAGGGCCCGCCCCATAAGCACTTATAATTTTCAAGTTTTTTTTTTTTTTTTTTTTTGCTGAGGAAGATTATCCCTGAGCTAACATCTGTGCCCATCTTCCTCTATTTTGTATGTAGGATGCCGCCACAGCATGGCTTAATGAGCGGTGTGTAGGTCCACACCCAGGATCCAAACCCGTAAACCGCGGAGCCACTGAAGCAGAGCATGCAAATTTAACCACTACACCACCAGGCCAGCCCCATAATTTTCAAGTTTTGAAGTGAAATTTTGATATTAAATATGCCAATGCAAAAATATTAAAATTAAATATTTGCATAAATAAAGAAAAGCAAAAAACCTGTTAATAAATAATATTGAAGCACAATACCAGTCTAGCAATCAGTACTACAAAATCATCTAAATCAGAGTAAGCATAAAATAGAAAATCAGGATTAAACCTGAAGGCAAAGCTATGAACCAGGCTCAATGCACGTAAACTAGCTGGTCCTGTGATCCCAAAGGTCATAATTATAGAAGTAGCTAACGTTTACTGAGTGCTAACTCTGTGCTTGAGATTTATACATCACATATTATTTCTAGTTTAATCCTTACTCAACCTTCTGAAATAAATACAATATCTATATTCACTACAGAAATGGTGAAACAGGTTAAAGAAGTTAGCTAACTTACCCCAGGTCATGCTTACAGTAAGTGGTTCAGGCTCCATTTGAACCCCAGCCAAATGGACTCCAAAACCTCTCTCATCAGAAAATCATTTGTGTAAGATATGATTATTAGAGCCTCCAGCTATTAAAGATCTATTACCCTATAGCCTTTGAGTTTACATAGCACTTAGCACAGTACCTACTACTCTCCAGGCAGTCAATATTTGTTGAACGAATATTTATTTCCTATTTCCAACAAGTATTTTATTTTTCTTATCTATTCAGCATATCCGTGTGGCTTGCCCAGGGCACCTTCTCACCTAGATAAAAGCAGAGACACATTGACCAACGTATTGCTCCTGGCTCTCTCTTCTCTAGGCATCATACAGACCACCACCCTTCTCTTGTGACAATACATTCCTGCAACAGGATAGATAGATAGATAGACAGACAGACGGACAGATAAATTTGGATATAGGTACCTGGGTCAGTTATGGCTTTCCTCACGTCAATTACTTTTGATTTACTCCTGCTAAGGATCTGCTTTTGTAGCACAGCTGCCCTGACTCAACTAGGAGGACCCCTTCTCCTCAACAAGAACTTCAGTGACCATCTCTTTGGGCAGGTTATCTTTACAGTTGGCTGCTCTGACCTATTTATAAAGATTCTTATTAACTTGAACATCAGAGGGTAAGCCTCACCCTTAAATTCTAAGTATGATCCTTCTATGAAGCCTCCAGTCCACCAAGTACCCACTAATGCTATGTTTTTTTTTTCTCTCCCTCTTTTGGGGGTGGGGTGAGGTTTAGTCATTTTCTTTCAAAAACTTGGTAAATTAGTAAAAATTAGTAAAGATCACTTAATTTTAAGCAAAGCAGACCACATAAAACTATTCTAAAAGAAAACTAAGCAGGACAATGTAAAAGAAAAATAATTAGAGAAAGAGGGAGCAGTAAAGCCAGCAATATCGTAAAGCAGCAAGATCTGTAAACGCCAAAAAAGGAAAAAGTTTTATATAATGTTCTTGCCGGAAAAAGCAGAGCTGTGTCGAAAGCCAGATTTTCAAGATATTTCTGATATACTAAAGAACAATTAAGAATGGAAAGGAAATAGAAAAATAGCAGCCTTCTCAAAACATGGAAGGCCTTGCATACGTATTATGTTTAACCTGTAGCAAATGCACTGTTGAGCAGCTGATGAGGAACCTAAATTATGGCAACTATTAATTCTACTTTTATATCTTTGTAATGGGAAACAAGTGAACATATATTTTATTCACTTTATTCCCAGGTACTTCAATATTATAATTTTCTTTTTAAAGGTATTTTAGCCCTACACCATTTCTAAAAAATAAAGATTTGGAAAAGATTGCTATTTTTCTGCTAAATCCATTTACCCTTCTTCTTGGGAACAGTCTGGATATTTCCCAGTTAGATGAGGCCACGTGATGAGTTCTGGCCAAGACAAGAGCAGAAGTCAAGTGTACCACCTGAGGGCGTGTGCTCTTCTCAACAGCTACAATCCAGACACAGTGGGGGCCCAGCTCAGATCATGCACAGGACTGCTCCCTTTGAAACAGGTAAGTGAGAGAGAAATAAGCTTTTTGTTACAACAGCTTAGCCTAACTAGTAAAACTGCACGGTCCATTCTTGCAGGGTCCAATTGCCTTCTAAATCAGCATAGCCACGTCTTTGCAAATTGCCACAATTCTAAGCAGTACTGGCTTCTGCCAACAGCCACTATCACTAACATGAAAAGGTGATGCAAAATCTATCCGAGAACTACTTTATATTGAAAAGTTCAACATACGTCAAATCTCGCTCTTCCGTTTCTGTTTCAGGCACCTACTGTTTATTGAGACATGAGCATTGTTTAGATTTAAAGTAAAAAACATTATTGTTGACTCCCCCCAGGTCTGGCACTTTCCAGCAAGATGGCAAAGGCAGTGAAGTGACAGCTAAGAATTTCCTGTGTTCTTCCACTTCTTTCCTTCCTAAGACATCACCAGTATAACTCAAATTTCACCCTAAGAAACCAAAAGCGTGAATGTTTCCTGTTTGTCATTAGAACTGAAAGCCTTGTTTGAGTTTATTTTACAAATTGGCTGCACAGCTGTTACTTGACACATTGGTATAAGTTCCCTTCACAATTACCTATTTTGCACATCACCTTTTCATACCTTGATAAGCTAAGAAATACAACCACATTGTCCATTCCTAAAATTATTCAGAGAACTTCTAATCTAAGCAGAACATTGGATTAGACTCAATCATGACATCATTGAGGCTATCTCTCTATACATTGCCTATCCACTCGGCATTAAGACTTGCTAAAGTCATTCTAATTCAAAGTATAAATGCTGGGGGGAGTGATGGAGGGGACAGGGAAAGGGTTCTACTTTAACTGCTTTAAAATATACACGGGAGCCAGCCCTGATGGCCTAGTGGTTAAAGTTCTGCGCACTCTGCTTCGGCGGCCCGGGCCTGGTTCCCGGGTGCAGAACCACACCACCTGTCTTGACAGTAGCCATGCTGTGGCGGGGGCTCACACAGAAGAAATAGAAGGACTTACAACTAGAAAACACAACTAGGTACTGGGTCTTTGGGGAGGGAAGAGAAAAAAAAGAGGAAGGTTGGTAACAGATGTTAGCTTAGGGCGAATCCTTCCCAGCAAAAAAGATATAAAATCCATATATCCCATTGGAACTTTTTCAAATTGTCTAAGTTCTATTTGTCAGCATATTAATGCATGGGGCCTAGTGAATGTATTCAACCATTCTAATCAATATGAAGGAAAAATACTTTACTTTCAAAGAAAGGGAAGGCCAGGATGAGGAAGACTAACTAATTTACCCAATGTAGACATAATACACATCATTAAAGAAGTATTAGGGAGAGGAAACACAAGAGAGCAGTCACATTTGTACTGGACCTGTCCGTGTGCACTGTGATTTGGGGTCTTCAACGAAGACCTGATATTTGAATTACCTCATAATTAGCACATCTTGGTGGACCAGAAAACTAAGTATCAAAATGCATAAGCAGAAGGAAGACAATGGCAGGTACATACTAACGAGGATTACATATGGCCGAGAGGAAGAAAAGTATTAACCAGACAATGACAAATCAACGCCAATTTTGAGGATTTAAGATAGCTAACCCCAAGCTGTTTGTTTTGTTTTAATGTGCCACTGCAGACATTCAGAGGTCCCTTAATCAGACAAATTCAGCATTTCCAGGATACCACCAAAGAATGCAAAAACGAAGACAAAGATGAAGGCAAAAAGCTCTCTGGTCACCAAAAACTAAAGCTGAAGCTCATAACTCATAGCAGAGCATCCTAGTCCCAAATTAGACACCCATTTCCTCTTATCTCAGAGTCATTTCTGACTAGCATGTTTGTTGGTGTCTCTAGTTCAACATAAGAAATCATAATGCGGAATTAGGGCTGGAAAGTGACAACGTAGAGAGGAACAATCAGAAGTGAGGGAGGAGACAAGAAAGTATAAAACATGAAGATAAAAGGCCCAGCGCTCTGAGATCCTTCAAAGTACAAAGGTACTGTGACACCTCAGCAATCAACCAAGGCGTCACCGCCATATACCCTGCCATCACGTGCCCTAAGTCACTAAGGGAAGATAAACTATACTGTTATTTTACAAAGGCAAATAAGCGTACCATAGATGACTTCTTAAAGAATTCCATCAAAAACAGTTGTTTTTTTTTGTTTTACTTTTTACACATAAATGGACTGGTCAAAAATTCACTTGTGAGAAACCAGGCTAGAAAAGGTTTTACTAGGAATAGTCTGATGACAGGGAACTCGCTGACTTTTACTCACAGAATTGTCACTGACCTAACTCACAGTGGGAGGAAATACACTGATTTTTCCCCCAATAGATCTGTTGTGATCTGATTCATGGCTACTTGCCCAGGCCCCACTGACCATGGCCTAGGCATGCAGCCAGCACTATTGAACACAACAGTCCTGAAGCGAGCTGGTAATCCGGCCACCCTTTCCTTCCCAACCAGGCTATGGAAAGAAAACAGCAAAACTAGGAATGGCTGTAGACTGGACTCGGGATGGGTGTGACCCTTGAAGTCAGAGCAAGGCCCTTTGGACAAGGCAACACTTTTAAAATCACTTCAGGTTAATGGAAGTTCTGTTTTTAAATAATTTTTCTTGGTTCAGTTCTTAAGATGTTTGGAAGACGACACAAAGATAAAATCAATACATTCTAATTTTTGGTTTCAACAGCTATTTTTCCACTATAGAACTCAATATTTTAATGTCTTTCTATAACATTATTTGTTTAAAATACTCAGAATTACTTTGTCAGTGATAATTCCTAGTTATTTTAGAGTCAAATCATTTTTAATTTCACATCCATGAACTAAATATTTTCCAAAGCTCACATTTCCCTTCAATTTATTCCTTCATTCAACGAATATTTACTGAGTATTTACTCTGCTAGGAACTGGGTTGGAACCCAGGGATTCAACAGGGAACATAACATAGTCCATGCCTATTGAGCTTAGTACATTTGGGGAATGAAACTGAATTAAATGCCATCTAGTTTCTCAGTGCCTAACTTAGAGATAGTTCTAGACACTCTAGGGATGTCAAAAAAAAAAAAAAGGTCTGGATTTATGATTTCATGTGACAAAAAACTGGTGAATATGAACATGTTACACATTTGAAGTATACACTCTCGAATTTATTCAGTACATTTACCTACATATCAAATTATCAGATGTCCAAAGGTTTAAAATCTACTTTTATTCTCTGATGCTTTTCCTCCCTATGAGCTCATCAAAGACCACAGTAAAATTTTAGAGTTTAACTTTCTCATCTTTTAGGGAAAGAGGAAAAACATAAATTTTAGTAGTGAGATTATCTCGAGATCCTTTTTTTCTTCAGTACAAAAATTATGAAGAAAACACTGCAACCTAGCACTATCTACCCAAGCATAGGCTAACCAATTCTGATGTTCAAGGGATCCTAAGGCATTTCCTCTCCTCTTTAAAATGTGATTTCTGAGACAAGGCTTTGTGCCTACTGAAAATTCTGCCACATCAAGCATGTGGACTACAAGTTTAGGAAAATGTAAGTAAAAAGTATCATATATATATATATATATATATATCCTTGAGCCACTTACCAATAGTAGTTTACTACTCAGTCCAATTAAATATACTAAAATAAGTATGTTTTATCTTAGAGAAAAAAATGTGAGTGGAAAATAAAAGGTTCAAGGAATTAGGTTTTTTCCAAAACACTGAAGTACTAACTATGCCACCTTAGTTTTTAAATGAAACAGTAACCCAAAAAAGTCACACTAGTAATTATTTGTATCATAGTTTTTATCTGTGGACCACTTGAATAAAATTTTCAAGTTAATAGTATGATTTTCATTCTAATTTACCTGAAAACACCACAGTTGGGTTTACTTATAGATTTTATCCTCCCGCATCATTTTATGGGGGAGTAAACTCTAAAGAAACTTTAGCTCACAGCATCAACTGTTTCCTTTGTAAGTTTTGAGCCTCTTAGCAGCTCTGTAAGAGTAACTGCTTAATAAATCTGTTTGCTAAAAGTAAATAGGAGTTACATTTCCACCTCTTCAACTGCCCAAGTCTTCAGTTAATCAGGATTGCTACTGCTAACACACAAAACTGGTATGGCAGCAGAGAATAAATACTGAGCATGAGGGAGTGACCAATACTACACTTCTTCAAAACAATAAGCCACAGAAAGAGGATGGGAAAGACATAAACCTTCTAGGAAGACAACTGAAAAAAACTGTTATTGAGTAATACAATCTTAGGATCCATCTCATTTTATTTAAACACATCACCCTTGAGAATCTAAATCAAGGACTTGGGATCCTAATTTGAAAAGCAAACAGAACACAGAGGAACCTGTTTTTTCAAAACATTAATGGGCTTATAGAATGCCTGTTAGGAACTTGTACGTAATTAGTCTATTCATTTCTTGTGTTAATTTTAAGCATCCCCAAATTTTAATTAAACAGCTCTAAATCAAGTGGAGAAAAGGGAAGGAATCACATTTAGCCAGGTAACTCAAGAGAATTTTTCTTCCCAAGTTACATAACTTGTGAGGCCACGAAGCAAACCTTATCTTACCTAAAACACCAGAGATGCACGATTAGTTAACAAAACTTTTGACAAATTTTCTTTCCTTGATAACCAATGGCATCCTTCCAAAAATGCAGTTAAGCAATGAACTCAAGCTCAGTGGTGTCTATAACCATGACATCTAAATCAACTGAAAAGTAAAAAAACCAAACTAGCTGTTTCTACTCTGTAATAAACAACACTCAGCATTACAAATACAGGTACAATTCTCAACTAAATCTGATAACACATATTAAAATTAATAAATTCCCAGGAAGCCAGACTGGATGAAAATTAGGGCATTGGTTACTCTTTAAAACATTAAAATCTGTTCTGCGAGTGAGTGGAACACAAAACTATGATATTTAATTAGACATTGTGTTAGTTAACACAATACTTGTACTTCCCTGTTCATTAGCCAATGGTTACATCTGTAATTTTAGATAGCAATTATAATTAGAAATAATGAGAGCAATTTCCTGAGTTACTCCTTTAAATTATATTTCATTGAGACTTATCTTTTGAAATTACTAATTATCCTATCCTGTTCATGTGAGAACTTAAGAAACCTCTCTCGTAATTGTGACATCTTCTCACATAAAAGATTGTATACATGTAAGAAACGTTCCTACAGACGTCACTTTATATTTTAAAAACCACTTTAGCCAAAAAGACGTAAAAGTAAAATTATGCATTTTATTCATTCATTCCATCAGCTGAGAATTGCTCTATTGTACAAATACAATATTGTACAAAAAAAATCACAAAATGTTACAAAATAAAAAAGTACAAACTGCATTACTTAATAAATATGACTAAAAGTAGTTAAAGTGGAAATGAGATATTTTCAATTGGGAACACTGTTTGACCCAGCAAACCATACAAGCTCTGTTTACAGACGTTTTTATTTGTACATAATACAGGGCAATCCTACTCTGCCTTCTGAAAGAATTTAAAAGGAACAAAATATTAAGACAGTATCCTCCTGCTATAAAATAACTGCCAAGGTTGGTTCCAGGCATTTACGCTATTAATTTTTAAATCTCTTAGTTGAATCCAAGATGCTATACAAAGCAGGCGGCTTATCTTGTCACAAAGTCTTAGACCATGTTAAAATTCATTTATAACAAAATGACAAATATAAATAAAAACAATTCAAAGCACCAGACAATCTACTCTAAACATCAACCAGAGTACAGAATAATCACTCTGCTATCAGCAAATATCAGACTTTCATTCAAGTAAGAGCTGGTACTATGCCTTAAAGAAAAAAAAGAACTCTTTCCACAACCTTCCCTTAAGTATTTCTCTTTAAAACGTTGACCATTTCTAGAAAAATAATGATTTCCAAAACAAATCTGTTTGTTTCATCAAAATGGAATGGGCCTATCATCTGGTAACACGAGTGCATCAATATCCATTTGAAGTAATTACCTAAGAACTGCAAAATTCAAATTCAACAACATAAAATAACTACTAAATTCACAAACTCTGTTCAAAATAATAAACTTCATATAAAGCACTTCTCTGGATTTATGCCGGAAAGCTGTTTGTCAAAATGGAACACATCATAGGTGAAGGTACACCAATTTTTAAAAATGTTGTGCAAAAATACATTTTTATAGAAAATAGATTACCAGGAATGAACAAATTTACACTATGAGAAATCAGCTTGCAACTTATGTAGTGCCAACTTTATACAGCAAATTATAAATAGCAATAACATCACCCAAAGCTATCATGAAACATCATTTAGGTGCCCAGCAACCTTCAGCTCTGAGAAAACATTCAAAAAAACGATTAAGGCATTACACCTACAGTAAATCTACTAGGAAGTTTAAAAGTGCTATTACCCTGATTCGAGTTCATAGAATTCTCCAAACACAAATTACGTATGCAATTCTCCCAGGGTGTAGGTTTTCAGACACTTCACGAGCATGCATTTTGTTCGATATACATTTTGGATAGGGATATGGCCATGGACTTCGCAAGTTCTTCATCGCGTTTTCTTTGCACTTGAGTCTGCTTGCACCAACTGTCGTACTCTGGATTGGGAAAGGAGTGATCGAACACCGCATCATAATGTCCATTACTGAGCCAACTCAGCCAAATACTAGGCCTTAGGGAATCCTCCGGGCCCAAATAGTGAATCATGGTCGACACCGTGGGGCTCTCCAACCTCCCTCCAGTCGTTAAGTGGATATTCACATTCAGCATCTGCCCCATGGCCAGCAATTCCGGGTACCCGGCCCAGGCCCCGTCCTGAGCAGCAGCGATGATGAACTCGCCCACGTCGCCCTCAATCAGGGGGCTGAAGTGGTCGAGGTGGTCGGCGATGTAGTGCACCGTCTGCTCCCGCAGCTCGCGGTGCAGGCTCTGGTCCCCGTACACCGTCTTGCTGACCGCCCGGTAGAGGCAGTTGCCGTCGGGGATGATGTGGAAGCGGTACTTGTTCCGCTGGCGCAGGTACTTGTCCTGCCTCTCCACCTCCGCCAGGTACAGGGCCAGTTTCTCGTCTCTGGGATCCGACCTGGCCACGACCACCGCCTCGGCCGCGCCGCTCGGGGCGGCCTCCGCGCTCCGGGCCGGGGGCGCCTCGGCCTCGGGGTCGGGCCGCCGGGCCTCGTCCGCGCCGGGGGGGTCGCCGCGCTCGCCGGCCCGCTCCCAGCCCCGGCAGCTCCTCTCGGCCGGGCGCTCCTCGGCCCACGAGCCGGGGCCGGGCTCCGGGCTCCCCGGTGGCGGCGCGGGGCCGCGGTGCTTGGCGGCGGCCAGGGCCTGGCGATGCTCGCTCAGTCGGAAGTTTCTGTCGGGCCCCTCCCGGGCCGCGTCCAGGCCCGCGGGCTCGGGGCCGTCGGGCCGCAGCAGCTCCTCCAGGAGCCAGGCCGAGGAGCCGCGGCGCGGCGGGACCGGGGCGCCGGGCGCCGGGGCCAGCAGGAGGCAGCGGCCGCGGGGCGCGGCGGGCGCGGCGGCGCCGGGCTCGGGCCCGTGCAGCAGGAGCCGGTCGGCGCCCAGCGCCCGCACGGTGATCTGCGCCGTGGACGTGTAGTGCGGCGGCCGCGGCGGCTTGCAGGCCCCGCCGGGCGGGCCGGCGGCGGCCGAGGCGGGGGCGGCGGCCCCGGCCACCATCTCGAAGCAGGAGGAGAAGGCGGGCATCTTGGCGGCGGGCGCGGCGGCGGCTTCCCGAGGCTCGGCGGCCGCGGCGGGCTGGCACTCACCGGTCTCGGGCTCCGGGGCGCCGCTGGCGGGGCCGGGCGGCTGCAGAGAGACCTTGAAGGGGGCGCTGGCGGCGGCGGCGGGCGGCGCGGCGGCTGCGGCCGTGGGCCCCGGGGCCCCGGCTGGGTAGTGGGTGCAGACGCTGCTGTAGAGCTGCATGTCCCTGCCCGCCGCTCGGCCCCTTATAGGCGCGGCGAGCCCCGCTGCGGGGGACACACCCTCCGGGCCCGGGGCAGGGGGCCGGCCGAGCGCAGTGACCCAGTGCCCCGAGAATAGAAATGACCGGAGGGCCGCCGGCGCGTCAAGAGCCGCAAATAGCGCCCGGGTCCCCGCCAAATTCCTGCTGCGCCACAGCGCGCGGGGGGAGGGCGGGGAGGGGCCGCGCGCTCGACCCCGGCCGGCGGCCTCGGCCCGCAGACCCGGGGCGCCGCGCCCGCTGCCGCTGCTCCGGCCCGCGCCGGCCGCTGGGGACTCTCGGAGGAAGCCGCCCGCCCCGCTGGAGCGCGTCCCGCCGGCGAGGAGCAGAGCAGGGCGCGCGGAGGGGCGCGGAGGCGGGGCCGCGGTTGTTTACCTCAGGCCGCGCGGCAGCGTCACGTGGGCCCGCTGGAATGTGCGGCTCGTCGCGGCGCCCCATTCAAGCGCGCGCCTCGCCCCGCCCCCAGGCCCAGGCCCCGCCCCGGCCGGCGGACGTCATGGGCGTGGCCCGCGGCGCTGGCGGCGGGCGGGGCACCGGCGGGAGAGCGCGAAGGCCCTGGGGCATGCGCAGTGACGGGATTTCTGGCCGCTTCCTGCAGCTCTGCTGCAGGTTTGGGCGCTGCGCAGCTGTGCGCTCTGCTGCGGATAGTGGCGGGGTGGGCGCTGCCTAGGGCCGGCTAGAATGCTTTGAAAGCGTGGGTTTGGAAAGAAGCTTCCAGGCTCGGTGTGGCGGACGGAGCGCTGCCTTGAAACCTGCACGGCCTCTGCCTAGTCAGGAGCCACCGCTCCTGCTTCTCTTCACCAGTGCCGTCTTTTTGATTCAGTTCCACGTCAAAATGTTAAGGTCGCCTGACGCCACCTATCCTCCCCAGCACCTTGCTGCCCTGCTAAACTGAAACCAACTTTCCTGCACCCCTAACCCATGTCGACTAGAAAATACATGATTTGGGCCAAAGGAAATTTTTCAAACAGCCTTTCGGAATACCAAATACCATACCGCCTCCAACCTTTTGAAAATAGGTGTGGCTGCTAACCACAGGTCAGAGGCAGAGCAGCGAGTCGGGTTTGCGTTCTGGGGCGGGGTAGAATGTTGACAACAGTTCTGCCCAGCTGTGTTAGTAGTACCCGCTGCGTAAAGGAAAGCTGCAATATTCGCACGAGCAGCCGCGTGCTGACTGGTAGCGGCCAGCTTGTGCTATACTCGAAGCTTTGATCAGATGCTAAATTAGCAGGCCCTAACTATCTAAATTGAACCTAAAGCCTACTCCACCGTTTTAGAGGTGGGGAAATAGCCATAGGTTATGGTATATGCCTCCCCCGACCCTTCCGCTGGAATGCAGATTCCAGCAATGGAAAGACCTCGGCCTGTTGGCTATCACAGTTATGTCCTTAGCACTGTTCCTGGCGCATAGTTGGAATGAATTAATATTTACTGAACGAATTAATTAATGGAAAACGAGTTTCCAAGTATTCTCATTTAGTGGAGAAGCCAGAATTATGATCCGTCCCCTGACCCTAGCCAGGGCTTGTATTTGCCATGGGGGTTACTACTGGCAGGATCCCAGCGGCAGCCATTTACATGGGTCACTCCAACCTGTAAGGTATGTCAGCACAGGAGGGGCTAAGACAAACAAGTTTATGGCTCACCGTCTTTTCAGCTTCTGGTGACACCCTATTGGGAGCTTGTAGCCGCCATTGGCTAACTAGAAAAAGGGAATTACTTAGATTTCATCACTGATTTGGGGGTATCTGTTGCTCTGCATATTAAATGCACTGAATTCTGCCTGTAGCCTTTCGGTAGCCGGTGTTCTGAAACAGAAGACAAGACAATTAACAATAAAATAATCCTCAGGGGCTGCCCCGTGGTTTAGCGGTTAAGTGCACGCGCTCCACTACTGGCGGCCCAGGGTTCGGATCCCCGGTGGGCACCAATGCACTGCTTCTCTGGCCATGCTGAGGCTGCGTCCCACATACAGCAACTAGAAGGATGTGCAACTATGACATAGAACTATCTACTGGGGCTTTGGGGGGAAAAAAAAGGAGGAGGATTGGCAATAGATGTTAGCTCAGAGCCAGTCTTCCTCAGCAAAAAGAGGAGGATTAGCATGGATGTTAGCTCAGGGCTGGTCTTCCTTACAAAAAAAAAATAATAATAATCCTCAGATAATATTCACTGAGTACCCACTGTGTGCCTAGCAAAGCTAGCATAACAGGAGCCTGGAGGACTACAGGGAAACTATTAAAATTTAAATCCTGAACGAGAATGCATTTTAACAGAGTGGGGTAAACACAGGGGAAAAAGTTAATGCTAGGTACATAGAGGACAGGCTAGGTCTGATGTACCAAATTTAGGAGCAAATATCAACAAAGATGTGAAGATTCAAAACTTTAACATAAGTGAAGGCTCTTTTTTTCCCTTTCAGTTTGTGTGGGAGTGGTGAACTATACAAGACTGCATATTCACTGTGAGAATCACGGTCTCCTCTGCATCTCAGTCTGGAGAATCTTGGAGGAAATGGTACTTCCGGCAACTCAAAGCAGAAATGATTGTCAGCCTTGGAAATGGGAGTTGTTTTTTGCCCTTGGAGTCTATAAGAGAAGGCAGGGCCTTGCAAGTGATAGTAAAGAGAGGGAAAGAGGGAGAGGCAAATCCAGTTCCTTGATACTCCTGAAAAGAATTCCTCATGATTCTCTTCTGGAATATCATCCACCCGGCATATTTTGGTGCTATGCAGAAAATTGGCAGAAGTTTAGGCAAATAGGATTCTAAACCAAAATTACATAGTTATTGAATAGGTGAGAAAAACAGGAAATTTCAGCAACTATCAACCAAAAGGTAACAAAAAGACAATCAATAGGTTAGAACAAAACAAAAAGAACAAGGCATTTAATCAATGAATATTTATTGAGCACCAGTTTTGCTACCAGCATGGTGCCAATTACAGAGAATTCAGAAATGGTTTCTGTCCTGCAGCCCAGGCAACAGAAACCTGGCCACCAAAGGCATCTTTATAAAACAGGACCAATCCTGGCATGTTTTTTGAAGGTACATACATCTAAATACCACCATCTCTTAGCTAGATTCCTTTGAAGATAATAAAAGTCCCAATCTCTTCTCCTCCCTCCAAAATAAAACTTTTAAAAATGTAAACGTTAAAAAAAAAAAAAAAACAGATTCAGAAGAGCCTGTGTGTATATGTGTGGTCTATGCCTCTATGTATGTACATGACTACATGTGAATGTGGGTGTGTGTCTGTGTGGTGTGCATGTCTGCAATGTATGTATGAGTCCTGTGTGTATATCTGTGGTGTATGTGTGTGAGTTTTCTGAGATTGTCTACAGTGTATGCATGTGTGTAAGATATGTGTGTGTGCCTGTGGTGCATATGTGTGAGTTCTGTATGTGTGTCTTCAATGTTTGCATAAATTCTGTGTCTGCAGCATGTGTGTGACTTCTGTGTGTGTCTGTGGTATGTCTGTGCTGTGCGTGTGTTTGTGGAATGTGCAGGTGAGTCCTGTGTGTGTGCGTCTGTGGAGGTGTGTGAATTGTGTGTGTGTGGTGTATTTGCATGTGAGTTCTGTATATGTCTGCAGGATGTGTGCATCTGTGGGGGGGTGTCTGCAGAGTGTGTATGACTTCTGTGTGTGTCTGTGGGGTGTATGTGTGAGACCTGTGTGTGTGTCTGTGGGGTGTGCATGTACCTACATATGTAGCCAGTATCAGGAGGTGAATAAGAATCTGAGCTCTGGAGTGAGAGAAGCCTGAGTTGGGTTCCTGCCTGTCACATGGTAGTTCACCCTGGACAAATTATTCAGTTCCTCTATTTCTAGTTTCTTTATCCATTAAAAAACCATCCCCTCCTTCCCATGGGCCATGTGAGAACTGGATGGCAGATGTGTGAGAAGTGCACAGCACAGTGTCTGGTGCTCAATGAAGTGTAGCAATTGTCCATCCTTGTCGTATTCATAGAGACGTGTCTAGACAGACATTATCCAACATCTTACCCAGCTGGGTGGTAGGAATTGCGGTGTTTTTAATTTTCTTTTTATAATTTTCTGTATTGCTTGGATGTTTTGCATACATATGTGTTATCTCTGTAATGAAAAAACCAATACATGGTCTTTTAAAAAAATGTAAACATTCATCCATTTATTCATTTATTAAATAATCATTTCTTTATAAACCTAATATGAAAAACAATCTTGAAAAAGAACCAAGTTGGAGGACTTAACGCTTCCTGATTTCAAAACTTACTACAAAGCTACAGTCATCAACACCATGTGGTACTGGGACAAAGATAAACATGTAGATCAATGAAATAGAATTGTGAGTCCAGAAATAAATCCATATGTTTAGAGGCAATTGACTCTGACAGGGTGCCAAGACAATTCAAGGGGAGAAAGAATAGTCTTTTCAACAATGGTGCTGAGAAAACTGGATATCTGCACACACAAGAAGGAAGCCAGACCTCTACCTCACAACATAGACAAAAATTAATTCAAAATGGATCAAATATAAGAGCTAAAACTATTAAATCCTTAGAAGAAATTAGAGGCGGAAATCTCAGTGCCCATGGAATAGGCAATAGTTTCTTAGATATGAAAGCACAAATAAAAGAAAAAATAGATAAACTGGACTTCATCAAAACTAGAAACTTTGTCCTTCAAAGGACACCATAAAGAAAGTGAAAAAACAAACTAAAGAATGAGAGACTATATTTACAAATCATATATCTGATGAGGGACTTGTATCCAGAATATATAAAAAAGTCTCATAATTAACAATAAAAACACAAATAAGTCAATTTTTAAAATGGACAAATAATTTTTTTAATAATTTTATTTATTTATTTTCCCCCCAAAGCCCCAGTAGATAGTTGTATGTCATAGCTGCACATCCTTCTAGTTGCTGTATGTGGGACGCGGCCTCAGCATGGCCAGAGAAGCGGTGCATCGGTGTGCGCCGGGGATCCGAACCCGGGCCAACAGTAGCGGAGCGCGCGCACTTAACCGCTAAGCCACGGGGCCGGCCCTGGACAAATAATTTGAATAGACATTTATCCAAAGAAGATATGTAAAGAGCCAATAAACACATGAAAAAATATTCAACCTCATTAGTCATTAGGGAAATGCAAATCAAAACCCACAGAGAGATACACTTCATGCCCAATACGATGGCTATACTGTAATAAAAAAGACAATAGCAAGTGTTGGGAAAAATATGGAGAAATTAGAACCCTTATACATTGCTTGAGGCGTTCTAAAATGGTGCAGACACTTTGTAAAATAATTTGGCAGTTCCTCAAAAGGTTACACACAGAGTTACCATATGATCCAGCAATTCCACTCCTAGGTGTATAACCAAGAGAAATGAAAACATATGTCCATAGAAAAACTTGTACATCAGTGTTCATAGTAGCATTATTCATAATAGACAAAAAGTGGAAACAAGCCAATTATCTATCAACTGATGAATGGATAAACAAAATGTGGTAGAGCCATGCATGAAATATTATTCAGCCACAAAAAGAATAAAGTACTGATCCATGCTACAACACGGGTAAACCTTGAAAACATTACTCTAAGTGAAAGAAATGAGACATGAAAGGCCATATATTGTACTATTTATGTGAAATGTCCAGAAAAGGCAAGTTCATCAAGATAAAAAATCCATTGGTGGTTGCCAGAGATGGGGAAAAGGGGGAATGGGGAGCGACTACCAATGGGAATGGATTTCTTTTCGGAGTGATGAAAATGTTTACAATTAGATTATGATGATGATTGCACAACTCTGTGAATATAATTCAATTGAATAAAATTGAATTCAATTCAATTGAATTCAATAATTCAATTCAGTAAAAATCACTGAATTGAACATTTTAAAAGGGTGAATTCTATGGTATGTGAATTACACCTAAATAAAGCTGCTTAAAAAAAAAAACAAAAAACTACTATGAGCCAGGCACTGTGCTAAGTGCTCAATATAAAAAGATGATTATGTATTATCTATAAATGTCTCAGCAGCAACAACACTTACTCCATGGCATTATTGCATAAATCATAGACTTTTTATATATCCTAATGATTTTTCTGACAAATTCATGGTACTCTATATGGCAGCTTAAATGTACTTGTTAAAATGATATAAAGGTGTTGAAATGATATAAAGGTGTTGAAGCCTCCTGAAACCAAATTATTTATGCCCAAGAAAAACGGATAGTTGAAGAGCTGGGCTAGTGAAATGCTATTTGAATTTATAATTTTGTTTTTTCTTAAACTTTTTGTATAATAACCATGATATAAAAGATAATTTTACATTCTGTTCAACAAACATTTATTGAGCTCTAATATACACAAAGCATATGGGAATATATCGCTGATTATCCATATATAGAAGCAACTGAACTTAAAATATGTAGTATATTGTGGAAAAAGATTCTGAAAAGTGGCTGAGACATGACAGGCTCTCGATAAATATTTTCTTAATGTTGGCAAGTAAAAATGGAACATAAGCCATAAAGGTAAGCATCTTGGGAAGTATTGTGTGGGTTGATATAAATTCATTCTATTAAATTGGCAATTTTAAGTGAACGAATAAATAAATAAAGGGCACCTTGTCATGCAAACACCTCAGTATTCTTTCTCCAGCACATTTACCACTGCTGACATGTCACTGGCTGGAAGTGAAATTTCCAGGCAGAAGTGAAAGCTCCTCTTAATTATTTAGACCTATGGCACTTCTGAAATTGTATTTATTAGTATCACTGAAAATCCTATTATCTAAAGATCTCATAACTCCAGAAATCTAAATCGATTTATGATAACTAGATCAAGTAATCAGTGGGTTTTTGCTTTTTGTAGGAAGAAAATAGGACAAAGAATGGAGAAAAGGCTGGGAAGTATGTATAATCGTTGACTCCTAAGTTTAGGCTTGGAAAATGTGCAGATCCTCTTGACAAATAGCCCGACAGTTCCCCTCGTGATTAGTGATAGGGTTCAAGTCCCTACTCACGCAATGGCATTTTTCATCTCGTGACTTCAATGGACTATTGAGAGAAAGGAAGGAAAGTCAGGGCTGTTATTCACGGAGATGTTCAGAGGACATAATCTGAACAGTGTAATCGGTTCCCACACACTTTGAATCATTCCAGCACGAGGAGGAGGAGCCCAAAAACCTCAGGTGTTCCCTGAATTCTGTTCATCCGATTTGGTATTATATTTTCTAATATGATAAGGACTAGTTAGACCAGAAACATTTTGTTCTGTGCCCTGTTGCCTGCTTCTGGTTGCCTTAACCAATATGATGATCGGGTCTAGTAATAATAATTAGGCCTGCTGGTTGCAGAGGGAAGATTAGAAGTATAGCCTATGGGCCGGCTATGGTCTGAATGTTCGTCTCCCTTCAAAACTCATGCTGAAATCCAAACCCAAATAGATGACGGTATTAGGAGGTGGGGCCTTTGGGAGGTAGCTTAGATCCTGAGGGTGGAGTCCTCCTGAATGGGATTAGTGCTTAAAGAAAGAGGCTCCAAAGGTCCCCAGCCTCTCCCACCACGTGAAGACACAAGGAGAGGGCTGCAACCCGGAGGAGGGTTCTCAACAGACCACACTGGCACCCTGATCTCCGAGTTCCAGCCTCCAGAACTGTGAGAAATAAATTTCTGCTGTTTATAAGCTACCCAGGCTGTGGCATTTTGTTATAGCAGTCCAAATGGACTAAGACAGCCCCTCTTTATAAGTAGGGAAAACAAGACACACACAAACACACACAAACGTTAAATAACAATGCGGTAAATGCAGTGATCTGCTGCCAAGGGTGGTTCAGCTATAACTCAATTGTATGCCAACATTTTAAATATCCACAATCTTCAATGTTTACATAGTAGTTAAATTCTGTAAATAAGTGAACATGATAACAACATGGCTTACCCCTCCTACAGACCCATGGGGAGGGAGGAGACACCTTCACCCTCTACCTCCCACTGTATGGGTACAAGACCTGGCTGAGAGACACACCCTTAGTGACTAAGAGGTCAGTTGTGAAAATGCCCAGCCATTATATAACTATTTTGCCAAGGCTTAAGAACAGGAAAAGATGGAGGATAGACATTAAGTTACTTTCAAAATCGATTTTTGTTTTTTTTAAGAAATGTGTGTTGTAAAAATTAAAGCAATGCAAACATGTAAAAATAACTGAAATTCCCTTCCATCTCATCTCCCCTATCTCACTTTCTAGGGGTAAGCACTGTTAACAATTTGTTATATATATTTCTAGAACTTTTATAAGCATATATAGATTGTATATTTCATGTACATATGTGCCTGTAAAAATTTTTCATAGTAGGATTGTACTGTGCATATTTTCTCTACAACGTGCTTTTTCCTTAACTAGTATATACTGAACATTTTTCATGTCACAATACTTAGCTCTATCTCCTTCTTTTAATATCTATAAAAAAATCCCAAGTATAGATGTCTGATAATATATTTTTAAATAACATTCAGATTGTTTTGACTTCTTCTCTAGTCAAGCAATGTTGCATCTTCGTACATATATTCACAGCTTTATATGAGGGTTCCTAGGACAATTTCTTCCAAACATTTTAGAAGATAATCCATGAGAAGGTTTACTAACCTGAGGAGGTTTTATATGCCAACGAATCTGATTTGTTTTAGAAATTACTGTGTTTACAGAGTATATCTCATGGCATTTTAATTTTTTTTCCTAATTTCAATTTTCTCTGAGGCACAGGAAAAATGGCACTTGATGTATTTTTAAAGTCTCTCTTTTTGTCCTATGTAAACTTATAGACACAGTGATAATTAATACATATTTTGTGAATGAATGAATGAATAAAATAAAATGAAAGAAATCATACTCACTTGGCCTCTGCAATCACATATCTGAGCCGCCTCCTTGATTTTCCAGGAATATCTTTCTGCTTAAGAATCTCAATCATCAGAATTATAAAAATAACTACTGTGAAGCCAATACATTTTTTCAATGTAAATATAGTTTTATAGGATGTATTATTATGAAAATAATACATGCTCATTATAGAAAAATCAGAATCTATAAACAAGCAAAAGAGAGAGAAAATTTAAAAACAGCAAGTCCATCCACTGATGAGACAAGTCCCTGGTCAATTATATCTCTATCAGTAGTTCTCAGTTTAGGTGGTTTGGCTTTGTCAAAGACATTTTCCATCGTCACAACTGGGAGAGGAGCTGCTACTGGCATCTAGCGGGTAGAGGCCAAGGATGCTGCTAATATGCTGTAGTGTGTAGGATAGCCCCCTATAGCAAATAATTATTTGGCCCAAAATGTCAATAGTACCAAGGTTGACAAACCCTGATACACACAGAGGCACATATACACGTTATTTTTTACAGAAATGGGATCATGCCATAGATACTGTGCTGTCATCTATTTTGTTAATTGATACGTCAATTGAATATCTTTCATATTAAAAATATACTTCTACAGGGGGCCGGCTCGGTGGCGAAGCAGTTAAGTTCACACACTCTGCTTCAGTGGCCCGGGGTTCACCGGTTCAGATCCTGGGTGTGGACCTACTCACCACTCATCAAGCCCTGCTGAGGCAGTGTCCCACATAGAGCAACTAGAAGGATGTACAACTACGGCATACAACTATCTACTGGGGCTTTGGGAAGGAAAAAGGGAGGAAGATTGGCAACAGATGTTAGCTCAGGGCCAATCTTCCCCCAAAATAATATGTATATATTAAAATATATATATAGCATTTTAATAAATCAGTTATTCCTGAGTCCTTTAGAAATCCTGTAACATCTTTACATAAAGTCACTAGGTAAACACCAAATAATATTGGCAGCAGGTGGATCTGCATTATGTTATCTTCTTAATAATACTTTGGAATATGAAGACAACTAAAGAACATACATTTTAAGGTGATTATTGCTTCCTCTGACTCTATAATTGTAGTGAAAGCTTTAATATTTATTCTTTACTGTGTCTCAAAGTGTGTCCAGTTTAGTTATCTTATTGATACAGCCAGTTCATCCAGTAGCTTACTGCAAAGTGGTATAAACTGATACAAGCTCGCGTCTTCTTTTTTAGAGCTCAGTTCTGGATTTCTTTATATGGTGGCTTTCCCACTTCTTTTTTACTGCGACCCACAATAAGAAATAGATTACACTAAGACCAAGTTCACCTCTGTGTATGTGTATATAACTGAAACAAATTTTATAAAATAAACACTTACCTTTAGTACATATGATGCACTCTATTTTATCGTCCATTCTATTCCTTCTTTAAATGTTGATTATAACCCCAAATTCATTTCATGGCCCACCAATGATTGTGACTTGGAATTTGAAAACCACTGCGTTACAGTCTCAGTTTTACTCTGGTTAACTATTGTATTTACAGTGTAGGCCAATCCTTTTACGTCAATATATTTGCTGAGCAAATGGAATCATTGAAGAACAATGCAATTTTTTATAAGTGAGATAACCTATAATTTATGATCTGAACCAGTACCCTTTTATTTTTTTTGTGGGGAAGATCAGCCCTGAGCTAACATCTGAAGCCAATCTTCCTCTTTTTTCTGAGGAAGACTGGCCCTGAGCTAACATCTGTGCCCATCTTCCTGTACTTTATATGGGACGCCACCACAGCACGGCTCGACAAGCAGCACATCGGTGCGCGCCCGGGATCCGAACCAGAGAACCCCGGGCCGCCACAGCGGAGCATGCGCACTTAACCACTTGTGCCACCAGATTGGCCCCAGCAGTACACTTTTGAGAGTGAAAGGCTTTCCTCTTAATAATTATTCCAGACATCAGGGGTAATCCAGAAGTGTCCCAGATAAAATAGCATGTGTGGTCACCTTATCCATAGCTGACAGAAAAGAAAATAGTTATTTTCATATTTTTCCATATTTTCTCCTACAGCACCCATTCCTCTAACATACCCATGAAAACCTAGGATCGCTGATATTTGGTGTATGAGTCTTATAATTTGCTAATATAAGCTACTCTCAACTTCAAAACTAAATGATTGGCTTTGAATAAATCTTTGCATCTCCCTGGCCCATAAATACTTCATCTATAAAATGAAGGTTTAATGATCTCTATGATTCCTTTCAACTTTAAAATTATGACTTTATGCTATAGGAAATGATATGAAAACAGCCTTAAGAAGCTTACAGTATAAATGAGATAACTAAATTATGCAATATCCTAGCTTTCACCAAAAATACAACTTCTTAGAACATTTCAACACAAATGCCTGAATAAGAATACCTGGCGGGGCTCAAAGAGTGAACAGCCAAATACCTAACAGAATTGGAGGCCTCAAGATCCTTCCCTTCTTCTATCCATCCAGCCACAATTCCAAAAAAAGATAGAGGATAAGAGTAAGTTTCTCAGATGAAACACAGAAAAACACGTAGAGAGAGAAACAGAGTCTGGGATTGAAGAAAACTATGCTAAGAGTTTCAGAGAGAGGATAAAACATTGTCAACTTCACAGTTTTCTTGAGTGGACCCTATTTAAAATCACAGTTGCTGAATAAGTTAATACTCTTAATGTTACTCAAGTTGAATGACACACAGCACTCATAGTTTTAAGAGTCACTGACTGTAGAGGGCATTTGTCATGTTTGTCGCTGCCCAGCATCTTTTCCAACACCCTTTCCTGCGTTAAGAGCCCTTCCTCCCTAGCTAGAAGCCTGGATTCATTCTCCCAGCCTCTTGTGAACGAGGTGCAGGATTCGACCTAGGCTCCAGCCATCAAACACACCCACAGGCCCAGGACTTAAATTCTGAAGGGTGCAACAGAAACAAACAGGCGCACAGTGGAAGCCATCTTTTGCCAGGGTTCCCTGGCACCATTTGTGCCAGCTGTGTCATCATGTTAGCACTAGAGGGGGACTGACGTCTTCCCTGGAGCAGGCTCTGATACAATGTGGGGTTGTTCCAGCTCGACTCTGACTCTTCTGGGGAATTCTGCGAACCTCCTAAGGTTATTTAATGTATTTAGAGCTACTTAGAGCAAATGCTGCTGTTTGCACCTAAGCACACTGAGGGATACCATAGCTAGAGTCTATTCGGTCTAGTAAAGTTTTAAGGAGATAAGGGGTGAATTTTGTCCTAAGGACGGGAGTCTGGTCTGAGATATCGGAGACCCTATTCGGACATGAGATGCTGCTGCAGCAGGAGAGTAGGAAGCCTTGCTGTGCAGAAGTGGGCGCCGCAGAAGCAGAGTGGTGAGACGGCGCTAGCCGATATAAGAGTTTAAACCTAAGCCTTATTATGTTTGTGTGATTCGAGGGACCCAAATTAGTCATTTTAGAGATCTTTTTAAAAGTGAAGTGACTAGAGTTGATTTTAACAGCAAAGACATACACATTTTCATGACTACATTTAAACGCTTAACTTCAGTGGTCTCAATATTATCATCTTATTAGAATTCCAGAAGGATACATCTGGAAGGAAACTCAAAAGAAGAAATAATAGTCTTTGGGGAATAAAGAGAAAATTGGGAAGAAAAGTGATAGAAAAGAAAAAAAGGTTTTAGAAGACAACGTCTAGGCAACCATGCTGGGGATCAGAATCTGTGTGTGAAACCGTCATGGCCAAGCGGATTATTTGGCTGCGTTAATGATAATATGTATCAACACATGATCGTTTCAACTATATAAATGATGCATATAATATTACTAGGACGCCTGGTTTAGGCATCCCACAGTCTAGTTTAGCGATCTTGTATACATACTGTCCACGCATGATGACTGTCTCTATGGATGGGAAAGATGCAGAGGACAGAGGAGAAAGTACGTTTTGTAAGTGAAATTTAATCCGTGCGTTCTGAGAATGGGTTCTCAACTGTTATTTCTTTGTTTGTTTGTTGGTTTATCATGGCATATGTAATTTTCACAAGTGTTACACTTCCACGTATATACTGATATTTGAGGGTGGGGGAATATGCGGAAATAAAACATGGAAATAAACTTTTTAACCCCCATAACTATTAATGATGCACCTGTAGCTGTTTCTAATAGATGAGGCAAGTTATGGGCCATGAGGTACATCTGTCTTGCAGCCTGCAACAAGGGTCCTTTCCCTCCCATTTATGAAAGCAAACTGGGATGAATTAAACAAGAGAATTATATGGATAACTTTGAATTCACTCTAATTTATATTTTAAAAAGAAGTAATTCCTAAAGAAATTTAATATTATAACAGCTCATCACAATACATCAGTGTGTATCATCTGTGGAGAACTGCTTTGCGCTCCACTCACCCTGACTGAAGAATCATAATGACTCACCCAGGAAAATTCACAACAAATACAGTGGAAGAAGATTTGAGGAAACAAATGCATGACAATTCCAAAAAATATAAAATTAATAGTATATTAGTTATCTATTGTGTAACAGATGACCCCAAAATGTGATGATTTAAAACAACAGTACACATTTATTGTCTTACAGTGTATATAGATCATAAACTCAGAAATAGCGTGGCTTGGTGGTTCATGAGGTCAGAGTCAGATGTCCATGGGGCTGCAGTCATCTGAAGACTTGATGGGCTGCAGGATCTGTTTCCAAGCCGGCTAACTCTTGTGAGTGGCAAATTGTTGCTGGGCGTTGGCGCATGGGCTTTTCCCAAAAGGCTTATGTGTGTCTTCATGGCATGGTGGCTCATGTCCCCCAGAGCAAGGGATCCAAATATAAGCAAAGCAAAAGCTTCAGTAGCCTTTATGACCTAACTTTGATGTCACAAACCACCACCTCCACCATGATCTGTGGATCACATGGGTCAGCTCTGACTCAGTGTGAGAGTAGATTATGCAAGAAAGTGAATACCACAGGGGCCTAGTTGGAGACTGTATACTATAAAAACAGGGAAATATGATTAGGAAGGGAGCAGTACTTCTCCTTTAGGTAATAAGAGAGGGAAGATATCTTAAGACTGGTATATTGAGACTGTTGCAACGAGTAGGGAAATAATTATAAAGAAAGAGTCTCGAAAACTTAGGACTTAGATCTGGATAGAAGAGAAAGCATGATGGCCCCCAGTAAAGCCTAAGTCCTTGGGATATATTTTAGGAAAGTAGAATGTGGGGGAGAAAAAGCTGAAGGGCTGGCATTGCAGGATATGCACTAGGCTCTTCCTCAGAGCTTAGATCCCAAAGGGATCCTTCATGTTTCCTAGAGAGGCTTTCTTTAGGTAATTAAACTCATTTCATCAAAATAGAAAGACATCCAGGGGCTCAAAGAAGATATTATTTAATGTAAAACTTGTGAACTAGTAGAAGTAGTAAACTAGTAAACCTTGTGCATTAGCAAAACTTGTGAACACATCTTCACGAATGTGGCACAGAATGAAGAACAGTAATTGGACCACATGGTTGTTCCATATACCAGGTCTGCACTGTTACCTCACTGGGCCCTCTGTAAACAAGAATCCTATCAACAGTACCAGGGCCATCACTGCGTGAAGACAGGGAGGGGAGAAACTAATGACTGTTGAGCGCTTAACACGTGCCAGGCACTGGGTTAAGTGTTTTCTACGTGCTAATCATTTAATACAATTCTCCACATTTCACAAAGGTGAAACTGAGGCTCAGAGTAGTTTAAGGTGGCAGGGTCTGCTAACTGTTCCCCAATATCTATTTTTTCCTTCCCCCTTTAATACTACAACCTCCATAGTTTTAGCTGGGTACATGGCTAGCCAACTAGGGACTACAATTCTTTGCAGGTAGGTTTGGCCAAGTGATTCAGTAACAGTCAATGGAATGTGACTAGAATTTATCTGTGTAACTTATAGGTCGTGCCTTTTAAAGGTGTGCCTTCCACTGCCCTATATTTCCTCCATTCCCAGCTGGCAGGAACATGGATGTGGCCTTGAGTCAGCTTCCGCAAGGCAGATAAGACCACACCGTATGGCACGGCAAAACCCAAGTCCTCAGATGACCACGTGAAGCTGCCTGCCAGCTTGGACTTTTAAGTGAGAGAGAAATAAAGTAATGTATTTTATTTAAGCCACTGTTATTTTGATCTCTGTTAAAGCAGTTATACCAGTATTCTAACTAACACATTAACTTGTCAAAGATCATCCAGCAGACCTGAGACATCCTCGCTTTCTGATTTCTGCTCTATTACCTCCTGCCATACACTTTGACAAGGAAGATGTCCTTACCAAAGGAGAATGTTACTTTTGCTCCCGATGCTCTTGTGTATTCTAAGAGCTCAATAAACATTTGAAGTGGGAGTTCATTCTGAGAACTTTATGTCCTTATTTAGTGAAGAACCAAAACTACGTTTCCTTCGATGTGGAGCGCAATCTATCTCCATTATGATGAATGCTACATTTTTTAGAAGTTGGGCTCTGCTTATATTCTGTTTTGGGGTTCTGACTCATTTTCTTTGGAACATAAGCCTATTTGAGAGATGTTAAATTTACTGATTGTTTTCAAATGCAGTGTTCTCTGAGCACATTTTTCCTGTACCTTGTACAGATGCCTACCATCTTGTCATCTTTATATAGCTCTTTCTATTCATAGTAAAAGTAGGAACACAAACAGCTAATATTAAGCCAATACCTACTGGTATGGTCATACTGGTTGGTAATAAAATATTGAAATAGTTCCATATTCCTTGGTAAACAGCCAACACCCTATGACCTCTGAGGTCTCCCAGCTGCTTTAGCATCTATGGTCCCTCCTTCAGCACCCCTGGATAACCCCAGCACCCAGAAACCAGCAGGGAGCTGCCAGCTCTGTGACATGAGTCCTTTTTGATTAATTGATCTTGTATCTTTTTGGTTACTAAATTTTATTTGTTTATTTATTTATTTTGTGAGGAAGATTAGCCCTGAGCTAACATCTGTTGCCAATCCTCCTCTTTTTGCTGAGGAAGATTGGCCCTGCGCTAACATCCTTGCCCATCTTCCTTTACTTTGGAAACTACATGAAGTCCCCTAACTGGATCGTGTCTCTCTAACCTCTAGGCTGTTGCACATACTGCTTCCTTTGCTTGAACACTTCAGCTGGGTAACTCGTTCATCCATAAGGTCTCAATTTAGATGGTGCTTATTCCATGCAAGTCCAGGTTAGATGCCTCTCATCTATGCATTCATAGCAGCCTGAGCCTCATCACACTGATGGACCATGCAGTTAGCTGCCTGTTTCCTGGATCACAAGCTTTGTGAAGGTAGGGAAATGATCCATTCCTTTTCCCTGTTGAATCTCCATTTCGGCTTTCAATTAATACCATGATTGTTGAAAAAAATCAATGTTTAAAGAAGAACTTGTGCTTTTCTCATAAAAACAATAAATTCTTTCAGTTTGAGGAAGTTCACATATATCTAAAATGACTAAAAACAGAAATCTGTATTTATATTTAATTAGTACGTGTAAATATATAGATGCCTCTTACATCTTAGACTACAGCCTACGTTTTCATTTCATAACCTATATAATGGAGAAAGAATATTTACTCAACAGTATTAAACTTCAAAAACCATGGAACAAAGAAGAGATTATAAATACTAGGTATTATTATAATTCATTTTTACTAACAGGTTAATAGACATCTAGTAATATAAATTTTATGTCTTTTCTCCATTAAGCACATCTTCAACACAAGTTTTTGAGATTAAAAAATGCCCAAAATATGACTGAATTATATTATTTTTTAAAAAGATGATTCATATTTAGCTTACCTCTTTCCTAAATGTCATGATTTCAGTGTCCTTACTTAATTTTGGTGTAGGTATTATATTTTTAATCCAAGGAATCTGTAATCAAATCGATCTTGTCATAGAAGAGAGATAAATATTCATATGCCCACTTAGAACTAAAAGGGACAGATGAATCTTAAACCTTAAGACAAATACTAATAACTAGTGCAATTAATTATATCATATTTAATTAAGAATTTTTTTTGGATTAACTTATATAAACCGTATATAACTAGTTATATTTCTACTCTTCAGTGGTAAAAATTATTCTGTATTCTTGACGAAAACAATGTTATAATCACTCAGATAATGACTTAGTTCAAAATTAAAGCCTGAAAAGGAGAGAGGGGTCTTCAGCCTTCTGAAAATTTTTTTGAACCAAATGTCTGGAACCCTTTCACAAGCAAAAAATGAAATAAATTCCTTGTTACGAATAAAGGAGTGTTGTTGCCTTTACACTATAGGCTTTCAGATCATAGGCTTTCACACTGGGATCTGAGATCACATTTTTTTTTTTGTAAGGAAGATCAGCCCTGATCTAACATCCATGCTAATCCTCCTCTTTTTGCTGAGGAAGACTGGCCCTGGCTAACATCTGTGCATATCTTTCTCCACTTTATATGGGACGCCGCCACAGCATTGCCAGACAAGCGGTGCGTTGGTGCGCGCCCGGGATCCGAACCTAGGCTGCCAGCAGCAGAGAGCGCACACTTAACCACTAAGCCACGGGGCCGGCCCCATGAGATCACATTTTCTGAAGGAAGCCAAAGCTCAGAGCAGGCAAATTTACCAGAACTACTTGTTTTAGGGAAAAAGAGGTATAGAGGAAGAGGAATGGATTATTAGACTGTCTGCCTGAAACAAACACATGGGAAAGATTGCAATAAAGATGCTCGAGTTGGAGGAAGGCGAGAGTCAGATCTGTAGATGTAGCCCCAAACTGAATTGAAGACATAGAGTTTCCAGGAATAAGGAATGGTCAAAAGAATAAGTTACTCAGTAAAAAGACAACCCACAGAATGGGAGAAAATGTTTGCAAATCTCATATCTGATAAGGGATGTATCCAGCATGTGTAAAAACTCTTGAACTCAATAAAGAGGCAACGCAATTTTAAAAATAGGCAAAGCGTTTGTTGTTGTTTTTGGTTTTTTTGAGGAAGATTAGCCCCGTGCTAACATCTGTTGCCAATCTTCCTCTTTTTACTTTTTTCTCCCCAAAGCCCCAGCACATAGCTGTGTATCACAGTTGCAGAGTTGTAGCTCTTCTATATGGGACACTGCCTCCGCATGGCTTGATGAGCGGTCCAACAGTCTGCACCTAGGATCCCAACCTGCGAACCCCGGGCAGCCGAAATGGAATGTGCGAACTTAACAGCTACATGACTGGGCTGGGCCCAGGCAAAAGCTTTTAATAAACATTTCTCCAGAAGAAACATAGGAGTAGTTAATAAGCACATGAAAAGGTACTCAATACCATTTGTCTTTAGGAAAACATAAATAAAAAATTAGATCAAACTTCTTACTGGACTGTCTTTAAAGAAAATAAACACAAATCTACAGATACAGAAAGTAGATGAGTGACAGCCGAAGGTTGGGGGAGAGAAGTTGTGGGAAATGGAAAGTGACTGCTAATGGGGATGGGTTTCTTTCCGGGTGATGAAAATGTTCTAAAATTGGTTGTGGTGATGGTTGACAACTGTGAATATACTAAAAAACATTGAATTGTACACTTTAAATGGGTGAATTGTATTGCATGTGAATCATACCTCAATAAAGCTGTAAAAAAAAAAGGCAGTAACAAGTGTTAGCAAGTATGTGGAGAAATTAGAACCGTCATACATTACAGGTGAGACTATAAAGTGGTGCGGCCACTTTGGAAAACAATTTGGCAGTTCCTCAAAAGGTTAAATATACAGTTACCATATGACCCAGGAATTCCACTCCTAGGTATCTATGCAAGAGAATTGAAAACATATGTCCACACAAAAACTTAGACATAAATGTTCATAGCAACATTATTCACAATAGCCTGAAAGCGGAAACAATCCAAATGTCCATCTACCGAGAAATGGATAAATAAAATGCAGTCTACAGGCACAATGAAATATTAGTCGATAATTAACAAGAATTAACTACTGATACATGTTACAACAT
Organism: Ceratotherium simum simum; assembly: GCF_057802395.1. Taxonomy (NCBI): domain Eukaryota; kingdom Metazoa; phylum Chordata; class Mammalia; order Perissodactyla; family Rhinocerotidae; genus Ceratotherium; species Ceratotherium simum. Next base: position 11,941,553 of record NC_141931.1, read on the forward strand.
GGATGAACTTCAAAAACGTTAAGTGAAAGAAGTCAGTCACAAATGATCACATTTATGGGATCTCATTTATATGAAATGTTCAGAATAGGCAAATCTATAGAGGCAAATTAGATTAGCGGTTGCCTAGGTCTGGGGGCGGAATGGGGAAGTGGGAGTGGCTGCTAATGGGGACACGATTTCATTTGGGGATGATGAAAATGTTCTAAAATTAGTTTATGGTGATGGTTGCACAACTCTGTAAACATATTTTAAAACGTTGAATGTATGCTTTACAGTGGTGTACTTCATGCTATGTGAATTATATCTCAATAAAGCTGCTGGAAAAGAATCAATTAACAGGCATATTATCAACATTCAGTTTTGCATACTCTTCCTTCCTTCCTCAAAATGTGTCTCACTCCTTTAACTGGCCACATTTCTTGAATAAAATGTATGTCCCTTGTACCTGAGCAAATTGAGTTGAACGTTTCCTATTTTTCTCATAAAAACCAAATAACTAAATTGGCATGTTGCTTCTTCTTCTTTCTGGTGTCAAGGATTACTGTTCTAAAATTTAGAGTCTAAATGAAGCGATCTTCAGAGAGACATTTGAGTAGTCCTCCAAATATAGTCAAGTTATCATCATTCCATGAGACTTCCTAACCTACACTGTACTGAATTTGCTTGCACTGCAAAACTTCTGCTGTCACTCTGTAAATCTCCCTCATGTAAAGAGTTATCACTCATCAAAATAGCTTCTGGTTAAACATTTTTAGATTGCTAAGTCTATTATTTAAAAATCTGAATGTCATGTCTCCTTCCCATTTCAGGCACTCACACTTCTCCAGGGCCAAGCATAGAAAACAAAACAACAGGAGGATAAGGAAACAAACAATCCCAAAATGGTGCGAAATAGCAACTTCTCTTTTTCTTTGGGCTTGATGTTGACTGTGCCTTTTCTTTTTCTTCTTTTTCTTCTTCTTTTTTTTTTTTTCCCCCAAAGAGAAATTTCCCCTCTCTCTGACTCTTTAAGTGAGGTCAGAGCCTCAAAAATACCGCACTGTATCATGTATTTGGACATCCTCTCTGCAGAGGATTAACTTTGGGAAGAGTTTGGGTAGTTACAAATGACTCAGAAAGATAAAAGATGAGTCAATAAGCATTGCTAAAACCGTGGTCTCTTCACTACAATCTTAGGAATATTGGATTTCTTTGCAACTTGGCAACCATAAGCATGTATCGATTAGTTTAATGGATTCCTTCTGAGCAGGATAGTGAAGACACAGGCAGAATGTTCTGAGTACACAAATAAATTCTATCAGTAATTATTTGATTCTTGAAAAAAATACTAGACTCGGAAAGCAAGGTTTGAACCACAGCAATTTTTGCGTTACTGAAAAACCCTTTAAGGAGCAGGGCACTCTCAGTTGGATCTTTGTTTATTAATTAATTAATCAAAATCAAATGACCTTTATTAAAAAACATAAACTAAAAAAAACTGTTCAGGAGAGCCCACCTCCTCTCAAGCCACCACTTGAGAAATTATCTAATTACCTCCACCTTAGGAAATATCATTTTTAACAACAACATTTTGAATAAAACCACATAATAATGACTAACATTACTGAGTCCTTAGTGTGTTCCTGGCACTGTTTAGGAATTTTTCATGTATTAGCTCAGTTCAACCTCGTACCACTTTTTGAGATAGGTGCTACTATTATCACCACTTTACAGATGAGGAAATTAAGGCACAGAATATACAGTAAGTGGTGGGATGGGGACTTGAATCCAAGGCAGCCCCACTCCAGGGCAAACACTCCTTATTACTGTACCATACTGCTTCTTCAGGTCAAGTCATTCCCAGGAAGAAAGAAAATTCCATTTTAGTCTCATGAATAGATGTTTCTGATGAAGATGAATCTAACTAGTGTTGATTCTGAAGGTCTTTCTGTGCTTTTTGTGAGTGAAGTTTCTAGGACCCATCTGAAAACCTTGTGCAACTGAAAGGAGAGTGTGTTCCTCTATGAATGTTGTGTTTATCTAGTTGAGTCAGATCAACCATTAATTGTTTGGATACCTAAGTGAATGGAGTAATGACATTTGTCAAGAATAGAAAGTGGATTTCCTCCTTTATGCAGTCCCTCCCCCCAAAAAAAGAATAGAAAGTGGGCTCCTAATACTTGAGGTTCTTAAACAGTATCTTAGTTTAAAGAGTGACTTTAAGTTCATACTAGTGATAACTGAAGTTTTGCAACCAAGGCCATCCTAAGAAAAACTCTAAGGACTTCAGCATCTGGGGATCCAGTTTGACACTTAGAAAGGATCACTTCACTCAAGTTGTAGGAGCAATACCACTTAATTCAGATGTTTTCACAACTTTATCATAGTTTATTATGTTTCTTCTCATTTTATAACTAAGAGCTTTACATATTTAAGACATTTTAAAATGGCTTATGATAGGTGTGGGTGATCAAAATTGGCCAACTCAAAATATGTCTCTTTACCGTGATTATTTTCTCTGAAGGACATTTGACCTCCCCCCTAAACTGCCTAAAAGTGATAGACTGAGAGGGTCCTTGCTAAGCCCATTCCAAGTAAAAGTAGAAGTTATCCTTTGTAAGAGATATTTCCATTTGTAAGGGAAATCTCCATTTGTAAAGGTATCTCCCTCTCTGTACCTTGTCTCTAGAAACTCTTTATCAGTGTGGAAGGCAAGGCGAGGACTTAAATCTACATTCTCTGGTGCTTTCTGTTCATCTCCCATAGCTGACTCTTCCACCCCCAACATCCTCCTTTGCCTACCTGAATATGCTATTTAACATGAAAACCTCTGCCATTTGTTGGGAAACTCAGTTTCCCTGGTTTCTCCCATGCATACATGTTATAAAGCTTTGTTTGATTTTCTCCTGCTATTCAGTCTCATGTCAATTTAATTTGTAACCCAGCCAGAAAGGACCCAGAGTGGATGGAAGATAGTCTTCCTCCCCCTCACAGGCAAGTCATAATAAAACTGAGAATAGAGATTGTAATCTTTTGAGACATTGGTAGTATTGGCTGAAATGTGTGATATAATCAGTGATTCCCACCAGGAGTCCAGGAATATAATGATAGGGATTTAGAGATATTTTTACTTTTAAAAGATGAGTAAAATCATAATTTCATAAAGTTACACAAACTAGTTAAATATCAATGTCTTTGCTTCTTATTGGAATATATCCACAGTGTGGTTATCACTCTGGTAATTCACCACGAGCTCTCCAGCAAGGGGCTGTTTCATTCACCTTTCTTGGGACAGTGCTCAGTACATGCCAGGAACATGTTAGGAAGTAAACAGTCATTTAGGAAAGTGACTACGTACCAACAGAAGCTCTGATTGGCCGCTGATGACATCATAGAGATTCCTGGGATTTATTAGATGGAGCAGATGGTTACCAGAGGGTTACAACATGCTAGAGTTTTAACAGCTCCAATTTTATCAATCTAACACATAATTAACTTCCTGCATAAGTACAGTTACTGCTAAATTTTAGTGAGCAAGAATAGTGGTGAACAGTGGAAAAGTGTCTGTGTATTACTTACATTATTGCTTGTTGGGATCAACTGACATTTTTGCTTATTAGCATCAGAACCATAGCACTGATATGTGTGATTTTTATATTGTTAAATTTTTGATAATGATTTTTATCTGATAAATATATGGCTTGATTTTGCAAGAGAAAAAACGAGATATACATTTGAAACCAATGCTCTTCCAATATACGCATTTTGGCCAGATGAATTCATTCAAAGGATTGCAGTCCATTGGGGAACATAATAAAAGGAATTACCAAGGGTAGAAAAGGGGTCTTTGGTGGTGAAGGGGTAAAAATCCTGGGGTAGGAATATGTATGTGTATTTCTGAGCCTGCTGGTCAGGGCTAACAGTTCCTAAATTGCAAGGCTGGGGCCACAAGACTTGGATTGAAGTCAGAGAGAGGAAGCACCCAGCCCTTCCCTTCGCCCTCCACCCCTCCCCCACCATTCCCGTCCCCCACCCCTCCACCTCACCCATCCCATTGCTCCAGCCTAACTGCAGACTCGAACCCAGCTTTACCCAGGTTCTCCAGAGCTCAGGCTCAAGTAATAAAGAGAAACCCTGTTTCCTGTGGCCCTTATTCAAGGCAGGATGAGCAGGCCTAAGAGGCAGAAAAGATGATGATGCACTAATTGGCAGGGCAGGATTCTGGCATTCCTGGGTCATTTCCCTAAATACCTTCAAAAATGCCTTTCTTAACCACCTAACACGACATAATGTGCATTGCTCTTTAAATCTCTAAATATTTAATATTGAGTCTCAATCTCCAAACCAGGAGGTGACGTAAATCGAATTTGGGGAAAAGAGACTGCTTTGAGAATAGCACATGAGTTTCTTTTCTTTTGTGTTAGTTGTCTACAGTTTCCAAAGTTTCCAAATACCGAATTTCAAATACTGAAATAGATCAGTATTTCTTTTGTAATCAGAGAGCAGTAATGTTTTTTAATAAAGCATTAAAAAGAAATAAAATATAGGAGAGGGAAAGAAGCAAACATGTTCATGGGAGTTGTTGGGAGCAGTTGAAATCCAAACTTTGGAGAAAGATTTTCATTACCACTAAGAGTAATGTGTTAATAAGAATAAGTATGGTTTACAAAGAGCTTTTCCAGTGTATATTAGTAGTTATAAAATGCAAGTTCCTCCCCACAGTCTGATTACTACATAAATGCTGGTTTCCCTGATGTATAAGAGATGTGGAAACCAGGGAATATGAGTCTAGTCCCAGTTTTCCCCCATATTCATTCATTTATTCAGCAAACATTGAACATCTACTCTATTCCAGATAAGGACTAGGTACTTTGAGTAGAATAGAGGATGGGATAGACATGATCTCTGTCCTCTGGAAGCCTACCTTCTAGTTGAGGAGATGGGAGAAAAAGTAAAAAGATAAAATAATTGCAACATTTAGTCCACACTATGAAAGGGCCAAAGACCACCAGGAACACACCTGTAGTGGAACAAGTTGGTTTATGACTCGTTGCAGAGAAAACACACACCACGTGGAATCGTGGGGTGTCTCAGTGACAGGGTGATAGACAGAACCTGCTTGGGTGATTTGGAAGAAGGCCTAAGAAAGTGGGGGTTTCCTCCATGTTGGACGCTGTCAGAAAGTGGGGCAATTCTATGATTGGGTACAGAGGCAGCAATCATTTATTTAGCAAGAGAGGGAAAGTTTGGTGTTTTGTGGGTTGTACAGTGGCCTGGTTTAGACAAAATGTGGCTGTACAGTGGTCTGTGCTTAGACAAAATGATGAAGTGGCCTTGCTTCATCTCGTTTTATCACAGTCTCAGAGTAACCTCATCTGAGTTTGATACTCTGTGAGACTGTTTACGTTTTAAGAGCAGAATAACACGGCCAAGCTGTGAAAGCCAGGACAGCTTCTGAATGTCAGTGGCTCCTCTTTTTCTTTTCTTTCTCAGGGAAACAAATGAGGAGCTGCCACAGCAAACAACAGGGGAGAAATCTGTATTCACAGGGGATGTTCAGGGATTGCTATTAATTATCTTCTCCAGAACTGTATCATGAGGGGGCTTCTAAAAAGACACATTAGTCAGTGATGCAACTGGGTATCTCTTCATCTCATATAGAAAAATATATGTGTGTGTGTGTTTGTGTGTGTGTGTGTGCGAGTGCGCGTGCACGTGCACAGCGTGCGTTTGTGTAGCAGGGTCCGGGCTAGGTGATTCTATAGTCCTTTTAGCTCAGCCAATCTGGTATTCTCTTCTGTGCCTCTAACGAGACAACACATGCATGTTCAGTGACAAGTAGGTGCCCTGTCTACCTGATCAATAAATAGTTTTGAGGATCATCTATTTATAGCTACAGTAACACAGGCTGAAGTTGTTCCAGACAAACAGAGGCCAATACCAGTAGTATGACTCCATATGATCACTGCTCTGATATTGACAGGAGTTAAAATAATGGAATTGAAAACAGTGAGAAACACAATGAAGAATGTTTTATTTTTCAATCCCCTCACCCTGCTTAAATTCACTGCTCTCTCAGCTTTCTATTTTCATTAGAAAAACTATATTAGGAAGATGTTTGTGCACTGTGAATGCTGTCTCAACTGCCATGGCAACAACTTGCTCTTAGTCAAGCATTTTATGTCTAGATTATACATTTAGAAATTTTTTAAATGATGCTTAAAACGATGGGTACATCTCACTAATCACTTTAGATATAGAATTCCTACTCAGACACAAAGTTAAATATGAGTGAGTGAAGGGTGGAGGAGAAGGAAGTGATTATACTTATGAAGAAAGCTTAGTGTCTTTCACCAACAATGGAAGGCTCACAAACATTTTTCTTTTGGCAGATACACTTTCCACCACCACCACACAAATGTCTACAAGTATAGAGACAAATGGAAAACAACTGGCCTGTGAGTCTGGAAACCCTGATTCCATGCTCTGACTCTGCTACTAAGCATGTGACCAAGAGCTGTGTGACTCACCTTCCCTCTCTGGACAGTGAGGAAGTTGGTCTGCAGATCTTTAAGGTCCAATGGCTTTATGGTTCTGTGATTGGGGGTTTTCCTTCTTGAGGCCATGCCCTCAAGAAACTATCCCTTTATTTCTTTATGGATAAAGCAGTGTGGTTAAGAGTTCAGGCTTAGAATGTAAGCAAATCTGAGTTTAAACATTGGCTCTGCCCACTTACTTGCTATGTGTGCTTTGGAAGATTCTTTAGTTGTGAAATGGATTTTATAATAGTAACCACCTCATCAGGTTGTTGGGAGGATTGACGTGAGTTTAATATTAGTGTCTACCTCATAGGTCATGTGGATTATATGAGACAATACACATAAAACTTGCTTAGTACTGTGCTCGACCCATCAAAAGCAAACAGTAAGTATTTACAAATATCAATATCAACCTTAAAAGGCATCTTTCCCTTGAGAATACCTTTAATGCACAGCCAGCCATATTGAATTAAAAATAAACAAACAAAAAAACCCTTTATGATAAAGTAAGAAAATCTTGAAATACAAAGTATTTGCAAAATAGTGATGCATATTCACATTTTTGAACTATCTTGAAACAATGTAACATCCATTTCCTAAAGCTAACTGGTTCGTACCACTAAGCCTCACCACTGGGATTATTCAGGCCTGGGTTCCAGGGTAAAATGACTTTCTGCATGGCCATCTAAAAAATCACTCTATGGGACTGTGTTTCAGATGGAAGCCTTTCCAAGCTAATTTGCCTCTGGTCAGCGAACGTTTGTCTGCCAGGATCTCTGGCTTTTCCTCTCTATCTTAATCTTACTGTTCAGTTTCTGTAAAGCAGCCCTCTCTTTGTATCACTCTCCTGCCCTAAGTTACCTGCACACGTGGGTGGAGGCATATTTGCAGGTTTTGACCTCCGTTGTATACTGCCTGTCAATCATTTATAACAGCACTGTATATTAAAATCATATTATTTAATATTAATATCCTGGGCTGGCCCGTGGCTTAGCGGTTAAGTGCACGCGCTTTGCTACTGGCGGCCCTGGTTCGGATCCCAGGCGCGCACCAACGCACCACTTCTCCAGCCATGCTGAGGCCGCATCCCACATACAGCAACTAGAAGGATGTGCAGCTATGACATACAACTATCTACTGGGGCTTTGGGGGAAAAAAAAGGAGGAGGATTGGCAATAGATGTTAGCTCAGAGCCAGTCTTCCTCAGCAAAAAGAGGAGGATTAGCATGGATGTTAGCTCAGGGCTGATCTTCCTCACAAAAATAATAATAATAATAATATTAATATCGTGATTGCTTCTGATCTCTCTGAATTTAGTTTAAGACAATTTAAAAATCTATGTGTGTACGTATTAGGTGTACAGTCACAAAATTACAAGTAGTCATAACAATTCAAACATTGTAGTGTTAAAAAAAAATGATTCATGACACTAGTTGAAGATGGTCAGGCAGATTTTATTCAAGGGGGGTCTACTGCAATGGGGCTCTGTAGTAGGGGAGACTCCACTCCAACACAGACAATTGGGGGGATTTCTATGCGAGGAGCAGGCTAGGGGTCAGCGGATGGGAAATTACTAAGAATTTACTAAGAAACACCAATGGTAAGGAGGATTCTTACTAGACCAACTCAACAGTATTCTTGCTGAAGGCAGGCCAGGATGATAAGATATCGAGGGTGGGGGATGAGGAATTTGATCAGATACCAAGCATGGAGGATTTTCACTAAACTGATTTAGGAGAATTCTTGCTCAAACTGGATTCTGCAGGCACAGAGAGGGAAGCCCAAGGTCTGGCCAATACAGTTAGGTCAAAGGGAGAGTCTTTGTCAGCAGAAATAAATATCCTAAAGTGATGATCCCCCATAATCCCATAATCCCATCCAGGTACAAACTCTCTTTTAATGTAGTATACAGTGTCCTAAATTTGTTCTATGACTATTCTAACTTCATTAGGGTAAAGGTTAAACTACTATTACAAAGGGATCAAGTAACTTTAAAAACTCAGAGACTTATTTTTCTCTCATGTAAAAATGCTAACATTAGAAAAGGCTATATACTGCATAATTCCAACCATATGACATTCTGGGAAAGGCAAAACTATGGTGACAGAAAACAGACCAGTGGTTGCCAGGAACACGGGGGTGGGGAGGAAGGGCAGAGGGAAGGATGAATAGGTGGAGCGTGGGGGATTTTTAGGGAAATGAAACTATTCTGTATGATATTGTAATAGTGGAAATATGTCATTATACATATGTCAAAACTCATAGAATGTACAACACAGAGTGAACCCTAATGTATACTCTGGAGGGGGTTTGGAGTGGTATGTGGGAACTCTCTGTACTTTCTGTTCAATTTTTAAATAGACCTAAAACTGCTGAAGAAAATAAAGTCTATTTTTACTTATTTTTTTGTGAGGAAGATCAGCCCTGAGATAACATCCATGCCAACCCTCCTCCTTTTTTGCTGAGGAAGACCAGCCCTGGGCTAACATCTGTGCCCATCTTCCTCCACTTTATATGGGACGCCACCACAGCATGGCCTGACAAGTGGTGCATCGGTGCGCGCCCGGGATCCGAACCCAGGCAGTGGAGAGCACGCACTTAACTGCTACGCCACGGGGCTGGCCCCAATACAGTCTATTTTTTAAAAATGCTAAAGTGAGAATTCAAGGCTGTTGGGGAAATTCTGCTCTACAGGGTCATTCAAGGACCCAGGTTCCTTCCAAGTCTTCGTTCTGCCTTCCCCATGGTATTGTCAATGTGTGCATACTTAGAGATGGGTTATCATCAAGTCCAGGTTCAGTTGGTGGGAAGGCAGAAGAGAAAGCAGAGGAGGTAAGCCCACTGTCCAGGAACCTAGACCTACACACTAATCCAAGCCATACGCTATTTTGAGAACTTAGTCACTCGACCACACCTAAGTGCAAGGAAGGCTGGGAAACGTCCACACGGATGCCCAGGAGGAAGGTAAGAATAGATTACGCTGAACAGCCAGCCATACACAAACACACACACGTATATTCATATTTTATATTTTTTATTCTGCATTATAGATATAAATCTGTTATAATTATTTTCATTCACAAAAATAGGATAATACCACAGCACATGCTATTTTACAACTTGTTTTTTCAAATTTATAATTTATCTTGGACATAATGCCTTTCAGCTACCTAATTCTTTACGACAGCTATGTATGATTCTATTTACAGATTTGCCATAATGTGTTACCTATCCCTTAACATGAACTTTATGTTGTTCCAAATTTTCTACTATTTCACTTCTCCAGACTGGTCAACATCCTTTAATTACATATTCTCACAGTGGCTTGTACCTCTCCTTCATTTCAGATTAAATAATACTTAATTAAATAATCTGAATAAATTGTCATTGCTGGCTTTTTTGGAATTTTAAATTAAATGTGTAACAAAATCATGAATTGTGTGACTTCTTATTGGATATCTATGTTCTCTTCTGGCAGGTAAACTTTGTGAGAGTCCCCATCAAAGTTGGACCACAGCTGTCTTGTTCACTAATATATCCCCAGAACCTACTACATCCCCTGCACCTAACATGGAATAGATACTCAATAAATATACGTCAATAGAATGTTGAGCGTACAAATGACGAAATTTCAAAAATGCCGCAGGCTTCTCAGTGTATTTCTAAGGTAATTCTTTTTTTTTTTTTTTGTTAAGGAAAATTGGCCCTGAGCTAACATCTGCTGCCAATCTTCCCCTTTTTGCTTGAGGAAGATTGTCCCTGAGCTAACATCCTTGCCTGTGTTCCTCTATATTGTATGTAGGACACCTCCACAGCATGGCTTGGTGAGCGGTGTGTAGGTCCATGCCCACCCGGGCTGCCAACGTGGAGCGAGAGAACTTAAGCACTATGCCACTGGGCTGGCCCCTATTTCTGGGATAATTCTTAAAGCAGAGTTGCTTGATTAAATTCATGAACATTTTGTATTTTTATAGATATTGCCAAATTGCCCTACAAAGAGTGTGTACCAATTTAATTTTTAAGATTTTTATGACAAAAATACGTAAGACCAAAGAGAGTAGTTATTTTAAAATTCAATTTATTATATCTCTATAATTACGAAGAGATAAGAAATGTTATTTTTGGTTTTGGGAGAAATTTTTTAAAAATAAAATAGAGCCCCCTTTAAATGAGAGATTTACGCCTACTGGCCTTTGTAAAATTTTCAAACGATATGTGACCTTTGACACAGCTCAAGTATGTATTCATGTGTATATAGTATGCTACTACAAGTGCTCAATTTTTTCCTCCAAAAACTAAGATTAAATAGTAAATATTTAAAACTGTTTATTGAAATAGGAAATAATACAGAAAAGTGCACATCGTAAGTCAGTGGATTTTCACAAACTGAACACACTCATGTAACTAGCACCCAGATCAAGAAACTGAACACTATCAGTACCCAGAAGCCCACTGGATAACAGTTTTAATCTATACAGATTTTTGTCTCAATTATATCAGGAAATCGTTCATACATATAGTAGTAATAGTAATAATATACATTTCATATGAATATATTTAAAATTCATTTATATGTACCTACATTTATTATTGTATAGGGGATCACACTGAAGTTTTCTCTTGAATTTCCTTCATCGTTACACTATGTATTTTAAAGACAGGTCAACAGAAATAAATAGAAGATCCCTCACGTCATGCATGGTTAAAATTAAAATCACTGATTACCCTGCACATTCTTAGAGGTTTCCAGGTAGCGTTGAAAGCCAACCACGCAAGTCACGGAAACAGCTGAGGACTTTGTATGACATGCGGTGACGCAGGATAATTCAGGCCCACGGGCTATTATTAGAGTAAGCAAGTGCTAGATGTGTAAACAGACTGTTAAATAATCCCCTTGGAAGAGGAAAGAGGAAAGGAAAAGGGAATCTGAGTGGCTGGCGCTTGATGTCTCTGAACTGTACTAGTCAGGGTCCAAATGTAGCGTCAGCCTGTATCCATGTAGCTCTGGTTCCTGGACTCTGCGAGTCTGCTGCTTGGGCAGGATTCCTACGGGCAGAGTCAACTCCAGATGTCTCTGTGTCCCTCTGAGTGAACTTGGGTTCACTGCACTTCATAAAGTGCTCACAAGGAAGAAAGGAAGACATGCATGTGACTGTCAAGGAAAGTTCCAGAGACTTCAGTAACCACACACATCTCTTTTTCTCACATCTGTCACATTTTGCTTTGACTTCAGATATGATTGCTGTCTTTTTGGGCTTTTAAAAAGTGCTAGAAATGACATGAGATTTTATGATTTTGTTTGGAAGATAGTTATATTACATTTGAAGGCCCAAGTATGAAGATAAGCATCTGTCAGCGGTGTAAACGGAATCAGAGCAAAAGCTAATACAGTTCTCCGGTAGAAACAACACCAATCACAGAACAATAAAAAACCTAGAAAAGGTAACTGTCCTAAAGGTATAGTTTTGATTACACACAAATTTGATTTTCATTTGGCAGACCTCATCGACATTTAAAATATCCCAATTAGGGAAATTGTCTATTGAATATCGTTCAATAGAATAATATTTTTGTGTGTGAGGAAGACTAGTCCTGACATCTGTGCCCATCTTCCTCTACTTTATATGGGACGCTGCCACAGCATGGCTTGACAAGCCACGCATTGGTCCACGTCCGGGATCCAATCCTTCGAACCTCCGGCCACTGAAGCAGAGCTGGGAAACTTAACATCTACACCACCGTGCCGACCCCAGGATAATATTATATTGAATGAAATTCAGTGTAACTTTGAAGTATAGCACTTAAAGGAGATAATCAACTTCCTATGTGACAAGCTTTTTTGCATATTCTTCTCATTTAATCCTTATAATGGTGCAATGAATCAGTTACTATTATTATTGCCATTCTGTAATCAAGGTCACTGAGTGTCCAAGAGGCTCAGAGACTCACTTTCAATTACACACCTGGTAGGGAATAAAGGGATACCAGAACTCAGATCTGTTTGACTCCAAAGGTTGTTCTTCTAAATATTCTGCTCTACAGGGCTGGCCCCATGGCCTAGTGGTTAAGTTCAGCGTGCTCCACTTTGGCTGCCCAGGTTTGGTTCCCTGGCACAGACCTACACCACTCAATGGCAGCCATGCTGTGGCGGCGACCCACATACAAAATAGAGGAAGACTGGCACAGATGTTAGCTCAGGGCTAATCTTCTTCAGCAAAAAAAATAAAAAATTCTGCTCTACAAATGACTACATATTCTTTTACCTCAATTATCCTACAGTCTTTAGCCCAAAATGTGGAAAATAGGTCAAAGAGAAAAGTTGTGGATTTACAACTACTTGTCTCACCACTTTCATTGAGTACCTGTTATGTACCAGGCATGATGCCAAATGTTGTTCCTGGATGTTCCCATTTAATCCTGTGTTGACTGGTTTCCAGATGAGGCTTAGAGAGGTTAAGAAGCTTGCCCAAGGTTAGGCAGGTAAGGAGTGTGGCAGTGGGGTTTGAACCAAGTCTGTCAGTCCGACTCCAGATTATACTGCTTCCAAAAATGGATTTTTAAGGCAGATGAAGTACCTCAGAAAAGTAGCTCTCTAACCATCGTTCCTTTGTTATAAGTGTCATCCTGATGCATCTGGGAGAGGCACGGCCTCTGCAGTCAAGCCTGCAGCTGCCCCTATCGTTTGTGGGTCCAGGGCATGAGTAATATGGAGGCCCCCACATCATATGTCTAAATATTTAAATATGAACCAAGTTAACACTTGTTAAATAAATTATGTTCAATCTTTCTAGCTAGATGAATATACCTATGTGATGATCTGGAAGGCTAGGTTTCAATTTTGGATTCTCTGATTCCTTGGAATGATGAGCCAGAGGGGGGCTGCACAGGGCAGCGCTTGCCCTCCTCCTACCACGCAGTGAAGGATCTTCTGCTGTGCTTCACGGCCATCAGAGCTCTGTGCTATACATCACCCCCCAGGGCCCTGGGCGCACAGCCGGCTGCACAATCTGCATTGGGACCCAACGACGAGCAGGAACAAGCCCTCTAAATCAACTTGAGGCCATTTGGGCAGGAAAATCTGGGGTTCCAGGAACTTTGGAGTATGACCTAGAAGGAGAAGGTGTGGGTGTTGGGTGGGCACATCTCTTTGGTTCATCTCCTCACCTAGAGGCTACAGCTGGAGAAGATCAGAGCGAGGCCCTCCCCACATATAGGGCCCCTCCTGCTACGGCTTACGGGCAGGAGGTACCGCTTGTGGTCCCCAGAGCCACTTTCAAAGAAGCATCCTTCAAACAGCCAACGAGACCTTTTAAAATGAATTCCAGTTTTTTAACCTTGCCTAGGTTCTGAAACATTAAATATCGTCCAATGCGTAAAGCCCAGCAATAATTCCTTAATCCTCTTTTCTCTTCACAATTTTCTACCACCTCACACTGCTCCAAAGCCCACCAACCACACAACCCCTACTAAGGAAGAAAGACAAACTCTGCCCCCACATCCAGCTCCACGCCTCTGGCCTCCTTCCCTCCCTCCATTCTTTCCTCCCTGCCATCTTCGTTTTTCTTCCTCACTTCTCTTTTTTCTCCCAGCTCTTTATTATGTAAACTCATTTAGCTTTCCCTAAGAGAAATTCCTTCTTCCTCTCGCAGCTCTGTTTCCACTCATTCTCTAATTTTGCATCACAGATGTTTTTAACAAGGCAGAGAAGCCTTCTTGAGGGTGGGAGTTGGGAGGGGGTGTAAAGAGAAGGAGAATGGGCAAAGGGCGGTCCTTGGGGTGGGAGGTTGAGTGGGGCAGAGAGTTGAAATGGAGAGAATGACCAGCTTCCTTGGCTGGGACCTAAAAAGAAATCTGAAAATGAGACTCAGATAGACTTAAAACAAATTGCATATATTTTATCTTTTCTTTGGGGACAACCCCTAATGTGTACACCGAAAATCTGATTTACAGCATTAAAATTCAGGGAAATCGTTAAATATGCACGACGACTTTCAGGTAAGGTTATTTTTTTACCACAATTTGATTTCTTGCCTATTGTGTGTTTTTGTATCTGTCTCCTTTTCAAAATAACAATAGAAAAGTCATTTTTAAAAGCCAGATGTACCCCTAATTCTTTAGAATGCACAACTTGGGCAATCCAATGTATGTATTACTAGTTATATAACATTGGGGAAAGAGTATTCACGGAAACTTCATTTTGTTAAGTTCAAAGGAATTATCAATGGTAGTTTTTCCTTTAAGTCTTGACTATTCTTCTAAACGTAAAAATAACTACCAGACTGATTGCATTGGTACTTAGCTTATATGAATGTTAATATTTTAACTAAAAAATATCATTTTCCTTAAAGTGTATGCTTTCAAAGGTTGATGCATGAAGAGGTGAGCTTGCCATCTTACTGAGTTATGTTTTTCTTCCCAGCAAACATCTCTTGAATTTCATTTTAAATGACATTGAGAAAATAAGGATTGATAAATAAGAGTACATTTCATAGATTATATTTTAAGAATATATTAATTACATAAAATAAGGTATATCTTTCTTTTTCTAAAGTTTTTATTTTTTATTTTTTGTGTGTGTGAGGAAGATCAGCCTTGAGCTAACATCCATGCCAATCCTCCTCTTTTTGCTGGGGAAGACTGGCCCTGAGCTAACATCCGTGCCCATCTTCCTCCACTTTATATGGGAGGCCGCCACAGCATGGCCTGACAAGCGGTGCATCGGTGCACGCCCGGGATCCGAACCTGGGCCGCCAGCAGCGGAGCCCGCGCACTTAACCACTATGCCACGAGGCCTGCCCCCTAAAGTTTTTAATCTATGTTCTGAGGAGAAATTCATGTGTCTATTGCAAGTTTCTTATAAAACTGCTAAAAAGGGGACATTCTGCTGGCTCCGGTAAAGTAAAGCCAAATGCAACATTTTTCAAAATGACTTTTTTTTCTTGCAAATGAAACATACTTATTATTTTTTAGAATTAAATACTATAATTTTCTATTATGTAGAAACCGAAACTCTCCCTGTAATTCTTCCCAGAACCAGCCACTGTGAATACTTTGGTGTCCATTCCTCCAGATTTGATTCCTTACACAAACCAAAATGGGTCCTATTCTAAATATTGTTTTACAACTTGCTCTATTCCCTTCAGATGTGTATTGACATGTTACCGCGCATATATGTGTATGGGTTAGGGTGGGCCAAATTGCCTCAAAAGTAGACCTCCAAATGCAGTGGCTGAAAGAATTTTTTTAATTCTCACTCATACAAGAGTTCCAGGTTTCGGGAGAGGGGAGAAGGGCTCAGCTTCAGTCCTCATGAAGTCATTTAAAGACTTAGGCTGGTGGTGGTTCCAACAGTTGAATTCATTTTTTTGTGTGTGTGTGAGGAATATTGGCCCTGAGCTAACATCTGCCAATCCTCCTCTTTTTTTTGCTGAGGAAGACTGGCCCTGGGCTAACATCTGTGCCCATCTTCCTCCACTTTATATGGGAGGCTGCCACAGCATGGCCTGACAAGCGGTACGTCGGTGCGAGCCTGGGATCCAAACTGGCAAACCCCGGGCCACCGCAGTGGAGCACGCGCACTTAACCGCTTGCGCCACCGGGCCAGCCCCCAACAGTTGAATTCTAAGGTCACTCTGAGTAAGGCTGTCCCAGTCAGCCAGAAGGGAGAAGAGCTTGGAGGTCTGTGCAGGGGCATTTGTAGGGCAAATGTCACGTCAGCCAGTGAGAAGTTCGTCACATGGTCAGAGTTAACTGTAGGAAAGGCTGCCAAATGCAAGCCTGGGTAAAAGGGGGAGGAGGATTTGGTGAGTTTACTTCTCCACCATACCATGTCATTACATAGTGTTCTGTACCATCCTTTCTAAGTGCTGTAGAGCAATGGGTTTTTTTTGTTTTTTTTTTGTTTTTTTTGTTTTTTGTGAGGAAGATCAGCCCTGAGCTAACAGCCATGCCAATCCTCTTCTATTTCTGCTGAGGAAGACTGGCTCTGAGCTAACATCTATTGCCAATCCTCCTCCTTTTTTTTTCCCCCAAAGCCACAGTAGATAGTTGTATGTCGTAGTTGCACATCCTTCTAGTTGCTGTATGTGGGACGTGGCCTCAGCATGGCCAGAGAAGCGGTGCGTCAGTGCACGCGGGGGATCCGAAGCGGGGCCACCAGCAGCAGAGCACGCGCACTTAACCGCTAAGCCACGGGGCCGACCCTGAGCAATGGTTTTTTAAGGGCTCTCCTGGGGCCAGGGACCCATCTAAAAATCCTGGTCCTTTCTTCTGATTTTATGCACCAATGCTGTACATCTTCAGAGAACTTTATTTTAAAACAAGAATGAGTTCTACTTTTAGTAAACTATTAGGTTACTGACATTTACTATTCATAAGGAAGTATAACATAGTAGTTATACTGGGTCAGAAATACTTGGATATTTCTGCCACTCACTAACCGTGTAACTGGGCCTCAATTTACTCATCTATAAATTGGCTATAATAATAATAATATGTCCCTCCCAAAGTTGATACGATTCAAAGGAGAAAATGTGTACAGAGGGCATAACAGACTGCCCCGCACATAGTAACCATTCAACAAATGTGGCTTGGCTAATATTACTAGAAAGGAGAGCTAGCATATTGCCAGAGTTTAACAAGGAAAGTCCTCATTCTCCACCAGGAAATTTGCCTGCTATGAAATGCGTGACAATGATGCAAAAGCTCCCACCGCAAATATACACTTGCAGATGATTGGGATTTCCACAATTTTCCAGGAGATTACTTTGCTATCAGGCTATGATCAGCAGAGTTTTGGGTTCATTGTGATTTTTCATTTCTGGCCATCTTTCTTTTACGTATAAAATACCGTAGCGTAACTTCATCAGAATGAGTACTGCTGTTGTGGGTTGTTTGCAAGAGCTATTTGTGGCCTGTAATTTTGCAAGAACTATACCTAAATACATGAACTCGTGGTGGTTCAAATATGAATTATCCTTACACTTCTTTCTAAGACGTTTCTGCAGTTTTGAGGAGTTTTCTCACCAAAACTGAGACTTTTGGCCCACTAAAGGTGGCCAGAGTCAAAAGAGTTTTAAAACATGACAATATGATATTCAAGACTACTACTTGGAACCTTTGTTGTTTTTTGGAAAGTCTGATAATTTTTGAAAACTATTAACAAATCTTAGAGCACAGAATGTAAGAGCTATGCAGTAATTGTCCTCTAAATTTGTACTAATCATAGCCTTGCAAATACTATATTTAATTCTGGGCTTTTTATCTAAAAGGAGACAGAAAACTTGGAGAGAGTTTAAAGGAAAGCCATAAAAATGATTAAAGGTTTGGGAAACCGGACCCATGAGGAAAGGCTAAAAAGACTGCTTATTCTGCCTGCAGCACAGAACTTGAGCCCAAACTTGAGAAAAGCTTTCAACTGGACAGCTATTGTCTCTAAGCCACCTTATAGAAAGAAGTTAAGTTAAACATGAAATATCCTGACAAGGGAGTACTTTACCCAAACAGCCATAGAAAACCTCCATGCAAAGGATTAAGACAAATAGGGTAGATTTTCAATTGCCAGATAGGAGAGTTTTGGCCTACCTGATGAAATGTATACAATGTCCTATTGAACTTTCTTTCAGTCTGATGATTTTAGGATTCTTTCTGTTTCTGTTAGTGTATAGCTAATGTTAAGTTACAAATGGTGAGATCCCAACCTCAAAGTTGTATTTAAGTTCTCCATCAGACCTTGATGATCTAGATGGGTAGTAAACTTCGTGGTAATCCAGGAATTGTGTATCATTATCAATGGATCATTATCAATAATGATCATGATAATATCGATGAAGGTAAGAATCCAGTTCTGTTGCTGTTTAGACAAATACATTAATTATTAGAAGATTTAATCTCCCCAACTGCAGCCTTGCTTCATTGGTAACTCTAGAAAATTTGGAGGAAATCATAGGGAATTATGCTTAGTCTATAGATATAATTATGAAGACTAATAACTCAAATACACTTACATGGCAATTTTAATAATCAAGGAAAATTGTTTAGGATCAGAATGTCATAAGCTAACATGTACCTTTAGCCATAGAGTTCTTTACTTGATATTTGTTTTGACCAAGTGCACTCTCAATAAATTTGTAGACTCACCTAGGTACAGATGCTAAGCTGTATAAATATGCCCACAAGTGCTCACCATGTTAGTGAGTATAAGGAACTATGTATACTGAGTGTTTGCTTGGTATTAGGAAGGTTTAAAACGAAAATCTGCAAGACACATCCACTCTCCTTACAAAAACAAAACATGCTAAAGAAACATACGTTGTATTTGCTAGTAGGACCATGCTATTTATTATACAGAATAATTTTTTTAAACCAAACTGGTTTAAAGTCTTGATACACCAGAATTTTGGGGAAGCCATAATATCAAGCAAAGAAAATTCAAGATTTGATTTTAAATATTGCTTTGACAGCAACATAAGTATATTTGCCAAACTTGATTAACCTAAATCTAATATGAGAAGAAATCCAGATATCCAAAATGTAGGACACTGGGGAAAAAAGTCATTAGTGTAGAATATTTTTTTAAGGCAGGGAAATTGTTCTAAATTAAGAACTAAAGAAGACTAACCAAATGCAATGTACAAATCATGGTTGGAACCCAGATTAGGAAAACAAACAACTTAGCTATAAGACATTTTTGGGGAACAATTGAGGAAAATAAAATATGGGCTATATATTAAATGGTATTATACAATTAATATTAGTTTTCTTAAATATGATCATTATACTGTGGTTGGTTATATGAATATGTCCTTATTTTTAGACGATTCTCCCTCCCTCTCTTTCCCTCCGTATATGTGTATATGTGTGAATAGCCAGCTGAATTCTTTTTCTGTTAAACATGGAACAAAGAATTTAATCAACAAAATAAGTCAAAACATTCCAGATATTTATTTGTATGTATGTGTACATAGATAGATAGATATAGATAAAGCAAATGTGACAAATATTAAAAAGTGGTGAATTCAGGTAAAGAATATATGTGTTCATTGTACAATTCTTTCAACTTTTCTGTAGTTTTTTAAAAATTTTCAGAATAAAAATGGGGGTGGGGGAGGCATGGAACTGCTTCAAAACAGTGTGATTAACAAACTCCAATATATAGTTAAGAACCCATATAGTATTTGAAATAACAAGAGAAGTGAACTTCTTTTTGTGGTCATTATTTTCTTGTAGTTGCTCTTATTTTCAATTTAATAATTATCTTTCAAGAAGTATTTGCTGTAAATATAAAAACTTCCAAAGATGAGAAATTAAGTGCCATTGAAATTAAGTACAGAAAAATAAGTACTAAATCATTTCACTATATATATATATATATATATATATATGTCAAGTCATTATGTGGTATACCTTAAACTTATACAGAGCTGTATGCCAATTATATCTCAATAAAACTGGAAAAAAATAAGTACTGTAGAAATTAAAATGTATAGCCACCGTCTAATGATTCACAACTCTCTTTATCCCTAAGTTTTCAGAAATTCCATCTGTATTTACCTGTGTAATCATGTCTAATAGTGCAAAAGGGAATAAAAGTTATGGGCATAATTATAAAAATGCTTCAAGTTCCTATTCTTGAAGATGTCAGACTATTGACCATAGGCTATAATTTTCTTAACAACCTTAATAGTGCATAAAGTTTATTTAAGCAAATTGTCCATTGAGTTGATCCCATTAATCCAAACTGTCACGATTTTAAAATATTTTTATGTTCTGATTTTCTCAAGTGTAAATAATTGATGAAACTGCACCAAATTCAATTCAATTTGCCAGCATTAGCCTTTTTATTATCTTGGTCTATCATAATCCTCCCTATGCTCATTTGTGATCTGCCAGATTAGTTGTAACTTGCATATTTAAATTTAGGTTAGGGAATCTTTCTGGAATGCTACAGACTTGTTTTGCTTTGTTGATTGAATTCTTTGTTGCATGGCTTGCAAAAAAGGATTCAACTGGATCTGTGAGGGCTACACCCAGTCAATGCTTCAGAAACACAGGTTGGACAGAGCATTTTGTTTGCTGCTCAGAAGTTGAGCTTGAGTCACCAGATGGCTTGTTGGATCTTGAGAGTCTGCTTAAGTAGAACAGGCTTGTGGCATGAATCAGAGCAACCTGTTCATGCTTATTTCACATCAGTTTCAATAAATGGTCTGTGGATTTTTTCCTTGTCACATTCATGTTACAGGTTTTCTCCTGAAGCATTTATTACTGAAACACTATTCAAATTCTTTTGTTATCATGTAGGTATTAAACAATTGGGGAGAATTGGAGCCCGTTAAAACATTTTAAAGGAAGGAAGCATGCAACCCATTCTTGCAACGAGAGACAAAGCATTCTATAACGGCATGGGAGTGTTCCTCTATGTTTTGTGGAAGGCAAGTGCAAAGTTCTCTGATTACTCAGCAAAGAGAAACCTAGTAATTATGATGTACTTTCTGGGTAAAATGAGGGTCTGTGCTATGGATACATTTGTAGCTAATTATTTGTTACATAATATGCTTTAGATCAGATTGGAAGAATAACAATTTTGCATAGATAGGTGTTCAGAAAGGTCAACCGTTGAGCACAGGGGGTTTTGGTGTCTCATTGAAAGCTTGCAGGGTTCATCAATTTTGAACATCATTTTCCTCCATGGGGCATTTTGACATTAGTGGATTAACAACTCAGAAGGAATCACAGTCAACAGACTTTCCCACATGGAATGTACCGCCCCTTGTCATGTTTTATTCAATATCATCTTTATCAGAGGATCTTATACACTACCTTGTATATAGGAATGCCTCAATAAGTGCTTGATTATTAATTGATTGGGAGGAGAAGGTATGAGAAAGTAAAGGACAATTAAATTCCAAATAAAATGTGTTGCCTGGACAGCCGAGACAAAGACGGAGCAAGCTAAAATCATTCCGGTACCACTTGGAGCAGCTGTCACTTCGTTCAGATTATTTAGGAGCAGAGGAAAATGGCCTCACTGCCCTCTCGCTCTTCCCTGTCTTGCTCCTTTCACTTTTGAGCTTCGTACTCTGTGGAAGCAACGGGCTACTGAGTTTCTGAGGCTGCAGGAAGTGCTCAGAAGTCACTCAACTTGTAATCCAAGCGGGTCCAGAGGCCCCTGGAAGAAATATTTTTTATCTATATTCTTAAAAATGGGCTGTCTATTTAATACATTGTCTATTTATTGTCTATAATAGACAATAAATGTTGTCTGTTTAATCATATCTTCTAAACTGTGTTTTGAAAAACCCTGGGCTGGATTTCTAAGAGAACAGCCTGCTAAAGGCACCGCCACCAACTCGGGTCCCTGGTCCTGAGGGGTTTTCTGAGCGTCAGTGCTGGCCCCTCTGCCTTGTTTCCTTGTGGAGTTCAGGGATGCTTCCTGAAAGAAGACGTAAACTACTGGGAACTTCTTCCTTCTCTCGCTGCCTATTCCTCTATTCCGCATGTGGTTTTTCGAGAGACCTTTTTCTGTGTCCCCAAAGAGCCCCCTAGCACTACCATTACTGTCCCCAGACAAGCCATTAAAAACTTCTTGAATAAGTGGACACGTTTTAAAATTTTATTATTGTTATTTTTAATACCTGCCACTTGGACTAACTTCATGGAGTCACAGGCCAACATTTCACACGTAGAAGTAATTTATCAAGTTCCCAGAGCATCTCCAGATAATGATTAGAACAGTGCTGCTTCTCCCTTATTGCTAGGATCATTCAGTCCCTATAAAAAGAAGTCCATTAAAAAAAAAGTGTCATTTCCAAGCACTGGGGGTATAACGGGTGCTATGGATCCTGCTTGGATCCTGTGCACTATTTCAGGACTGAGGGACTCATTCCACCAGCTGCTGGGGGCTCCCACCTGAGTCCCCTTTCTGGGCAGTGCCACGGGTGGAAGAGAGAGAGACCCAGCCCAAAGAACACCCCGGCTTCCCCACCACTTCTGGACTACTCACTCTGAAGGACCATTCCAGACAAAGTTTGGAACGCTTGCCCAGTTCGCAGCAACTCCCTTTCTCTAGGAACTGCCAGCGCATCTATCCACAGGATGTGTTCCTACAGCCATGCTTGAACCATGGGACCTCGCCCCTGGCCGGGTCATTCCTTGATCTTTCAAGTTTCTTAGAATGCCATTGCCTTCTACGTGTGGTGGAAGCAAGTTCTGGTTCTAGGAATGCGTGGTCTATCAAGTTGTCAGCACTCTTGCTTACTCAGCCCTAGATGTAACATGCTTTGGGTCTCGCTAAACTCCCATACATCATGGGTTTACTAAAATTCTGTGCTCATGGGGCATTACATGTGAACCGAGGGGATGGACAAAAATTCATAGTGGATATGCATATTGTGTGCATCTCCTCTGCTCTGCACACATGTTCCATTGTCCCATCAGATTTCACTTACAAAATGTACATTAGAAAATATAATGATTAAGCCCACAGAGCATTAAACCAAGCATAAGGCCTTTTTTTTTTTTTTTTTTGGTGAGGAAAATTGGCCATGAGCTAACATCCATTGCCAATCTTCCTTTTTTTTGCTAAGGAACAGTGGCCCTGAACTAGCATTTGTGCCCATCTTCCTCTATTTTGTATGTGGGACGCTGCCACAGCATGGCTTGATGAGCAGCGTGTAGGTCTGCGCTAGGATCCGAACCTGTGAACCGCAGTCTGCCAAAGAGGAGGGCATGACTGTAACCACCACACCACCATGCTGGCCCC
Source organism: Ceratotherium simum simum (assembly GCF_057802395.1). Lineage (NCBI taxonomy): Eukaryota > Metazoa > Chordata > Mammalia > Perissodactyla > Rhinocerotidae > Ceratotherium > Ceratotherium simum. The sequence continues at coordinate 11,964,830 of NC_141931.1, forward strand.
CATAAGGCCTTCTTAAGCGTGGAGCCCTGTGCTCCTGGCAGGTGTCACATCCTTGAAGCCTCCCAGTGTGGGAAACAGGACAAGAGATGCGATGTTTTCCGGACCCCACTTCCAAGTCCTTGCCCTGGGTGGGGCACATACATTCCTGCCCATCAGTTCCATGGGACACCTGTTCCATGGGATGGATTCAAGGTACAGTGAGCTGGTTTTGTAGCTTTCACTCAAGAGTCTTAACGAATATAATAATGTTTACACATAGTGGCCTTCGTTTTCCAAATAAAGAGTCTAAATCTTGTTAGTCTGTGTGGAAATGGGAAGCCTTTGTGATATCTCGAATGCTTTTCCATGGTCCCTTGCTGTAACTTCTCCAGCTTACTTGATTTTCCTCTAGGTGCTGTGATTGTAGGAGCATACTGTATGTTAGACCAAATGCATCTGGTTTAAGTGCAGGGACAAAATAGATGTTATCTGTGCTATTCCATTGACTTGTCTTGTGGATGGAAACTGCACACTTCCGCATCTTTCTTTCAAGAGTTATAAAATCTAAGAACTCAGGCTCTGGTGCCAGGCTGTCTGATTTGAATCTCATTTCCACCGTTAGCTTACAAAACCACATGCCTCAGTTTCCTCATCTGTAAAGTAGGAATATTAATAGTTGTTCCACATAGGGTTGTTGTGAGGATTAAAAGAGCCCCTATATGTAGAACACTTAGACTGATAATATTATATGCATTTGCTATTTTTACTTTTCCCCCAAAATGTAAAGATCTTTCATCTTTTTATATTTTTTTATTTTTGGTGAGGAAGATTGGCCCTGAGCTAACATCTGTTGCCAATCTTCCTCTTTTTGCTTGAGGAAAATTGTTGCTTAGCTAACATCTGTGCCAATCTTCCTCTATTTTGTATGTGGGATGCCGCCACAGCATGGCTTGATGAGCAGTGTATAGGTCCACGCCTGGGATCCAAACCTGTGAACCCCAGGCCACTGAAGTGAAGCCTGTGAACTTAACCACTACACCACCGGGCTGGCCCCTCTTTATTCTTTTTATAGTAAAAAAAAAAAAAAAGCAACTACCAAGTATAACATCTTTAATAGAAAATTTGGCAAAAAAATTTTTTGGCAAAATAAATCACCCATAATCCCAGAGATAACTGTCTTTAACTCTTTGCAGTCTTTTTTTCTCTCCTATGCATACATACATTCTTTCTGTTTTTCCAAAACTGGGGCTAAATATACGTTTTACTTTGTAGCCCGATTTAGTTTAACTATATAACTGTGCGCTATGGATGCTTTTTCACTGTTACATCACTTTTAGTACCTATATATTATTTCCCAGACTAGATGTGCAATAATTTATTAAACCAATTCCTTTTTTAAAACAATTGGGATTCCAATTTTTCAATGTTATGAACAATACTGATGTAAACATCTAATTGTGTGTATTTCTGTAGAATATATTTTTCGTATATTTTTCTATATATTTTATAGCATATTTTTCATATCCATGATAATGTTTAATCCTTCTCCAAGGTTGTATCTGACAGCTCAAAATTTGTCAATTTATAGACTTAGGTTGGATTATTTTTCTCTAATTGCATTACTCATCATTGGCCCTTAATAAAGCTCCTATGTCACTTTTCTGCCCACAAATGTGCCCTGGAAATTTCCTCCCTTCATTGATTTGTTAATTCTCTACTTAGTGAGTTTACTATATCCACTAACTTCTGGCTCATGGTATACTTGGTCTTTCAAATCAATTATAACACTATGAAAGTTTTTTAGCTAAAGAATTGAAGCTGTAGATTATTTTCTGTGGCCTTCCTTTAAATATTTTCCAAAACAAACTATGCTGTGGTGAATCCTACAACTATAAGGTATTAAAGCTCACAGGATCCTTACAGACCTTATCAAAGGCTCCTTATCAGAGACCCCAGAGTCAAACAAAAGATAAATTATCTCTATCCTTTCTCTTCTGTTCATACTTATTTACCATCTCAAAGCACTGTTTTAAATTAGTAAAACCTGATTTCCTTTTAATCTTCCCTTCCAGAGGCCAAATGCCTCTTTCCCGTTTCAGAAATTGGAGGGCCGGCCCCGTGGCTTAGCGGTTGGGTGCGTGCGCTCCACTGCTGGCGGCCTGAGTTCGGATCCCCGCCACGCACCAATGCACCGCTTCTCTGGCCATGCTGGGGCTGCGTTCCATGTACAGCAGCTAGAAGGATGTGCAGCTGTGACATACAACTATCTGCTGGGGCTTTGGGGGGAAAATAAATAAATAAATAGAAATTAAAAAAATTAAAACAAAAAAAGAAATTGGAGAGAGAGTTATCTCTGAAGATGCCTGTGTGTGCATGTTTGATGCAACAATTTGGTTTAATATTGGTAATTATTAAATAATTGGAAATTCATATTTTAAACACCAAAAAACTAATATGCCATGGTCTTGTCACAAGAGCTGGCTCCAATCTAAAAAGTCAGATAGACAAGTTCCTCTTAGGGGCCAGCCCCGTGGCTTGGCGGTTAAGCACGTGCGCTCCACTACTGGCGGCCCAGGTTCGGTTGGGATCCTGGGCGCACACTGCCGCACGGCTTCTCCGGCCATGCTGAGGCGGTGTCCCACATACAGCAACTAGAAGGATGTGCAACTATGACATACAACTATCTACTGAGGCTTTGGGGAACAAAAAAAAAAAATGGAGGAGGAGTGGCAATGGATGTTAGCTCAGAGCTGGTCTTCCTCAGCAAAAAGAGGAGGATTAGCATGGATGTTAGCTCAGGGCTGATCCTCCTCACAAAAAAAAAAAAAAAAAAAGACAAGTTCCTCTTCATGTTTTTCTACTTCTGGGAAGCCCAGGCTCGTTCTGTTCTGTGTTCCCTGGGTCAGAGAGGAGCTGATGAAACAAATCCACACAAAGCTGTGAGTGATTCAGTATTAGGGAAGATGTCTCAGAAGGCATGACTTCCCACAGTGAATTGCTGATACTGGGAGTTTTGAGCATCAGCCAGAATAGGAGCTATTTCCAAGTCTCACATCAAGTCATTTATTCAACAAGCATTTATTGATTACCTTGCACGGTTAGATACTACACTAGGTGTTGGGGATACTCGAAGCCCTTGCTTTCAAGGAGCTTGCGATTTAGTAAGAGAAACAGCAAAAATCGATTATATTACATTAGATAGAATAGACTAGACTAGAATAGAATAGAATAGAATAGAATAGAATAGAATAGAATAGAATAGAATAGAATAGAATAGAATAGAATAGAATAGAAAAGAGCAGGTATAAAATTATGCCCAAGGTCTGGGATGTCAGGAGAAAAACATGAGAATAAAAAATGTGTTTGCTTGGCATCCTCAATGCCTCATTCTTTTTGGGTAGCAGTCATCAGGTTAGAAGGCTGATCCCAGCTCTAGGGAGAGGGCCCTGAGGAATCTGAGTTACTCAGGACCACAAGCCTCTTGCTGGACACAGGGCATCCTCCAGGACACTGGTCTTTGTTCATGTGTTACAGTTCAGGCCATTGATAGGTGAGGAGTTTTCTGAGAACTTTTGGGAAAGAAGTGTTCATGTTCCTTTTGTTAATTGAAATATAATTCACACTCTATAATATTCACCCATTTAAAGTGTATAATTCAGTGGTTTTAGCATATTCACAAAATTGTGCAACCACCACCTCTTTCTAATTCCAGAGCATTTTCATCACTCCCAAAAGAAACCTCATACCCATTCTCCTTTCCCTGCAGCCCCTGACAACCATTAATCTACTTTCTGTCTCTTTTGCCTTTCTGGATATATCATGTAAATGGAATTATACAATATATGGCTTTTTGTGTCTGGCTTCTTTCATTTAGCATGATACGTTCAAGGTTCATCCATGTTGCTGCATGTATCAATATTTCATTTTCTTTTTATGGTGGAATAATATCCATTATGCGGCTATACTATGCTTTGTTTATCCATTCATCAGTTGATGGATATTTGTTTTTTTTTTTTACTTTTTGGCTATTATGAATATTATGAATGCTGGTATGAACATTTGTGCATATGCTTCTGTGTGCACATATGTTTTCAATTCTCTTGGGTAGATACTTAGGAGTGGAATTGCCGGTTCATACGGTAAATCTGTATTTAACTATTTGTGGAACTGCTAGACTGGTTTTCCAAAGTGACTGTACCATTTTACATACCCACCAACAGCATACAAAGGTTTTGATTTCTTCACATCTTTGCCGACACTTGTTTTGTCTTTTTGATTATAGCTATCCTAGTGTGTGTGAAGCCATATCTCATTATGGTTTTAAGTTGCATTTCCCTAATGACTAACGGTGTTGAACATCTTTGTATGTGCTTTTTGGCCATTTGTATATCTTCTTTAGAGAAATGTCTTTTCAAATCCTCTTTCCATTTTTAAATTGTGCTATTTGTCTTTTAATTGTTGAGTTGTAAGAGTCCTTTATATATTCTGGATATTAGACCTTGATCAGATATATGATTGGCAAATGTTCTCCCCCTCAGTTGTCTGTTTGTGCTCTTTTGAGAGAACTCTTGCACATGACTGCCTCTCCCTCTGCATGTTGATGTGACTTGAGGCTGGAATGGCTGCAGCCATCTTACTACTGGCCTGAGAATGAGCTGGGCCTGAGAACAAGCCAGAAGAACTGCAGAGACTGGGAGATGGAGTTACTGGATTGAGCCAATCCTTGAGAGAACTTTTTATCTTATCTCTTGACTCCCAAGTTCATGAGCCAATACATTTATTTACAGTTTAATTGTGATGTTCAGTTACCTGCTGCTGAAAGTCTCCTAAATGATACAGGTACCAAATCCAGCCTGAGGGAGAGGACGTCTGACCATTTCTGTCTCCTCCAATCAAACCATAGAGTTTGAGAATGTGGGGGATCAGAGTTTGCCACCCCAAAATGCGTCTCTTTGGCTTGATTATTTTTAAGGACAAAAGACTCTGAAAGAAACTTTGACTTTTCCCCTAAGTGCCTAAAAGAATTTAAGATAGATGGCCAGTCCCAGAACAGGCCATCACCATAGATAACTCTGGGTATTGATAGACTGGGAGGATCCTTGCTAGGCCCATTTTTGTCCAAGATCTCTCTCAGGTCATGTTATCTACAGATGGCCCAACAAACATTTGTCTACCAAACGTTTGCTTTTCCATCTCCATGTGAATTGCCTTCCTCCCCTTTGAAGTCCCAAACCACTACCCTCAACATCCTTCTTTGTCCTTAGCTGAAAATAGTATTTAAGGTGGTGGCTTCAGCCATTTTGGTGAATTACTCCGTTTTCCTGGGTTTCTCCCATGTATACATGTTATAAAGCTTTGTTTGATTTTCTTCTGTTATTCTGTCTCATGTCAATTTAATTCTTAGACCAGCCAGAAGGGCCTAGAGAATAGAGGAATAGTTCTCCCTCCCAACAGGAACTAACTTCAACAGTATCAACAGCAACATCTGGGATTTTGTCCAAACATTACAAGAGTTGTGAGTAGTATCAACTCCAAGACAAGAAAGAGATGACGCCTTCTCAGAGGCGGTGGTTATAGATGGGACTGTTGCATTGCTAATTAAATGTTAGTTTAATAAACTTTTATCTCTGCTTCCAGTTTTCTGAGACATAATCTATATTTTAATAGTCTTTGGGAAGATCAATAGGGGAAAGACCAAACAGGTCATTTATCTCCCCAGTCAGGAAATCTTTCTGGCTAAATGGGCTTCTTAATAAAGTGCAGCATCCCAGCCGATCTCTGCTTCCTCTCCTTTGGCACAAAGGAAATGTTCCTCTCTTTTGTTTTCAAAAACCTCAAGGTGTATCAGTTAACCAACTGTCCTGAATGTGGCTTTGCTGGTTTGTGGACTGCTCCTGAATGAATTACAAAGGAAAAAAGAAAGAAAGAGAAAGCAAAAAAAAAAAAACAAGGCATGGAGAGAAGCGATCAGAGTCAAGAGAGCTAAAGCACCAACGGGGGAATTTCATTCTTATTTGGAAACCCTAGTGATGGCAGAGGCCACTCAACACCTACTTGATTTTTTTTTCCTTAAAAGAGAACTCCTTTGCTTTAGGAATCAAAACACTGAATCGTTCTCACCAAAATTTTGTTCTGTGGATCTCTCTCAGTCCATTTTCTCACAAATGTTTAGTAACAAAAGTTCCAATTAGGTATCTGTTCCCAAGACTTTCCTCTGAGACCACGTTGAGTCAGGTAGTCTCAGTTCTTAACCTGCCACATGGGTGTCAATGAAACAGCTGCAGGAGATGCATGATCCTTCAGGCAAAGTGCTCACTCAGTGGGCCTCAGCACCAGACACTGAAAAAAGCCCATTTCCCTTGCAAAGTCACAGGGAAGCAAGCACGTGGGCTGCGCTGGTGATGCATAGATTATATTCTCTTTTTACTTTTCTTAATGAGTCAGAGGTACATTTATTTATTTATTTATTTATTTATTTTTGTGAGGAAGATCAACCCTGAGCTAACATCTGTCGCCAATCCTCTTCTTTTTGCTGAGGAAGATTGACCCTGAGCTAACATCCGTGCCCATCTTCCTCTTCCTCTACTCTACATGGAAGGCCGCCACAGCATGGCTTGACAAGCGGTGCGTCGGTGCGCGCCTGGGATCCGAACCTGCGAACCCCGGGCCGACAAAGCGGATCGCGTGCACTTAACCGGCGGGCCACCCTGCCGGGCCCCAGAGGTGCATTTAGATGGCAATGTTGTATACTCTGGTTAGTGCTGTTCCCCACCGGGAGCCTGCCCAAGACCACCAGCAGGGGGCACCCCAGAAAACCCACCAAAGACAGAGCAGGGGTACTTCCGGGCCAACTTGCCTCCATTACCCTGGCATTGGAACAATCACCACCATGCTGTAAAATGACCTCCCAGGATAATTGGATGTTTTTTCCAGGCCTGGGCTTGTAAGAAGCTTTAATAAATGCCTGCTTTGGATTTTATCTGCTCATATCATTTTAATTGAATCATCTATTAATAGGAAAACATTTCTCAAATCATCTATGCATCTTGTTTGACTTAATCCTCAGCTGTTGGAGATTGCTTTTCTAGAGAAGGCTTCCCTGACCACACTAGCAGAAACAGCAGCATCCCGCCTTCATTCTCCATGTCCCTATCCTGCTTTATTCCTTGTCAGAGCACTTATCATGACTCGACATGTTATATACTCATTTGTTGATTCTTTATCTCATGTGCAGGCACACACGCTAATATAAGCTATATGAGCAAAAGGAATTGTTTCATGTATACCTTATTCCAAATGCCTAGAAAAATAGATGGACAATAAATTTTGGGGAGATAAATAATTCAGTGAATCTGTCTCCTTATTCACTGATTCATCTATTTAAAACAGCATGCATGGGGCCGGCCTGGTGGTGCAAGCGGTTAAGTGCGTGGGCTCCACTGCGGCGGCCCGGGGTTCGACAGTTGGGATCCCAGGCGTGCACCAACGCACTGCTTGGCAAGACATGCTGTGGCAGCGTCCCATATAAAGTGGAGGAAGATGGGCACAGATGTTAGCCCAGGGCCAGTCTTCCTCAGCAAAAAGTGGAGGATTGGCAGATGTTAGCCCAGGGCCGATCTTCCTCACAAAAACAAAACAAAACAAAAAAAACCCAGCATGCATACAGATTAAGAGCACGGGCTCGGGACACAGACTGGTTGAATCCCAGTTCTTCCACTTAAAACCTATGTGACCTTGGGCCATCGCATAACCACTCTGCCTCAGTTGTGTCATTACTGTAACAGGAATCATAACAGTATACATCTCACAAAAGTTGTTATGAGTATTAAATGGGATGTTATGTATCAAGTATTAAACGAGATGTTATATATAAAGCACTGAGAACAAGTCTGAAACATGCATGGCACAGAAGCACGATACCTATAAAATCTCATGTGCTCAATAAATGTTAACAAGCATTGCTCATTTATTCAGCAAATATTTGCTGAATACAATGTGAACAAAACCAAAAAATAGACCCTGCCCTACAGAGTTTATAATATAGTGGGAAAGTTGTTAATCCAAGTAACCACACAAATAAATGTAGAATTAAAATGGCCTTAAATGTTAAGAAGAGATAGGCCAAGGGTATGTTTATAGGAGACATTTGATCTGGTCAGAGATGGAAGAGAAAGATTTCTGGAGGACATTAATTAGGTATGTGAGGTGAAGATGGCTACAACATCCGATTTCAAGTTGTTTTGTGTTAGATGCTGTTCTGTAACCCTCTACTTTTCCTCCAAGAGTCAGCAAGATAAAAATGAGTGAATAGCCTTGAGTTAATAGTGATTTTGCATTGAAGGAGAAGAGACTGGTCTCTGCCTAAGGAGAAGCTGTGCTGAGAAAGGACGTCAGCCACGGACACATGAGCAAATAGAAAGAAACAGGGAAATAAAGTCTCCTCCCCTAGAGCTATGCTGGGAATTAAAAAAAAAAAAAAAAAAAAAGGAAAATATTGGGGTGTATAATTAAGCCATTTTATTTGTACATATGTCAGAGCCGAGTCCAGAGGCATTTTGAACATCTGGTTTATTTATAACAACAATGTTCAGAGAAAATTTAGAGGAAGAAATAAGTTCATTCATAATCCCACCTCCATAAAACATAAACATTTTTCCTTTTTCTCTTTATTTTGTTTGCCCTTTCGTTCTTGGGCTATTATAACTGCAGGCATTTTTAAATGGTTGTACTCATAGGGCACAAATAATCTCCAGTCTTGCTTTTATGTGGTGGTACATAGTCTTCGGAATTATTCATATTAATCATCCTTCTCTTTTTATAAGGGGGAGAAGTTGAGCCTTAGAACCTCCATGATTGCTGTCCTCAACAAATTAAAGACTAATGGCCCTTTGTCAGAAAGATAAGTCCATGGAGCGCTCAGCAGTTGCATTCCATCTCCTCTACTAACCCAGCACTTCAGCCAAATGACTATGTAGGTACGTTTTAGAGAGGGAGGTTAAGGAGTCTAAAGGAAAAACACACTCCTGTGTGTCTCCTCTACTCTCAATACGCTGCTACAACACTACTTCACTTCTGACACCAAATGTGTGGGTTTTCCACACACCAAGCAATGCTGCAACACCACCTGGGTGTCCTACAATTTAACTCAATTCTGACACTTTCCTACCTGGAGATAGTGTCAGTCAGATCCACAAGTTAAAGGCTCAGTCCCACAAGACTGCCCCCTCCTTCAGATGCCAATCACAAGCCCAGGTTGTCATTTGTGTTTCTGACTGACTGGCTATAAATCAGAGGCTCCCAGATCACCTCTTCATATTACCGCACAAAGATGGGGTTCTTTGCACATAAAAAAAGCCAATTATTATAACATCAGCTTTTGGGAAAAGAAAACAGCTTTATTGTGAGATCGATCTGCAAGGAGACAGGAGGCATATGTTCTCAGTTCTGTCTCCCCAATCCAGGGCTTGGGGCAAAATTTATGGGATGAAGGGCAGGGTGAAGGATGAAGTGTGGAGATAGATGATTGGAGGTAAGGAGAAGTGAGGAATTGATGATCTGCACCAGTGTAGTCAAGCTTCCTGGCTCTTTGTAGGATGCATGTTCACAAATGGTGGCATTAGCATGATCTGAGGGTGGAGTTTTCAGCCCCTTGACATCAAAAGGGTCACCTATCAGTCATCTGCACAGGCCTAGCTGATGAGTCGGTGGTCTTAATCAGCCTGAACTGGACAAAGAGGAACTCTCAGATCCTGAAAAACAACTCTTAATTACTCTGTTGACAAGATGGAGTCAGTTGAACTGGTCCTAGTAGGCCCATGGTCACACTCAGGTTCAATTAATTTGCTAGAGCAGCTCACAGAACTCAGGAAAACAGTATACTTACTAGATGGTTCGTTTATTATAAAAAGATAAAACAGTCAGATGGACGAGATGCATAGAGGAAGGTATGGGGAAAGGGTGTGGGCCTTCCATGCCCTCTTTGGCTACACCACCCTCCCAGCTCCTCCACATGCTCACCAACCCAGAAGCTCTCCAAACTTTTCTTTTTTGGGTATTTTTGGAGGCTTCACTACATAGGCATGATGGACTAAATCATTGGCCTTTGGTAATTGATTCCATCTCCAGCCCCTCTCCCTTCTCTGGAAGTGGGGGCTGGGACTGAAAGTTCCAACCCTCTAATCCTGATTGGTTCCCCTGGCAACCAGCCCACATCCTCAGGGCTTTCCTCGAGTCCCTCATTAACATAAATTTGGGTGTGGTTGAAAGGAGCTTGTTATGAATAACAAAAGACACCTTTATCACTCTTACCTCTTGGGAAATTCCAAGAGTTTTAGGAAGACTGTGCCAGAAACTGGGTGAAGACTAAAATATATATTTCTTATTATAAACCACAATATTGCAGGGAGTCAGAGGGCAGACTATGGCCAAGGAAGAGGGAAGGCATGACAAGCCAAGCCCATGAGTTTGGACACATTCATCTCATTAGCTTATTAGCTGAGATAAGCAATCTGAGAAGACAATGAAAACAAAAAGCAAGGCTACAAACTTTCAAGCTATGGAGTCTGAAGAATTATTAAAATTGATTAAAATATAATAATAAATAAGACAGTGTTGACGTCAAGATAGGGAGGGGTACAGTTAAAATTCATTAAGACACAATAAGAAACTCTAGTCTAGGCTTGTTGCAGGTAAAAGGGACTTTGCCAATGAATTATTCAAGGAGAAATGAGCTGAATGAGGGAATCCTCTCTTGGCTTGGCAATAGCTCAGACTTAGTTTGAACTTTCTCCTCAGGTAATAGTATAACAAAAAGTAAGAAAGAAACATGTTGATTTGTTACTTGAGTACTTTGTATGTGGTACAAACCATCTTGGCATTAGTCCTCCTTTTATAGACCGAATCTTTCATAGTAACCAAGGAAAAAGAACATTAGGAATGTAATCTTTCATTTTAAAATTAATTAATTACAAACAGGTTCAGAAAAAGTTTGTGGAACCCAAGTAAATCCTTGTTTCTACTATTCTAAGCAAAAATTTTAAACCATATGAATTAAACAGTTTTGAGCACCTTTTAAGTGTTAAATGCAATGGCTACTCCACTTATACAAAGATAAATAAGGCCCTTTCCTCGACACAATCATAATCGAGTGGGACAGAGAAGAATAACACAACCTGGCATGCCACAACCAGGGCAAGGTACTTTCCCCAGGCACAACACATCTCTAACCTTTGTTCATGCTGTTTCTAGAAGTTACTCCCTTTTCCTCTCCACCCTATGTGGGGGATCTGGATGGTGGAGAATTGGCCACCCTCAAATGTGTCTCTTTGGCTTGATTATTTTTAAGCACAAAAGACTGAACAAAACATCTGACATTCCCCCAAACTGCTTAAAAGAATTTAAGATAGAAGGGCCTATCAGGAAGGAGATATCACCATGGATAATTCCAGGTGTGGTAGACAGGAAGGCATTTAGCAAGGGCCATTTTATCAAAAAATCTCTTTTGGGTCCCATCGTCTGTAAATGGCCCAGAAAATACTTATTTATCAAACATTTGCTTTTCTATCTCCTTGTAATTGCCTCCTCCCCTCTGAAGTCTCAAACCACTACCTCCAACATCCTCCTTTGTCTTTAGCTGAGGATGGTATTTAAGGTGGTGGCTTCGGCCATTTGGGGAGTTACTTGGGTTTTCCTGGGTTTCTCCCATATATATATGTTATTAACCTTTGTTTGACTTTCTCCTGTTATTATTCTCACGTCAATTTAATTCTTAGACCAGCCAGAAGGACTTAAAGCATAGAGGAATAGTTCTTCCTCCCCTATGCAGACTATACTCAGGCTTCCAGCCCTGGCTCTACATCAGCTTTTACATGAAATCTTCACTGAGTATTCCTTTTTCAATGATCTCCTCTTTCTTCTTGGAATATTGTTTACTTCAGAGCTCCTACATTATTTGGAATTCACTATGCAAAAGAGCACTTTGTTATAGACTCTTTTTGAAAGAACCTGTGTCTTTTTACACATACTAGTTTTGTCTTCTCAATTAATGTATACGTTTTACACATACTAGTTTTGTCTTCTCAATTAATGTATATGTTTCCAGAAGACCAGACCTTTCCTCTGTAGTCTTGTAACCAAGCAGAAAGGGGCCCATTCTGCCCGCTGCAATCCAGCATCAATCAATTGCAAACAAGTCCGTGGTTGAGAAAGGAAAATTGATACGATTGGCTAGCACAATCAGAAGATGGTGGACTAGTGTCCTGAAGAACCATCTTAAAGTCATACAGAATCTTGAGGCAGTTATATAGGGGAAATGGGCAGGGAGGAAGGGGGTTTAGGGATGTTGATCAACCAGTGTGACAAACTTCAAGGAGTCTCATTATCTCTTTCTTCTGTCATTTGTGATGGGTACCAACACAGAGTTTTTCTTTCTGGAGGTCATCATCTTCCTGGGGAACTCAGAGAACAAAGTTATCCCTATCACAGCTGGGAGATATACGTAAGCAAGAGTCGTAGAACTAGCAGATCACGTATTTTGCAAAAGTGAGAGGTACTTAATCATATAGGCTACGTGCAGGCTAGAGTGTATTCTCAAAGGCTAGTGAGTCAGGATTACAGTTGCAATATTGCCTCCTTTCCCTAAGATGGCTTTCCTCATGCTAACTTAAGATCTAGCTGTTACAGTCTGTCCTGTACTTAACTTAACGCTAAACACTCATTGTGTGATTGGGTCTGCCATTCTCATTGGGTTGCCTTTGCTTCTAAAATCCTAATTGTTAAGTTCTTTCGTAGATCTCCCATGGTTATTTATTTCACAATTGTAATTCATTTTGTCACATCTAGATTCAATGAGTTGGTGTCTTAAATGTCTTGCCCAGATGCGATATTTCAAATCAAATAGTGTCATTACATAAGACCTAATACATTCTATTAGGAATGCTACTGGCACCAGTCGGATCGGTGCGGTGGGGTCTCAGGTTCTTGGTCCACAGACACAAAAGAATTTGAACGCGGACACACAGCAGAAGTTTTGAAAGAGGAGGATTTATTAGCAAAGCGAAAGTACACCCCCAAGGGGAGGGGCGGGCAGGCTTGAGGGAGCAACTGCCTCGAAGTTGTGGTGATCAGTGGCTAAGGAAAGCCAGGTGAGGGTCTTGGAACTTGTGCCAATCAGGGCATTGTCTCCACCCCCACGTGGGGAGGGGGAGATTTTTTCCTTACATAGGCATCTCCGGAACTGTCATGGAGGTGATCCCCTGCAGGGGGTGTCAAAACCACAATGTTATTGAGGGTATAATTAGGCTTGGGGCTACTTTAGGTCAGGATTGGGGGGAATGCTGCACATCTGAAGAGCTGCTGCCCAGCAATTAGGGCGCTGCACCTGGTGGAGTGGCCTTACTCTCAGCTCATGTCTAGCTTCCTGCCTATCTCAGGAACATGGGGCTTTTCCTTTGTCTTTACATTAATGTAATAAATATTAAGTGTCTATACTTATGTGCCAGGCATGTTTTGTTGTGAAATAAAAAGGTGCATTTGGTTATAAGAAGTGAGAGAGTCACAATTAGAACTCGTTTCACTATTTTCTTTACTTTTATTAAGCTTTGTGCTTTAAAGCACTTGTGGTTGCGAGTTTGCAGAGAATTCTGAGACTGGGTTTTCTCATGTTGGCCAGTCCCTGGGTTAGATTCCTATCCCACTTTTCTCCTCAGGTCCTCTGCAGCTCTGGTTGGGTTTCCAGTATTCCAACTCCTAGAGACTCATTCGTGTGATCCTAAAAAAATCACTCCATTCAAGTGAACTTCCTCTGAGCTTCATTTTCTCATATGAAAAAAGAAGATAGTATCATTGCACAAGGTTGAGTTAATAATACATATGAGAGAAGCATTTTCTGGACCTTAAGGACTTGTGCAGATATCAGACATCATCATCATCATCATCATCATCATCATCATCATCATCATCATCATTGTTATTATCTCCATCACTATCTTATAATTTGCAAAGTTGTTGAAGAAGGATGATAGGATAGAAAGAACACTGGTAGACATTACTAGTGTTCACCAATATCAGTTCCCTTCTACTTCCTGAGCACTTGGAAGAAGATGTTTCAGCTCCTTTTGCAGTTGGTGGAGTCAAGTGACTCTGATCAATGGAGTGGGTGGAAGGGGCCAATGTATTTAATTCCCAATTTCTCCTTCCTTCTGTTGGTAAAGTAGCTCAAGAGGCTTTGTGTTCCAGATGCTGTTGTCACAAGAAGACGAAGCTTCTATCAGCTGGATCCCTAACTAGTTGTGTGGAGCAGAGTGTGAATGAGAAATTAACTTTTGTTGCATTGAGTCACTGAGATTTGGGATTGTTTGTTACTGCAGCATAACATAGCTTAACATGACTATTACATTGTGATGGACCAAAGAATAAAGAAATCCTGGGTCTAGCTAGGGCCTAACTAACTAGATGCCCTTGAATAAGTGGACTAAAGTGTACCATCTCTAAGGTCCTTTCAGCTCTGAAAACTCTGACATTACAATAAAACAAAGCAATCCCATGCAAGTGATAAAAAACTGTTACCTTTTGTTCAAGGCATAAAATAAAATTTCCTCTATATCAAACCACCTCAGAGATTGAATCAAACTAGAAGAACTTTGAGAATGGAGACAATATATTCTTTAATTGTTTTATACATACACCTGCCTTTTATTTATTTATTTATTTTTGTGAGGAAGATCAGCCCTGAGCTAACATCCATGCTAATCCTCCTCTTTTTTTGCTGAGGAAGACTGGCTCTGAGCTAACATCTATTGCCAATCCTCCTCCTTTTTTTTCCCCAAAGCCCCAGTAGATAGTTGTATGTCATAGTTGCACATCATTCTAGTTGCTGTATGTGGGACGCGGCCTCAGCATGGCCGGAGAAGTGGTGGGTTGGTGCGCGCCCGGGATCCGAACCCAGGCCGCCAGTAGCGGAGTGCGCACACTTAACCACTAAGCCACGGGGCCGGCCCTACACCTGCCTTTTAAAGAGAGTGTGTTAAACATAGTTGCATTAAACATGATCGACGACTCACGATCATTATTATGAACCTTAGTTATTTTACAGTGATGTCCTCAGGGCCAGTGATGAGTATAGGTCTATTTGCTCTTCACAATGGCCTAAACCTCCTATGTTATTTGAAATTTTGTTGTGGATTTTTATAGTCTTTCAATGCCCTTGTGCCAGCTATTACTTTTCATTGCTGCCAATATACATCCCCAGTTTTACTGGCTATAGAGATAGGAAGCAGATCTCAAACTCTGCTGGAATGGTACATAAGGGTTAGGATATATGGGGTCCGAGTAGGATGTTAAGAAGCTTTCCTAGGAGTAAAGCAAATAGGGTTTAGGCACGAACTTTGTAGCCTCTATGGGCATGCACATCTTTTTGCTTAATTTCTTGTTCTCACAAATATTGCGCAAGGTGAATCTCCCTGATAACCAGTCTCTGGTTAGACAGTGTGTGAACGTATTTGATTCTCTATAGCAACCCCAGCAACAGAGATTTATAATTAAGTTGCTCATATGTGCCTGACAGCTTTAGAGATACTTCTTAGGCCATTGCCAAAACTAACATTATGGGAGGAACTGAGATAATTTGTTCCTCATAAACAGTTTAGTGAGGCAATATAGCATCATGACTAAGCGCAAAGGCTCTGGAGCAAGACTATCTGTGTTCAGAGCCCAGTATCACACCTTGCAAGCTATGTGAACGTGGTAAATCAACCTCTTGGTGTCTACATTTTCTCATTTTTAAATTGTGGGTAATCAGCTAAATGAGGAATATGTTAAGTGCTTAGAACAGTTCCTAGCACATGGTAAGCATTCAGCAAATTTTAGACTTGTAATTATTATTTTTCTCAGTCCTTTTAATATGTTTACTGGATTAGTCAGTGTTCTCCAGAGAAACAGAACCAATAAAATATACAAATATATATATCTATCTATCGTTCTATATATCTCTCTATATAGAAAGACTTATTATGATGGATTGGCTCATGTGATTATGGAGTTTCAGAAGTCCCACAATCTGCTATCTGCAAGCTTTTGGCCCAGGAAAGCCAGTGGCATAGTTCCGTTCCAAACCCAGGGGCCTGAGAACCAGCATCGAATGGTGTAGGTCCCAGTTCAAGTCCAAAGGCCCAAGAACTAAGAGAATTGATGTTTGAGGACAAAAGAAGATGGATGTCCCAGCTCAAACAGAGAGCAAATTAGCCCTTCCTCCACCTTTTGGTTCTGTATAGGCCCTCAACTGGGTCAGAAGATGCCCACCCACATTGGTGAGCAAGATCTTGTTTACTCAGTCTATCCATTCAAATACTACACTCTTGTGGGAACACTCTCACAGACACACCCAGAAATAATGTTTTAGCAGCTATCTGGGCATCCCTTAGCCCAGTGAAGTTGACATACAAAATTAACCATCACATATACTATTATTGATAATAAGATAGTAAGAACTGCAAGAGTATAATGGCATGCTCTAGTTAACTTACTCATTGTTCATTGGTCACTGTGTTAGTGTTCTCCAAAGAAATGGAACCAAGGACGGCTTTAGATAGACTGATTGATTGATTTTGAGCAATCGACTCACATGATTATGCAGGATGGTGTTGCGAACCAGGGCAGGCCTCCCTAAAATATCCCACAATGGCGTATTGATTATTCTGAATTAAAGTTACTTGAGAAGCAAAAAGGACATTCTGACCCTCCTGTCTCTGTTCCCCCTGAAAGCAAGAAATAAATCTCCCATGCTCTCCCTGCATCCTTATCACCAGAGCTAGGGAATTCTAGGCCAAGAAGCCTGCATAAACACACCTTGCTAATTTACTATTTTAAACCTAAGCTCTGTTTAAATTCCTCACTAATTACATACACTGAACCTCAGTTTCTTTGTCCTGTCATTCCTCACAAATTTATGTTTCTTTGTGTAAAAGATATATGTGTACTGCCTGCTTTGTTCACTCTTCTGGCATCATTTTCATGATTCTTCCATGTGTATATAGTTAAATTGGGTTTTTCTCCTGTTAATCTGGTCTTGTGTTAATTTTATTATTAGTCCAGCCATAAGAACACAGAGGGATAGAAAGGGGATTTTCCCTGCCCTGACAATGGCAAGTCTAAAATCTGCAGGGTGGGTGGGCAGGCTGAAGACCTCGGGGAGAGCTGATGCTGCAGTTCTAAGCTGTAGAATTCCCTTTCACTCAGGTGAGGACAGTCTTTAATTCCTGATTGGCACCTCGGTCATAGCATAACCAACGAATTACAGCATTCAACCAATTGGATGAGGCCCACTCACATTATGGAGGATAATCTAATTTACTCAAAGTCCACCAATTTAAATGTTAATCTGATCTAAAAACACCCCCACAGAAACATCCAAAATAATGTTTGCCTACATATCTGGGCACTGTGGCCCAGCCAAGATGACACAATAAAATTAACCATCACAGTCACATGTAACTTTTCCTAAGTGGGCCAGTCTCTTCAACTGGTGGCTTGAAACTAGATCCAGAATATTCTGATGGGAAATTCTCACTTGCAGTCCTTCCTCTCTCCTTACTTATACATTGATGATGGGGGTGTCCTTCTTCATAAAGAATGTGGCAGCAGAGCATTGAGGTCTAGACTGAAATGAAGCCATCAAGCATTGGCAAACCGGATTAATCTCTCAGCCTCACCTTGAGAAAGCAGCCAACAGGACTTTGTCTAGTTCTCTAGTGCCAACTACTGAGGTGCACAACTCTTTAGGAATAGCTCTTCTAAAGAACTTATTCAGAGTTGCTCAGTCATTGATTCACTTGATAAACACTTATTGAACATCTACGATGTGGATGGCATGGGTTGGGCTGAAGATACAAGGATGAATAAGACAGACACAGAGCTGATGGATGGCAATTAGACTTTGGGTGGTGAACATGACATAGTCTACAGAAAAACTGAAATATAACGATGTACATCTGAAATTTATATAATGTGATAAACCAATGTTATCTCAATAAAAAATTAATTTAAATAAAAAGACACAGATTTTAGACATCGAAATCAGTTATATTAAGGAAGTTTTTATTATTTTTGTTGGCTTCCCAGAAAACTGACCTAATTGGGTCATAAGCAAGTTTTAGGTTTCTTTGGGTAGATGCTGTATCCTTTAAAGAAGTTTGATGAAGGTAAATGTTAGCTATCTCCCCACAACCTTGCTCTTAGCTTATAATAAAAGCAAGTCTCAGACATTTGTTTTAAAAAACACTCACTAGCAAGCAGGCTCCTAATAGCGTATGCGACCTGTTTGGTGAGATCCATGAAGTCCCACTTTTCCGTCCTTTCAGGCATTCTGAATACCACCAGGGGTGAATGGTTCCTTTGAAGCAGCTGTGATAACATTCCAGAAGGGAGATCCTAAGCCCTTTTAATAGGCATCAGGCAGCTATAAAGCAAAGTCTGGACAGAGGACTGTTAGGAGTTCAAGCTCCAAGCCCCATCCCTCAGGGTTTAAGTCACAGCCTCCGTGAGATTCTTGCATACTGTTCTGCAAGAGTGGGAGGATATCTGACTATTTTAGCTGAACTATATATCTTGAATATCTTTAAATTTACCAATTTCTGCCCGCTTCTACAACTACTGTGCTAGTCAACAGCCCACTACATTCACCAATACAAACCCACTGCTGACATGCAGTGTATTAACTGGCACAGCGTGTCTTGTTGATCTAGAACCGTTAACAGCAGAGCTTGCAGTAGTCCCTTCTGCAGCGTGGGCCTCTTGATTTTAGAAACAGTGGGTGGACCATCCCTGGATGTGTACTCCTGATCAGCCCCTTGGTTATATGCTCGGTTACAGCATAACCCATGTAGCATCACATACTATCTCTTAGTGCACACTGAAGTATTTCAAAGTAAACACACATCACAACAATAACAAACCTGGGTGTACGCTACTGTATTCTCCTTTGTCTGACATTCCCCTGTAGTTCTCAAATTGCTAAATTAGAATTTTTTTGTACCACATTTCCAAGATAGAGTTTGAAGCTGAAGGACAATGAAGGGTGCCTAATATTGCAGTTACAGAACGTGAAAGAGAGAGTCAAGCTGACTGTCCAGGCAAAGCCTGACTTGGTGGTTCATCGTAGGGAACATCTCGGCTCTGACTCTAGTCCTCATGGAGGCAGGTCTAAATGCTGTACTTTATCAATTCAAGTAGGCCAGGCTACAGGGGAATATTCGCACTCACCAAAATCACACGTTTTCTGTCTAGATCAAGTCTTTCTTGTGAATCTATGTACCTGAGAATCTGAACTAGTTACTGGCAAGCTGCCTTGTGATACTGGAAAAAGAACAGAGAGAGGTAAATAGTCCTATGTGGGTACTTTGTCCAAGTTATGGAAAAGCCTGATGAATGTTCTGCTTTTCATGAGAGTAGATACCTCTATGGTCTGATGAAATGGAGTCCCCTGAAAAGGTCTCTGATAAATTCTTATTATCTACCTTATTTCATGGATTCTAAGATTCACATTTTAAATCTCTTTGGATGAGATCTTAGATTGCATGAAATATGGTAACTACCCTTTGATTCCTCTCCATTTAGACTTCACCTTTCCAGAACCACCTCACTATATTGCAATGTCTGTATTACAGATTTCCTAGGTTATGTTCCAGGCATGAAGATCCACTCTGGTCACTTGCCCAGACCTGGAGATTCCCCAGGTTTTACATACCTGGGGAATACCACGGGTTTACAGTCTCCTCTCAGATGGACCCACTTCTGCAGCTGGCTAAGCTCCACCACTTTCTTCCATCTTGACTGATCTCTCTTTTAAAGATTGATGATCTAAATTTAGCTCCAAATAGAGGAAAACCTCTACTACAGCATCCAAGCATATTTGGCAGTAAGATCCAAATTCCATATCAAGATTGCTTCTGCCCAAACTCCCTATCATGCTTTTCATCTTGGTCTTCAGCTTTAGCCAGGGGACAAACACTTATTGATGGATTTTTACAAGAGTGGGTATGTTATCTCATTGCAGCAAACATTAAGATGTGAAAATGATCCAGTCTCAGAAGCTTTTCCATAAAGGATTTACTAGCATAATATTGTCCTGGCTAAGGGCCTTGCTATTTCCTTTCCTAACCCTTTATTTAAGAACTTTGATTTTGGATGAAGCACGACATAAAACAAGTTTACATAACAGAGCCTGCACCACATAATCATAGATTACAGCTGGTGATAAAAGAAAAATAAGCACTTTACATACAATGACTCTCGAGAAAGAATTTAAATTACAAACCTACGCTGAAACCTCTTGGTTTTTATTAGACTATAGAACTGATGATATCCAACTGGAATATACAAATTACTGTGTTCAGAGTCAGCACTTGACTCTTAATCAAATCCTCGTGCTATTTAATCTGAGATGTTATCACTTTTAATAATTGGGAGGTGATATTTCCATATAAATATGCATTATCTTTTTACATGTTTCAGAGAAGCATTTGAAATCTTAAAATTGTGCCTTAAGTTCTATTAATTTAACAAGTAAAAATTATTTTAGTTTAGGAAATATTCAACTTTGAAAAAGTGGAAAACTTTACACAGCGTATTCCTTAGTTGTGGTCTAGAAGGAAAGAACACACTCCGCAAAGGCCTGGTGAGTATTTGTATTTACAGAATGCTTCATGTGCTGCATGTTTTTCTTGATTTATAGAAAACTCCCAACAACCCTGAGAAAGGTTCATTATCCACTTTTTACTAGCTAGAAAAGAGAGGCTCAGAGATGTTAAACAAGTTGCCCAATGTACTGAAGCAAGTAAGTTTCAGAGCCGGTTATTTTTTTTTTAATGTTTACCCCAGAGCTCAGGAGCTTTCCACCAAAAACCATCAACGAATTCAACATGTGATACGAGAAGCCTGGATTTCGTATGACAAATGCTTTAACAGTCAACCCCAGTTATTATAGGTGAGAATGTGATCTGAAATGAACAATTTTATAAGGCAGGACACCTGAGAGATAAACACAGGCAACTGACAAGAAAAGGAGTGTTATGTAGTTAATAGTTTCAAAAACAATGGTCTTCATAACTTGGTCTCCTAGACGCTGAAATCTGAAACTCCTTGATGTGCTATAGCAAGGTTTCAAACAAAGAGGTTTTGTTCAGTACGGGTTTTTGTGGAATGGGGTAACTATGCACTCCATATCAGTCAACAAATGCTGCACAGTTTGTTGATCAGTAACTCATGAAATCTACTCCCAGCTCTCCCTCTTCAGTTTCAAAATATTCATTCAGCATTGCATGAGCAAAACAGCCAAGGGCTTGCCACATCTTCTCACTATCTTGGTCCACTTCTAAACAGATCGGGTTTTTTATTTTTACTTGGAATTTTACTCTTTATTTTTAAAATTTTATATGCACCGTGGTTTAAAAAATCACTTAAGGAAAGACAATTTATTACAGCTACATACATTTCTTTCTTTCAAAATACTTTTTGGTGATATAATAAAATTTACCTAAGTAGACTTAGAAGTTAGATTTCAAAAATAAAAACTGCCATAGAGTAAAAGTAACTTTTTCTCCTCTCTTCACCCTCCCAAAGGAAAACAAACCTTCACAGAAGATTATTTTGGCTTTGGTTACGATTTTTTGTTTGGCTTTTGGGGGCTTTCATCTTTGTCTTTACATATAGGAGTGGGGATAGTGTTACAGTGATTTCCTCTTTGTATTTTGAGCTTCCGATATCAAACTCACTTCTTTTTCACATAATTATCATAAGAGAGAGAAGAAAATATTTTGTTTTCCTGCAGACAATACATCGAAATGGAAATGTAGTTTACTAAGTCCTAAAGCCAGCCAATGACATAGTGATGATATCAGAACAGATGTCTCCTCTCACTGTCAGTGAGTGATTTGTAATTTAAAATAAAGGATGAGCAACAGTTTCACTATTAAGAAACTTCTCTTCTTACTGTAGAAACTCAGTAAAAATGAATTCCACACTGGACGGTATAGCTTAAAACCTAACGCCTGAGTTTTGACCTTCACATCAAATAGGAATGTAGGCCTGTATAATCTCTGCAAAGAAATTTTTTGTCCACGAACGCCCACGCTGGTGGCCAAGCGGCAGGTGTAGGCAATTCATCACGCTGCCTGCTCGCCTGTTATTATCGCATTGATCTGACAGCCCAAGGCTCATTACGTCATGAGCATCATTATTAGATGGGTGCACTATTTTTCATCCTCCATCAGGGTGGTGACCTTTAGCATAGGGCGGAAAGCCACCAAAGCGAGGGCGGCCGAGCTTGGAGTCTACCGTCTTGTAGAGAGGGGTGTTGACGTAGAAAAAGAAAGCAGCTACGAATCCACGCCCCCCAAGTGCCCGGGTCCACGCCCTTGAGGGCTGAGGCTGAGCTCCGGGCCTTAGAAGAATGAAGGAGAATTGGGGGCGTGGTGGGATGCCACAGGGCTATCTAGAAGGGTCCAGATTTCTTGGGGACCTCTCAGCGACAGCCTGGGACAGCGCGCCTGGTCGGGAAGCCCTGAGTCGGTGGGAGGGGGGGGCGGCGGTGGAAGCTGCAGGCGGGCGACTCAAGAGCCAGCCCATTGGTCCCCCTCCCGGCCCGCCGCGCCCACACCCACGGATTCCCGCGCCCCGCACGTTCCCCAGGAGTCGCCATGGCAACGGACGCCGGGTTCTGGACTCCGACTCGCCCGAGCCCGCAGCTCCGCGGGAGGCGCACGGCCCAGCGGCCACCTCCAGGGCTCCGATGGAGACCCGGGGCGACACGCCCGAGACAGAGGAGTGCCGGAAGATCATCGAGAACCTCGAGTCCGCGATTGAACAATTCCAGTTGGATGCCAGGTGACCCGCGCCAGTGCAGCGCCCCGCCCGCCGCCGCCCCGCCTTGGGCGGGTCCCGCCGCCGCGCCCCGCGCCCCTTTCCCGCGCCTCGCGGCCGCGCTCCGTCGCTTCCCGGCCCCGCGCCCCGGGCCCCAGGGCTGCCGCGTTGATTTCTTAAATGTATTACTGTGTACTAAGAGCACGCACTCTGGAGCTGGACGGCCTGGGCTCGAATCCTGACGACCCTGACAGGGCCCATGACTGAGGCAAGACACTTCACTCCTCTGTGCCTCGGTTACTTCATCGGGAAAACAGCCGTGATGGTGGTGGTGCTGAACAGTGCCCACTTCACAGTTGATCGGGAACGCTGAATGGGTTAATGCTGATAGCGTGTCCAGAATGCCATACATACATAGCACATAAATGTAGTTGTTATTCCCTTGATCCTTTTTTACAGTTCCTCCCTTTCATAATTCTTCTTTGCCCCCTTTGCCCCAGTTTTATTTGGATAATGTAGAGCTGATGTTTCTGGAAAAATGTACTTTTCTTTCTAAAAACATTTTAAAATTGGTAAGTGGCCGGCACTAGGTTAGCTGCTATAGGGGCGCTTATGCTGACCTAAGACAAGCGCCTCATGGGGGCCGCATGGGCTTGCTTAGAGGTCAGCCCGGCCCAGTGGGGCAGCTCCCGGTGAGAAGGACTGTTACCAACCTGGGGCGGGGAGGTGGGGGGGGAGGGGGGGGTTGTCTGCCAGCTGCAGGGCGTGGGGGTGGAGTGGTTGTCTGCCGGCTGCAAGACGTGCCAATAGTCAAGAGACAAGGAGGTAGGTGAGAAAAAACTTTTTAATTACAGCTTGCTAGCAAGAGAGAAGATAACCAACTAATGTCCAAAAAAAAATCACCTTAAGGGGGCATAAACTGTTAGGGCAGTTATATAGGCCAGTGGGTTATAGGGGAGGGAGTTAGGAGGGTTGACCCTTGGGTGTTACAGACTGGGAGTTGCCACACCAGATCTTTCAGTTTTCATTGATGATGGCTATCAGCATAGACTCTCTGTTCAGGGGTCATCACATTTCTAAGGAACTCAAAAGAACAAAAAGTTATCATGTTATCACAGCTGGGAGGTATATGTACAAGCAGGGGTTGTAAAATCTAAAGAGCAGTTAGATCTCCTGGAGGGTGCAGATCCAGCTGGGTTAGTTAGTCAGAGGTCATTCAAAGTTACAACAGGGTTTCTTTTCTACAGTGGCTTCCCTTATGTCAACCTTGTGTTGAGCTGGTATCAGGATCACACCTGTACTAGCCCAGCGCTGGGGACTGACCCAGTGAGACTGTGCTGCCCAGCTCAGCCTCCCCTGCTCAGCTGTATTGAGTAGGTGCGTTTCTTAGAACGGATCAAGGTACACACAGGACCTGGTTTACTGGTGGTTGCGAAAGGCACATACATATTGGCGGTAGCTCGTGGTAAGCACCATAGGCACACAGTGTCTAACCTGTTCTAGTTGTTTACTGATAGGAATGGCTTCCTGCCCTGGATTCCTTGGCATTCCGTGGTGGGTAGCTCTCCAACAGAACACACTGGCTGGACTCAGTGGACAGACTGACAGTGCCAGGTGCTCAGTTAATGCATGTTGCCTAGACAAAGGAACCAGTGATGCCCATGTTAATTTTTCTTCACCCACAGTGTTGGGGACAGTGTTGGTGCTCTGGTATGAGTGGGAGAGACATGCGTACTGACCGCAGTCCTGCAAAGGGAAGGCAGCAGTCTGCAAATGGACAAAAGCCAGGCCTTTGTGATATTCTAGCCAAGAAACTGATGATAAACAAGCAAACTATATTATAAGTAAGTTAGATAGCGGTAAGTGCTAAAGAAGAAACCGAGCAGGGAGGGAGCAGAGGAAATTGTGTGGAGTGGGGAGGGGGGCTGTAATTTTAGATACTGTGGTCAAGGAAGGCTTCCCGGCAAGATGACATTGGGGTGAAGACCTGCTGGCTTAAGGGGGAGCCATGGGGATGTCGGGGGAAGAGAGAGAAGCTCCCTCTGCCCTTTCCCTTAAGGTTCTTCTGGCTGGCCAAATAATCAACAAGACAGGTTAGCAGGAGAAAATAATACCAAGTTTAATAACATGTATACATGGGAGAAAGCAGGGACACTGCGTTTCTCAACACAATAGCAGAAATTCTCGTCTTAAATATCATTTTCAGCCAATGACAAAGGAGGATTTTGGGGGTGGGGGGAGTCAGTTACAGGAGATTACCACTAAAGCACAGTAAACAAGAGTAAGGTTTATTATGTAGCTCAAGGCCTCACCTTCCACATTGATAAGTCACTAAAATGAGCTCATCCCCCTCTCTTCTCCAAACAGAGAGGGAGATACCTTTACAAATGGAGATTCCCCTTGTAAATGTAAATGATTGTCTGGCAACTCTTCGCAGGGTCATCCAGAGAATGTGGCCAGAGAGACAGAACTTCTGATAAGAAGGGCTTGTTGGTGTCTTTCCTATTGTAATATTTACCCTACGTTATCTTTACAGCCATCATGATAGATCTGTTCCGGGAAGGAGCCACCATGTCAAATTCTTTAGGCAGTTAGTGGGGGAGGTCAAATGTCCCTAGAGAAAACAACCAAGGTAAAGAGATAGATTTCAGGGTGGCCAAATCTTGATCTCCCATAGGGATATATTGGGGATAGAGTGTTCCAGGCAGAGAATAGGAAGCTGAAAGGAGTGGGCCTGGGTGTCCCAGGACCAGCAAGGAGGCCAGTGTGGCTGGAGCAGAGAGGGGAGAGCAGGAGATGATGTCAGAGGTAAGGGGATGGTACCAGACGGTGTGGGACCCAGGTCATTGTAAGGACTTCAGCTTTGACTTTGAGTGAAATGGTCTGATGTGTTTTTTCAACACCACCAAGCAATTCTGCAGATTCTTAGCAGAGGCTGATTGGGTGTCCTACAGTTTAACTCAATTCTGACACTATCTACTTGGAGATAGCATCAGATTCCACAGGTTAAGGGCTCAGCTCCACAAGACTGTCTCCTCTTCTTTCCCTTCAGATGCCAGTCACAAGTCCATGTTGTCACCTGTGCTTTTGTCAACTGGCTATAAATTGGAGGTTCCCATGACCCCTTCCTCAGGTTTGATTAATTTGCTAGAGCATCTCACAGAACTCAGGAAACCAGTTTACTTATGAGCTTACCAGTTTATTACAAAGGATATGAAAGGATACAAATGAACAGCTGTTACCACACAAAGGGCATGATCTGCTCACTGTGAGACAAAAGCCAATCGTCAAGAGGCAAGATGGTGGAAAAGAAAGGGCAGTTTATTACAGCTTGCTAGCAAGGGGGAAGATGGCCAACTAATGTCTCAAAGAACCATCTTACAGAACAAAGACTACAGGCCAGTTATATAGAGGGCTGGTCTCCGAGTGGGGGAGGCATCTGGTCCCAGGGTGGGGGCATCCATCTGATTACTGGGTGGAGGCATCTGGTCTCAGGGTGGGGGCATCCATCTGATTGCTGGATGGAGGCATCTGGTCTTAGTTCCTGGCAGTCTTTTGTTTTACTTGTTATGCATCAGAGACTGGAGCAATGCCCTCTACCCTGATCTTTCAGTTGTCATTGATGATGGCTATCAGCATAGACTCTCTGCTGGGGGTCATCACATTCCCAAGGAACTCAAAAGAACAAAGTTATGAACTTATAGCAGCTGGGAGGAGCCATGAAATCCAGAGTTAGTCAGAGGTCACTGTAAGTTACAATATGGTTTCTTGCCTACAATATGGCTTCTCTTATGTCAACCTTGTATTAAGCCAGTATCACAGCGAGATGAAGAGACACATAGTATGAGGTCTGGAAGGGTCTGACAGGAGCTTTGGGTGTGCCACCCTCCTGGCACATATATACGTTCTTGTTCATCAACCTGGAAGCTCTCTGAACCCTGTAGTTCAGGGATTTTTATGGAGGCTTCATTACATGGGCAAGCTTGATTAAACTATCGGATTTAGCTGATTGAATCAAACTCGCCTCTCCTGAAGGTGAGGGTGGGGTGTGGGACTGAAAGATCCAACTGTCCAATCTGGTTGGTTCCCCTGGCAATCAGCCCCCTCCTAGGGGCTTTCCAGAAGTCACCTCATTAACATAAACTCAGGTGTGCTTGAAAGGAGCTTGTTATGAACAATAAAAAACACCTAGTTCGCCTTTTTCCACTCTGAAGCTCTTTCAGCAACTGAGGACAGGAGACCAAATATTATAACAAAAGATGCTCCCATTGCTCCTATCCAGGAAATTCCAAGGGTTTTGGGAGCTGTGAGGCAGGAACCTCGAAGACCAAAACATATATTTCTTATTATAAATCACACTATCTCAGATGGGAAGCCGCGAGGGGATTTGGAGCAGAGGACTGATGTGATCTGTTTATCTTTCAACAGGGCTACTCTGGCTGGTGTTTTGAAAATAGATTACTAGGAGGATAAGCACAGAAACAGGGAAGCCAGTTAGGGGACTATTACAATATTCCTCGGGAAAGATGATAGTGGTGGTAGCAGTGGTTGGAGGTGGTGAGACTAGTCAGCTTCTAGATCTATGTTAGAGGTAGGGCTGATAGGCACTGTCGATGCAAAATAACCAATAACCATTCTATAAGTAAGAGAAATAAGGCGAATTTACTTGAGCCAGAGTGAGGATTATAACCCGGGAAGGCCTTAGAAAGCGTTCTGGAGAAGCATGGTTTTCAGTACAGTCTTATATCTTTTTAGAACAAAGAATATACATTAAACACACCCAGGATACATTTTCATCAAAATTTCAAAAGGTATTCAGTTGCAAATTAGCAGGTCAATGTGACCACGATGTCAGGAAAGGGAGTAATCTGGGCATGACCAATAGGCCGTAGGAGGGGAAGTATGCATTCTTATCTTAAGAGAGTGCATTCTTTACTTTAATGGTTAAGCAGATGTACAATGTATGTTTGATAGGCCATAAGTCAGGCTTTTTAATTCAAGCTGAATCAGTTTTGAATCAGAATAGTTACCCCACATACCTCAATATGTGAGATTCTCTTGTCACTTCCTCCTTTTGATCAATAATCTTTTGATAGAAAGCATTGCTGATCAAACTATTGTCCCTTGGTGCCAGAGTGGTTGCTGCCTGCCCTGGGTCCATCGTGTTCCTCAGTGCTAGGCTTTTATTTCATTGATTTTCCCAGTTATCCATGTTGGGGGGAAATAGTCAGATATAGTGAACAAGCATAGAGGTATATATTAACAGGGGAAGTGTTTCATAGGTTATTTAATTTGTCAATTATTTTTAGATTATCCTATAAACATTGCACATGTGCTTTTACATGACTTTCTGTAGTTACACTGTGTATAATAATTACAGAACAGGTAATACAGTACTTGAAATGATTAGCTTAAAAATGAATTCTTAGGCATAGCCTTAATAAGAAAAGGAGATTCATCCAGGGTTGTAAGATCAATCAAACATCTTGAGTCGCTGAACAGTCAGTAATTTGTTTGGACATTAGGACTAGTACAAGAATTCCAAGAAGTAATAGAGATAGGAATTGCAATCCGGATCAAAAAAAAAAAGGCAACCGGTAGTGGCAGGGAGCCAACTAAACAAATCAAGACCAGGTGTAGGATCGCTTAAGGCATTCACCTACTTTTTCCTGTGCTTTAGCAGAGATGACACATTGGAAGACTCATCAGGTATAAAAACACAGCATTCAGTTTGAATGATATATATATGTACCACTTTGGCATGCAGTTAAAATATCTAAGGCCATTCTATTTTGAAGGATAGCCTTTCTCATTAAAGACATTTCAGTATTTAATAAAGCTATTCCTGCTTGACTATAGTTAAGGGCTTGTTGAGCAATTTAGTCAGGGCCTTTGTATGTGATAATGACATCTTCTAGCCCCAGAGAAGGAACAAATATAGCTAGCTGCTCGGTGGTCATATCAGTGGAACACCAAATGAGCCCATCTGGCCTTAAAGAGAGAGAGATTGGCAACAGATGTTAGCTTAGTGAACCCTTCCCTGCATCCAAGGGAAGCTCAGGCTGCAGTGTTTTAGCCATCCAGGCAGTAGCCAAGGCCAGAGATTTGTTCCACATAACCATTGAGTTCCATTAGGAGCCACCCAATAAATGCCTGCCCTTCAAGACCAGTCTGTTCCAAATCAATCACTTTCTTTAAGTATGATGGTATTTGCAAACCTTAAATGGAACAATTATAAAATAGGTATACAATTTAAGCATAACAAAGGTTTAAATGAGGAGATATAAGGTTGGGAATACAGGCCTTGTCTGGAGTCTTGGGACAGCAGATGCCATCTTCTTCTCATCCTGGTTTGGAGATATTTGCGTTGGTCAGTTGAAGTCGGGTATCAGAAACAGGAAGTGAAACCCACTCCGGTGGAGAAGCGTCTTTTTAAAATGAGAAATGTGAATCCATGAGTCTATGCCTTTTGATTCTGCAGCGCATGAATTGGTTAAAAGTACCTGGCATGGTCCTTTCCAACAGGAAAATAAAAGACTCCAAAGAGTCTTTTATTTGTTGCCTCTTCTGATAAATAATTCTCCAGGTTGTAGTCCATGATCCTTAAGGTCTGGGAGCTCTCTGTGAAAAGAGCTACCAACCTCTCATCATTTTTTTTTTAAGTGTCTCAATGAGACCTTGACAATAATTGAGATATTTCCTTTAAGCAAAGTTGATTCATACATTTTTTTTTTTTGGTGAGGGAGATTAGCCCTGAGCTAACATCTGTGCTAATCCTCCTCTTTTTTGCTGAGGAAGACCGGCTCTGAGCTAACATCTATTGCCAATCCTCCTCCTTTTTTTCTTCCCCAAAGCCCCAGTAGATAGTTGTATGTCATAGTTGCACATCCTTCTAGTTGCTGTATGTGGGACGCAGGCTCAGCATGGCTGGAGAAGCAGTGTGTCGGTGCACGCCCAGGATCCGAACCTGGGCCGCCAGTAGCGCAGTGCACGCACTCAACTGCTAAGCCACGGGGCCAGCCCATTTTCATACATTTCTTTATCTAATTGCACAGGCCATCCAGTTGTTATCTTTTATTTATTTATTTATTTATTTATTGTGAGGAAGATCAGCCCTGAGCTAACATCTGTGCCAATCCTCCTTTTTTGCTGAGGAAGACTGGCCCTGGGCTAACATCTGTGCCCATCTTCCTCCACTTTTATACGGGACGCTGCCACAGCATGGCCTGACAAGCGGTGCATCAGTGCGCGCCTGGGATCCGAACCAAGGCCACCAGCAGCGGCGCTTGCACTTAATCGCTACGCCACAGGGCCAGCCCACGTCCAGTTGTTATCTTGAAAGGAGACAGCGAATGTTTACCAAAGGGTGTAGATCTAAGATTGAGGAGCACTAGTGGAAGAGCTTTTGGCCATCTGAGTTTAAATGCTTCTGAAAGCTTTGCCAGTTGAGTTTTGATTGTGCCGTTAGTTCTTTCCACCAATCCTGAGGATTGGGGATGGTAAGCACAGTGGAAATGCTGCATTATTGGCCAAATATTACAAATAGATTTAAATATTTGTCCAGTGAAATGAGTTCCCTGGTCGCTATGTAACTCAGTAGGAATTCTCCAAACAAGAATTATTCTCTCCAATAATAATTTGTCTAAAGCTCTTCTGTAAGGAAACACCTCAACCCAGTGTGAAAACACACAGATCATTACAAGATATATTTATATCGTTGAGATGGTGGCATTTGGACAAAGTCCAATTGCCATACCTCAAAGGGTCCCTTAGGAAGGGGAAAGTGGCCTTGTGATTCAGGAAATAGATTCCCTAAATTATATTTTGGGCATATAACACAACGAGTGTAGGCTTTATGAGCCACTTTGGGAGAAAGTTTCCAAATGTATTGTTTTCCTCATAAAATCATCTTTTCAGGTGCCCAATGGGTTAATTGGTATATATGCTAGAGCAGTGGCAATTGTTCTTCAATAGGTACTATGTGTTTTTTTATTGGACCCAAACCACATCTGTGAGGGAGTGTCAAAAATTCCCTCTTTTGAGTGCTGTATCTCTTTCTTTTCTTCCGTGGCAATTTCTTGAGCCTGTAGAAGGAAATCTTTTACTGGCCTAGCAGAGTTAATAGAAAGTAGCAGGCATTCTCGAGGCTGAACAGCATATCCAGCTTGATAATGTCTTGCTTATCATTTAAGTAAGACCCATCTGTAAACCAAATTAAATAGAATGCGGTCATGGTCTTTTCCTCTTGTGATGTTGGAAGCAAGATAGCAGGGTTAAAATAGTGAATAATATTTACCTACGCAATTTAACCTAAGGCTTATCATCATTTACTTGACAATGTTTCTCATGTAATTTAGCATACCAAACAAGCCTAATTAGTATCTCCCCCTTTATAGGAAGAGAGAACAAATTTCTTTGAGAAGTCCCAGGGGCCCTCTGAAAATTCCCAAAGAAAAAGTAAAAGAAAAGCCGTCAATTAAGATATGAATTTTGTGGCTGGCCCCGTGGCTTAGCAGTTAGGTGCGCGTGCTCTGCTGCTGGCGGCCCGGGTTCGGATCCCAGGCACGCACCAACGCACCACTTCTCCGGCCATGCTGAGGCCGCATCCCACATACAGCAACTAGAGGGATGTGCAGCTATGACATACAACTATCTACTAGGGCTTTGGGGGAAAAAAAAAATAAAGTTAAAAAAAAAAAAAAGATGAATTTTGGAGAGTTTGTCGAAAATATCCAAAGATTTTAAAACAGTGGGTCAAACAAGATCAAGGGGTTGCTGATCTTGTTGCCATGAAACAATGCTTAGTTATCCATTCACACAAAGTGACAACAGAAACAGTCAAAAGCAAACAGCATTAAAACGGTCAAAAAAAAGCCTTAATAGACAGACCTCAGTCTTTTTAAGCATAGGAAATTACCTTAACAAAACATAGATCTCTGTCTTTTAGGTAAACTTGCTCAAAGGCAAAGAAAAACATTTTTATATAATAACCTCTTTATCAAGAGAAGACTAAGAGTTTAAGAAAATTATCCTTTTAAGAGAAAGAGAAAAGCAAATTCTAATTTTTGTACTAGCTTACTTCTGATATTAAAACTTATTCCCCTAATTAAATTTATTTTAATCTTAGCCAACTTGACCATGCGTAATACTCTTTTCAGAATTTCTCTTTCACAAACCTTCTGTAACTTTCTTTTTACATTCAGAATTTGTCCCGTGCTTTCCTTTCTTTCCTTCTAGTACTTTAGGACAAATTTAGCTTTCTTAACAAAACAAAACAAAAATACCATTATTTATACCTTCTTTACTGAAAACATACATCTTTCCTTGAATACAGACATATTTTCCTTAATTTTTAGTAGCTTTAATCACATATTAGAATTTTTAACCCTTAGAAGCCTTAATTTTTAAGTAAAAACTAAGAAGTAAGCAATTATAAACTTTCTTTAATTTAGCATTTTGTGGCTTGGCAAATTTATAAATACTGTTTATAATGTCTAAAAACACGTTACTTCATAATACAATCTTTTGATAAAATAGAAGACG
The DNA here is from genome assembly GCF_057802395.1 of Ceratotherium simum simum. Taxonomy (NCBI): domain Eukaryota; kingdom Metazoa; phylum Chordata; class Mammalia; order Perissodactyla; family Rhinocerotidae; genus Ceratotherium; species Ceratotherium simum. Next base: position 11,997,203 of record NC_141931.1, read on the forward strand.
TTTACTAAGAGACCTAAACACTGTTTAGTTTTTCTGTAGTAAGAAGCCAACAGTAGGTAAACTTTAATAATTAATGTCTAATATTTTATCTTATTTGGAAATGAGCTAGATATTCAATGAATTTTTATCATTTAATTTAACCTAGCGAAACTTCAAAGTTTCATGTTACCAAAGAGATTTTGGAGGCTATTTTAATTACATACACCATAACACATAATTATTGTTAAAAAGTTCACCCAACACTCATCTTTTTCACATTTTTAGTTATTTGTTCCCGATAATTATTTAGACTGCCTACAAGACTTCATGAGACATTAGGCAAAATTAGCCATCGTTTTAAGTTATTATTTTTGTTAACCAGTTTTTTAATAGAGATAACATCAGCTTATTTGACTGATAAATGTAGAATAGAGGCTGCGTGTCTGCATCATATCCAATGCTGATAACTCTGAGGATATGCCTATTTTACTCAAACCCACAAACTTAAATATGCTTTTATTTACCAAAGATTATTTCATATCACGTTAACTTGAAAGACATTTGGGTTAGTTGCATTTAGAAATCATTTTTGTAAGTGCTTGCTTTAAGCCAATTAAACAGAGCTCTTAAATTTTAGCCACATCATCTGGAGGTAAACTATCACACACATATAACATACCTATAGACACACACATAAACAACAGATAGATGCAACAAAGATTTTATAGCCTCTGTTTTAAAAATTTTAGCAGTTTACATCTGCAAAAGTTTCTTTTCTCATTTTTTTCCCCTTCTTTCAGTCTTAGGAATCTGGGATGGGCTAGATATTCCCCTTTTGTTTAGCACTTGTGCAAGTCTCCAGAGTTTGGAGAGGAGGCTGGCCATTCGGGAATTGGTCGGGCTTTTTAGAGGCTTGATTTCCAGCTTTTCTTTTAGTTTTGTTTTACTGTAAAGTCTGAACAACATCTAAGGACACTGTAGTGGGTCAGAAGTGTGCTGCTTGTGAGTGTTACACCCTAAAGAAAGGTTGTAAAGACTCTTTTATGTGCCTTAGTTTTTCCCGCCTGCAGTCTAAGATTGTAGTGGGGGCTCGGAGCGTAGGTGACCAACCCTCATGTGCGCTTCCCTGGCTGAACCTTTAATTAACATAAATGATAGTGGAGTTCCCTATGGGACCACTACTCATCTCGAGCCTCAACCTCAGACACTCCCACTAGGTTCTCAGTCATCTGAGAATGACTTTCAACCAGGAGGAGCTGATGTTCCTTCTCTTCGGAGCCAAACAAGTTCAGACTCTCATTGCTCTATCAAGCAGTTTGTTCAGACTTTATAAACACAATTCTTTCCAATTTAAAGCCAAATTAAAAAGGTCAGCCTGCCCTATTTACTCCATAAGTTCTCCCTAGGCTCCTTTCACCTAGGAAATTCCCCCGCGGTTTCTCTTTCCTAGGAATTACCCGCTACATTCCCCTTACCTAGGATATGTACTGGTATCCCCAAGAGAAAAACAAACAAGTTTGGTACCATGTATACTTCATGAATACATGGGAGATACTCCAAAAAAATGAGTAAAACTCCAAGTTGGCCCAAGCCACCACCTTAAATACTATCTTCAGCTAAAGACAAAAGAAAGGGGGAGGGAGGCCAGTTATGGGAGGTTACCAAGAAAAGCACAGTAAACAAGGGTAAAGTTTGTTATGCAGATTTAAATTGGTGCCTTCTCCGTTGATAAGATGCTCTTTTGATTTAAAATCATCTTCCTGGTACAGAGAGGGAGACACTTACAAATGGAGATTTCCTTTATAAATGTAAATTTCCTTTACAAAAGGGTAATTTCTACTCTGTTTTCAGAGCTTCTCCTGTGTCTGCAGTTTCTCAAAATAATCCTTATGCCAAAGAGGCATATTTTGGAATGCCATATTCTGCTACTCTTCAAGTCTGAGGTTCAGAAGAGAGGTCCAGGCTGGCTATCTCAATCTGGGAGTAATTGGCACAAAGATGTAACTGGAACTGAAAGACCCGGTGAGGTCACCTAGGAAGCGAGTGTACAAAGAGAACTCTGAGACTGGGGCATATCAATGTTGCGTGTTCTTTGAGGAGGAAGAAAGGGAAGCCATGTTTTCCTTATTTAAAATTGAGCAGTACACCATAGTGAAAGTTTAGCATACCTACTGTCATTTTTTTTGACTAATTCATTAATGAGCATTTGTTAGATAGACTATTCTAGGATTCAGTGAGAAGTGTCATTACATTCTATTAATAAATATTAATGGATCTGTTTCCTATAATAAATTAACATGTTAATTTTGTATCTAATTTATTAAAAAACCGTAACTTATCTTTCCAAGACTATATTTTGTGCATAACAACCCAACTGTTATTCAGAAATTGAATTGCCAAGACTATAAATACAGACTGTGTAGCAACCACATAGCTAATTTTGTTAGGATGTGGGTTTCCATTCTAGGCAACAGTGTTGTTATCTAAAATTAGAGACATTCGGAATTTGACAGGAAACAAGAATGAATCTTCATGTTTCACTTAGATTGTGAATGAGCCAGATCTTTCTAAATCAGTCATCCAAAACGTTAGGACTCAGGGACGTTAGAGCCATGGGCCTGTCCTTACCAGGGATGGAGAGTAGGAATCTGTCACTTCGTTACCAAGCAAGGGACCAGTGACCCGCAAGTGAGTCCTTTTGCCCGAAGCCATCCACACCAATAGAACGAGACCACGTTCGGAATAGCAGAGCAGAAACGTTGTTCACTATCAGTGAATGGAGGAGGCAGAGCTCGTGCTCTAAAATACCTTCTCCCTGAAGGGAAGGTGAACAGGGTTGTTATGGGATGTGAGGGGGAGGGGTCTCCACATAATCCTTCGAGGCAGGGGCGTTTGGGGCATGCGCAGATCTTCTCCTTTCTTGTACACCGCACCTTTTGTACACGGCACACCATCACCATCTTGGGCCTTTCTGGTTTGGACTGGTTCTACCGTTTGGCCACCTGGTAGTGTTCTGCCCTGATTCCTGTAAGCAAGCACAGCTTAAAAGCGAAGCATTAGACATGGAAAATGTTTTAGGGACTTCCCTCGGTGACCACTTCAGGCTTATGGTTTTGGATGAGTTGTTTACTCTCTTTAAACCTCAGTTTCCACATCTTTAAAACAAGAAAGTTAGTATTTCTCTTATGAGATTACTGGGAGGATAACCTGAGGGGAAATTGTGTGTGTTCATGCATATATCTTAACAAAGCCCATGGGACAAGTTAAGCACTCAATACATAGGCACTAATGTTATTTTTGGGTATGCTAGAGGAGGTGTCTATAAAGTTATTGAACTTGATTTTAAAATATCATGTTGTATTATTGTAATATTATGGCACCAGAAAGAATAACAAAACATTATTCCAAGTTTCTGAATCACATCCTAAAAGTATACATATTTGGGGTGTTTTTGCACTTTTATTTTTTTCCAGCTTTACTGAGATATAATTGAATATAACATTATATATTTGTAATGAAAACTATCCACGCTCCATAAACCTACCGCCCACAGTAGATCTTTTGCTTAAAATGGGAAGGAAAGAACATACATGCTCAAGCTTAATGAAAAATGGAGTTAAATAGTAAAAAGGAGCCGCTTGACACTGGGGAGGATAAAGGATCGCATTTCTAGGCTGGCAGGGTGAATCACTGAGGCCTGTTAAATGTGTGGCACCGCAGAATGTAAAGAAACAGATTAAGTTCTGTGGCCGTTTGTGTTTATTATATTGATGTGGCACTCAAGGCCCAGACAGGAGGCTGAAACCTCCCAGTATTTGAACAGGGAATAAATATTTCCTGTTCCTTATTAAATATTAACAAGGATTTTTAACTAATAAAAGGCAGTAGAGGTGGTAAGAAGATTCTAAACAGTATTGTGATAGCAGACACAGAATGCAGCCGTGACCCCAAAAGCAGAGGGAGAGTAAACAAGGAGGGAACTAAGAATTTGGAAGACCCCCACCTCCATTCCCACCAAAGGCTGGGATTACGACCTTGGGAGAGGACATGGCTGGTGGCTGAGAAACTTGCCAGAAGGTGCTGGCCAGCCCTGGTCCACAGGGATGGCTTGTCGAGTGGCCAAGAAACCTACTGGAAGATTAGGCAGGCCGAGGTTCTTTACCTAGTGGAAGATCCAAATCTTCATTCCTGAAGGTCCTGAGTTATCAAAAGTCCTGCCGGTTTTTTCTTTTTTTTAGTTGCTGTATTTTTCCATTAATCTTTACTACTGGGCATGGAAATGCTAAGACACACCCCGAGAGAATTCCTGGGGTTCCAGACAATGAGTCCATTGTATACCAAAAACCCTTAGTAATCAGAATCAATTACTTCAGCCAGTAGAGTGACCCCTTTCTCTGCCTTTGGTTCAGTGGCATAAGGATCACAAAGTGGCCAGATATCAGTTCAATTAAATCTCATCTAATTCAACGGAACTGTTGTTGGGTTTCCAGGTGGTAGCATTCTCTTCTTGGGAACTAAGACCTCCACACAGAAGACCATAGTGTTGCTGGGACAGGAAGCAATAATTTCGGGAGTGAGTTATTAAGTATAATAGTGAGAGGAGCCTCTTCCCCTTGCACCCCTTGAGTCCTGGACCTATGGCTCCGATAGAGAAAACCACATACTGACTCAGAGCATATACTGCGTGCTGTAAGACAGAACCACATCCTTTTATGGGTTTGTCTCTCAACTGCCATAACTGAATCTTCAATAAGCTGTTCAACCTGTGGGGGAGATAAATTTGCCACTCCCAAAATGTGTCTCTTTGACTTGAGGATTATTTGGGGCTTTCTTAAAAATAAAGAAACAAAAGGTGCAGAAATAAACTTGGAGCTTCTCCTCGAACTGTCTAAAAAGAATTCAGATAGAGGACCTGTTCCAGGAAGGCGATACCACTATAGATGACTAGAGTATAACATGAACTAGGTGTGGAAGACAAGGAAGAACCCAGCAAGGCCCATTTGACCGAAATCCTCTCTGTGTCCCATTGTTTCTAGATGGCCCAAAAAACATTTGTTTACCAAAAATTTACTCTTTTCTTTCTTCTTGTGAATTGCCTTCCTTTCCTTTGAAGTCCCAGACCCTGCCTCCTCCTCCTTGGTCCAGAATGACATATATACTTCATTTTGCGTGCCTGTCTTTGGAATTTTTCATGCTTATGTGAATTCCTGTATGCGTGTATTAAATTTGATTTTCTCCTGTTAATCTGTCCTATGTCATTTTGGTTATTTGACCAGCCAGAAGAACTTAGAAAAGGATAGAGGAGAAATTTCTTCCTCCCTGACATACTTTTCCATTAGGCCAGCCACTACTGGGTGATGGGATACTGGGTGATGGGCATGAGTCCATTGCTGCACTTTTTTTGCCAAGAAATGAATACTTTGATCAGTAGTGATACTGTGCATAATGTTATGATGGTGGATAAGGCACTCTGTAAATCCATGGATGGTGGTTCTGGCAGATGCATTATTATGGTCAGGGAATGCAAATCCGTATCCAGAATATATGTCTATCCCAGTAAAGATGATGGCAGAGATTCAATGTTATCAACCTGCCACCAGGTAGCTGGCTATCCCTGCTGGTTAATACTGCCATGTTAGGGGTTCAGTATTGATCTCTGCTGTTGGCTGATTAGGCACTCAGTGCTTACAACATTCAGGCCAGCCTTAGTAAGGTGAAGTCCATGTTGTTGAACTCCATCCCTGCCTCCATGGCTACCATGTTCAAGGGCCGTTAAGTGAGCACTGGTGTGGCTGCGGAAACTAATTGATAACCACAGAGTGTCATTTTGCCTACTTGATTACTGAGCACGTTCTCAGTGGTGGATGTCCTTTGATGAGCATTCATATGGGGCACATATATCTGTATAGCCTGTGCCCATTCTTTGTTTTTTTTTTTTTGCAAGGAAGATTAGCCCTGAGCTGACATCCGATGCCAATTCTCCTCTTTTTTGCTGAGGAAGATTGGCCCTGAACTAACATCTATGCCCATCTTCCTCTACTTTATATGGGACGCTGCCACAGCATGGCTTGACAAGCGGTGCATTGATGCGCACCCGGGTTCTGAACCTGCGTACCCTGGGCCGCTGAAGTGGAGCATGCACACTTAACCACTGCACCACCGGGCTAGCCCGCCTGTGCCCATTCTTAAGGGGTCATCCACAGAACTCTTCCCCAGACTTTCTTATCACCAGTCTCTCAATCTTGTTCCTTCCAACTTCCTGACCATCTAGTTAATCATTTCTCAGTGGCCCATAAATTAATACAGATATGTATTTCTGACCATCTCTCAAGGAGAAAAAGTAGATAACCAAATGTACTACTTCAGGTTCTGTTGAGTGGGAGGATTTTCCTTCATGGCTGTCCTTCAGGGTCACCTCTGAGTGGGGCTGTGAGACTGCAGGTATCCACCTTCTGGTGGCAGCCCCATCTGTTATCCAGGCTTGAGTGTTTTCTTCCTGAGGCAACTGGTCATACAGAGCTTCCCATGAAGTCATAGCTGTGGATTGAGGGGGGAGAGGCAATGCAGCAGAAGCTACCTTCTCCTATAAATGACTTTCCTTCTGTTTGAGTCTGGTCTTTTATGTACCACTTCGCCTGATGAGAGATTGAAGTAGCTCATGCCCAACTTTATGGTTTGGCGGGTCAGATAAAACCCAGTTTGTCTTGGGAAACTCAGGCCAGATGGTCACCTGATGACTCGTGGTTAGGCATTCAGTCTCTTCCAAGGCTCAGTAGCAAGCCAGAAGCTGTTTCTCAAAAGGATAATAGCCATCTGTACAAGAGGGCCTAAGATTTGCTTATAAATCCTAGAGGCTTCTGCTATAGTTTTCTTATTGGTGCTTTGCCAAAGGATCCACAGATCACCCCTCTTTGCCATAGGCCCTTTCGAGTGCCATTGCATCTGCTGGATCATAACGTCCCAATGGAAGAGTTTGCGCTACAGTCTAGACTTCTCTTACCATGGGCTCCAGTAAGAACTGGCAGCATTACCTGTGACTTGGAAAATAGGTTGAAGTAGCACATACAAATGTAATATATGTTGCTTCCAAATTCACATTACATTGTTCATTAAGGCATAAAAGATTGACAATTCTGACTGGGTGAAATCGGTGAAATTTGAACTTGCTTGAAGAAGGCGTATGACTTTTAAAAAATAATTTATTTTGAAATAATTTCAAATCTATAGAAAAGTTGCCAGAACAGAACTAAGAACTCACATATCCCCTTCACCTAGATTCTTCAATTCTTAACATTTTATCATATTTGGTTTTTTTCCCCTCTCTCTACCTTCCTTGTGTTGTATTTACAATTTCCATATTGTAAAATTATTACCACAAGAAGGTTAGTTAACACATCCATCACCTCACATAGTTATTTGTTTTGGTGAGAACATTTAAGGTCTACTCTCTTAGCAACTTCCAAGTATACGATACGTATTGTTAACGATAGTCTCCATGCTGTACATTAGGTCTCCAGAACTTATTTATTTATTTATTTTTGGTGAGGACGATTAGCCCTGAGCTAGCATCTGTTGCCAACCTTCCTCTTTTTGCTGAGGAAGATTGGCCCTGAGCTAACATCTGTGCCCATCGTCCTCCATTTTGTATGTGGGATGCCACCACAGCATGGCTTGATGAGCAGTGCGTCGGTCCATGCCCAGGATTCGAACCTATGAACTCCAGGCCACCAAAGCGGAGAGCGTGAACTTAACCTCTACGCCACTAGGCCAGCCCCTGAACTTATTCATCTTACAACTGAAAGTTTGCACTTTTTGACCAACATCTTCCCATTTCCCCCACCCTCTAGCCCCTGGCAACCACCAATCTACTCTCTGTATCTACAAGTTTGGCTTTTTTAAATTCCACGTATAAGTGAGATCATAGAGTATTTGTCTTTCTCTGTCTGGTTTATTTCACTTAGCATAATGCCTCAAGGTCCATCCATGTTGGTGCTAATGGCAGTATATCATTCTTTTTTATGGCTGAGTAATATTGCATTGTGTATATATATGTATGTGTGTGTAGATATATACACACACACATATATACATACTACTTTCTTTATCCATTAATCTATCAACAACACGTAGGTTGTTTCCATATCTTGGCTACTGTGAATAATGCTGCAGTGAACATAGGGGTGCAGATATCTTTTTGAGTTAGTAATTTCATTTCCTTCAGGTCTATACCCAAAAGTGGAATTGCTGGATCACACGGTAGTTCTATTTTTAATTTTTTGACAAAGTATCCTTTTCCTAATCAAACTTCCACTGGACAGCCTTAGCCATCATTGATTCCTCCCACCTTAATTAGTCACCTCTATGGTGGTTGCCAAATGGCAATTCTCTGTTTTCTTTCTTCTTTGTTTTTTTGGTGAGGAAGATTTGCTCTGAGCTAACATCTGTTGCCAATCTTTTTTTGCTTTAGGAAGATTCACTCTGAGCTAACATCTATGCCATCTTCCTCTATTTTGTGTGTGGGTCACTGCCATGGCATGGCTTGATGAGTGGTGTAGGTCCACAACCAGGATCTGAACCTGTGAACCCAGGCCACCAAAGCGGAGCACACTGGAGTTAACGGAGTGCGCAATTCTCTATTTTCATCATTCTTTTCTACATTTATTGGAGCTTCTCATTCTCATTTATTTTTCATTCATTCCTATCAGTATGGACTGCTGATTCCTATTTTATTCAATAGATTATAATTTGATAACATTCGTCATTTATTTTGATGTTCAAATTGTCTTAGATATGGCCAGTGGGAATCTCTTAGATGTAGTTTTCATGTCATTTTCACATGTCCCCATCATTTTTTGAGCATTTCCTCGCTTTCTGGCCTAACAGGATGTTCCAGGCTCATTTTGTACTTTTGCTATCCTGGCTTTGGAACAAGCCATCTTTCCAAGGAGCGCTGGTTCCTTTTAGTGCAGGATGATATTTAGAAACTAACATCTGGGTGTTTGGTGTGCTCATTGTTACTGGAGTGTCATTCTTCTAGGTCCTCACATTGGACAGAACTAGAAACGAACGTATATAAATATATGTACATATGTACGATATATGTACACATACATATGCATTTATATGCACCTTTAACTGTATATCTATGTATATAATTATAAACCAGGCATTCATACCAAAACTTCTAATTTCATTTCATTGTCTCAGGGTACTTTCCAGCCAACGGCTTTTCTATGTTTGTAAATATCTTTTCTGGCACTGAAAAACTTGATTTCTATTATCTTCAGTACATTTACTTATTTGTCCAATGTACCCAGTCTCTCAACCATGTTGGCTCTCTCCTCTGCCTGCTGCCTCTGTGCTGCTGTGCCTGTTCCCCCAACTGCCCTACATCCTTGGCTATTGGAACTGTTGGCCTTCTCCCCTGCATGGCTCCTAACCTTTCCCCTATCATTGAGAAATTGACTCATGTCATTGACCACCATATTGACTCCTCCACTCTGGGAAAGGAAGGTAATGGAAGGAAAAGGAAGATGGAAAAGAAAGTGACTACATAGGATTTGGGTAGGTAGAACTGTGGAGACACTGCATCCTAGGCTGAGGGTACTGCCGAGGTACAGGTATATTTTGGGAACAGTTGACAGATGTGTGACAGGTGAGTATGGTGCATGGGGTATAAGTCATGAGAGATGAGACTTATCACAACCTCAGTATATATAACATATTTCTGTTACTCATTTACTGGTTGTCTCTCCCAGTAGAAGATAGGTTGCACAAGTACAAAGACTTTGCCTTGTCCACTGCCATTATCCTTGGTGCCAAAAATAGTGCCTAGCAAATAGTAGGCAATCAATTATTCTTTGTTAAATACATGAAGTTCCAACAAGTATTCTGCACCCATATTTTGGAGGTCAGGATAAGAAGATTAAATTTAGTTCTCTTAGTCAGAGGAAGGCTATCAAAGTCCTTTACAGCAGGATGGTGACAGAATGTGAGTTTTAGTAAGATAACTCTAGGGACAATGGGAATGATGGATTAAAATGACAAAAGTTTGGAGACGTGCAGTCATATTAGGAAACTTTTATTATCTATATTTTGTGGGACACTTGTTCAGAAGTATAATGATTTTATTTTTATTTCATGTTTTAAAAGATTCCCAGAGGCCAGCCCGGTGGTGCAGCAGTTAAGTGTGCGTGCTCTGCTTTGGCAGCCCCAGGGCTCTCGGGTTCGGATCCCGGGCACATGCTCATGCACCACTTGTCAAGCCATGCTGTGGCGGAGTCCCATATAAAGTAGAGGAAGATGGGCACGGATGTTAGCCCAGGGCCAGTCTTCCTCAGCAAAAAGAGGAGGATTGGCATGGATGTTAGCTCAGGGCTGATCTTCCTCACACAAAAAAAATAATAAAATAAAATAAAATAAATAAATAAATAAATAAAAGATTCCCAAATGTATCATAAAAGAGAATTTCTTTAAAATGTCTAAAACACATATTCTAGAAAAAAAAATTACCACATGTACAATTTGTCATCAATAGTAGTTGTCATCTTTGAAAAGTACCAGGAACATTTTCCCTGAAATTTTGTCATCACCACTTAAAAATTGGTTTTCTCCTATTTGTTATAAACTACTTTAAAAAGTATATTTTAAAATTTTTGTCATAATTGATCAAATGACTCATTCATTTCTATAGTATAGTACAATATCATACTTAATTTTAACATGATAATTATAATTTAGTGGTGGTTTTCACAAATGATTTTAAAAAATGGTTATAGATTTTAGATAGACAAAGCCTTAAATATTGATGATCTTTTCAGTTGATTACTATATCTTAGTCTTAAAAAGAAAGACATTCAAGACAACAAGCATTTATGGGGAGGATTTATGGGTCAGGTACCTGTCAAGGACCCTGCAGTGTTGGGATCTTACCCAACTTACAAGCTATTAAGTTGCTTGGCACTGTTTCATGGCTGTCGGCAGAAGACACGACTGTGGGGTCAGAGACAAAGGACTTTATTGTCACGGCAAAAGCAGTCTCCAGAGCTTCATGTTCATTTGTGTTGATTCCCCATGCCCCTTAGTGCCATGAGGGTGACACAAAAGACCCATCATGGATGACTATACACACCGTGAGTTGCTTTAAAGGAGAGGATCCTGAGCTTGGGGGATTCACCACTTTCACAGTAAGAAGTAGCAAGCCTGTTTCTTGGCGGGAGAAAGACATTACCTCATCCTTCAAGGTTGCTCTTTGCAAAAGCAACTCTTAGGAATGGCCTGCAGAAAGAGTAGTCAAGGCTTTGCATTCTTGGCATGCCCGGGAAGAATATGCAGGGATGCTCAAGGCCTATGGAGATGGCCTCTCCCAACAGGGATGACCTGTCACTGGAGATGGCCTCTCACTGTGTTACTGAGAAAAAATTTAGGCTCCTAAAATGAGTTAGACCAAATCTAAAATACAATTTTCTGTGGGAAAACACCAGAAATTTCCCTTGAAATTGAGATGTACAATGTTAGCGATGCTCCCTCCCTGCCTGTATAATGCTGTTGACAAGGTCTACCATCAGTATAATATTGATGGATGTGTGGAAGATTGGTTGAAAATTTAGTGGGATTAATTGAAAATCATCATTTGGAATCTTAGAAAGTTTTTTTTAAATATAAATTTAGCCTTTCTTAGTTGAATATTGCTGTGCTTTAATAATTTTTTCCAAACATGATGAAAAAATTATGATATTTGAAAACGTAGTAGTGATAGTAGTTACAACCAGCACCACTGGCCAATAGCGGGTAACATTTCTTGAGGGCTTACTATGTGACATGCTCCATTCAAAGTACTTCTAAGTATTAACACACTAATCCTGACAATAACTCTATGAGATAGGCTCTATTATTTTGCTTAAGAGGAAACTAAGGCGCAGAAAGGTTAAGTAATTTATGTAAGGTCACATAGCTATGCTTTCAGCTACAGTTGACAGAAACTCAGTTGGTGCATTTATTTTATGACATTCCAGGAAGACCAGAGGTATGACAGATTTCAGAGCTGGTGGAGTCAGTGGCTAAACAAAGTCACTAGTCAGAATTATGTCCATCATTTTAAAAGTTCGTCATCTATGTACTGGCTTTGCCCTCTGGCTGGCCCCTCTTGTCACCAGATGACTTGGCATCGCTTCCACACGTGGCAATATCCAGAGTCACGGGGGAAACCTCTTTCCTGGTGCCCTTGTGAAGGAGAGTAAAAAGCTTTCCCACAAGCCCCCAGTAGATCTTCCCTTGTGTTGCACTCGCCAGACCTGGGTTCCACACCCACCCCTAAAACATCTTCCCAGAAGGATGAGATCACTGGGATGGGCTGAGATCAGACAAGAGTTGCCCTGGGCCTTAGGGAATATAATCACCCTCCCCAGAGTTCTGTAGGAGACAGAGCTGAGTCTCTGCCAGCAAGTCAAAAGCTGGGGATTGCCATAGGGTGCTCCCCATCACAGTTGCTCCAGCTGGTCAGCAGACAAGGGAGGATAGAAACACAGACACTCTGTCTTTGGAGGCAGCACTGAAATGTCTGGTAATTCTACTTGGGCTTTCATAGTTTTCTTTTTTTAGCTGACATTTTAGAAACAGATAGTTGTGGTAAGTTCGATCAAAATGACAGAGAGTGCATCCAGAAAACTGGCCTTCTTATTACTGTTGGAGATGCCTGTCATTAAAGGTCTGTAGGAGAGGGGCTGGCCCTGTGGCATAGTGGTGTTAAGTTCAGCGCGCTCTGCTTCAGTGGCCCGGGTTTGTGGCTTAAGATCCCGGGCATGGACTTGCACCACTTGTTAGCCATGCTGTGGTGGAGACCCACATACAAAATAGAGAAAGACTGGCGCAGATGTTAGCTCAGGGCTAATCTTCCTCAAGCAAAAAAAAAAAAAAAAGAGGACAATTGGCAACAGATATTAGCTCAGGGCGAATCTTCCTCAGCAAAAAAAAAAAAGGAAGCAATTCTCAAATTATTTGGTTTCAGGACCTCTTTGTAGTCTTAAAAACTATTGGGGACCTCAAAGACCTTTAGTTTATGTTATATCTGTTTGTAGTTACCATATTAGAAATTTGAAAGGAGAAATTCCTTTAAAATAGTGATAAACCAATTCTAAATATGTTAATATAACCAAAACCAAATATTTTAATGTAAATAACATATTTTAAAGAAAAACAAACTGTATTTTTCAAAACAAAAACTTTAATGAGAATAGTGTCATTGTTTTACGTTTTTGCAGTTCCTTTCAATGCCTCACTTAATGGAAGGTAGCTGAATTCTTGTATGTGCTTCTGTCATGCAGTCACATGACCTGTAGTCTCTAGAAAACTCCACTGAACACTTGTGAGAGAAGGATAGTGGAAAAGGCAAATAAAATCTTAATACTATTGTGAAAATAATTTTGACCTCATGGATTCCCTAAAAGAGGGTCCTGGACCCCAGGGGTCCTCAGATCACACTTTGAGAACTGCAGTCTTAAAGTACTTTTGCACAATATGCCCGTTCATAATTTATAATGGCTTCAAGCAGTAGCACAGGGAAAATAGTAGATAAGATATTAAAAGGAGGCTCATAAATTGATCCTATCACAGAAAATGGAAATAAGCAGCAATATGCCATAGTTCAGGGAATCTGATAATCCGGCAGAGTCCTGGTGAAAACCCCAAATCTTGAATCTTGAAAAATGGTATGATTCACGCAAAAATATACACACTAATGCATATTTTTAAGGAAATATCCATTATATAAAGCACATTAATCTCCATTTTTTTTCAGACTTAACATTTCAGATAATCTGAAGGTTGGCTATTACAGCACAGACCATGCTACTCAAACGGATTCCAGTGAAATTTTGCCGTTAAAAGAAATAAGTTCCTCTACACAAACACTAGTACAGGTAAATCTGGAATTATTTTGAGACTTCTGAGATAATTTTAGGCATTATTTGCCTTTACGACTCTTTCCTTGACAGAATTGAAATGATTTAAATTTTTAAATATTAGCATCTTTTACAAACTGAGTTGGATTACAGTTGTGTTTTTAAAAATTATTACTAGGGGCCGGCCCGATGGTGCAAGCGGTTAAGTGCGTGCGCTCCACTGCAGCGGCCCGGGGTTTGCTGGTTCGGAACCCCGGACACGCGCCAACACACTGCTTGTCAAGCCATGCTGTGGCGGCGTCCCATATAAAGTGGAGGAAGATGGGCATGGATGTTAGCCCAGGGCCAGTCTTCCTCAGCAAAAAGAGGAGGATTGGCAGATGTTAGCTCAGGGCTGATCTTCCTCACACACACACAAAAAATTATTACTATAAACTATTACTTGCATTTATGTCATATTTATGTCATGCTTATATATGTTAACTTGTTTAGTGAAGTGTTTTGTTTCTTTGGAATTCTTTTGATATGTGTGAACATTTTCTATTTATAATACTTTTAAAAAATTGTGAAATACTTTTGGCCTAGACAAGAATGTAGAGAATAATGTAACTGTGTTACCCACTGTACAGCTTTGTCAAATCTTGACATTCTCATCATATTTCCTGTGGATCTTTTTTGGTTGTAAAGACACAGCATTTCATACACATCAGATATCAAGGGTTATTATTAAAATCCCTGATCAATAAAACTGTCACATAAGGTAGCATACTACTATAAATTCTTTTGTGTGCCTTACTTCTGTTTTTTCACTTAACGATATAACTTGGAAATCATCTCGTATCGGTACAAATGGAGTCTCTCACAGTATGTCGTATCACAAAATGGTATCATTTATTTAAAGCCATTCTCCTATTGATGGACATTTTGGTCATTTCAAATCTTTGACTGTGATGAGTAATTCTGTATGTACTCATAATGCCAGTAAATCTGTGGTCTAAATTCTTAAAAGTGGAGTTTCTGAGTCAGAGGATGTATGCATTAGTCATTTTGAAGGATGTTGCCAAATTGCCCTGCATAGAGATTATACCAATTTACACTCCCACTAGTAACTTTTGAGGGTGTCTCTTTTCCTACATACTTGTCAGTTTATCGTCTTCTTTTCTGCCTTCTGAAAGGTTTAATAACTTTATTCCTTTGCAACTAGGCGTGGTCAAATGACTAAGTTCTGGTCAGTAGACGTTAGATGGAAATGTTATGTGGTGGCTTTTGGGAACCTTCACATGCACCATCTGCCACTTTGCTTCTGCCTCCTCCTCTCCCTCCTTCCCTCCCTCCCTTCCTTCCTTTCCTTTCTTCTGTGCCTAGAACATGGATCCACCATTGGCACCATGATTTTGAGGCGGTATACAGCACAGTAATGAGATGGAAGGATCTTAGGTCATTTTACCGCTGGCTGCCTATGCTTCTGTCATTTGGAGTTTTTAATGTTGCTGAACCCAATTCTGATACAATATGCTTAAATCAGATTAAGGATATTTCCTCTATTTCTAATTAATGAGAGGCATTTAAAAAAATCATGAATGACTGGATTTGAATGCTTTTCACGGCCTGGTTGAGATGATCATATAGTCATGTGGTTTTTCTCTTTTATCTGATGATGTGGTCAAATTTGATTTTTGAATAGTAAACCTGGAATGAACCCAAGTGGACCATAATATTTCTTTTTGCATTTCTGTATTATTTGCTATTATTTTACTAAGGATTATTTTCCATCTTTGTTCATAAGTGAGATTGTCCTATAATTTTCTTTTCTTCTTATATCATTGTTTTTCAGTCTTGGTACCAAGGTCATAGTACCTTCATAAAATGAGTTAGGAAGTGTTCCCCAGTCTGTTCTCTGGAATAGTTGGCATGAGATTGGAATTATCTATTTCTTCAGGTTCTTTTAGAACGTGCATGTAAAACTGTCTGTGCTTCTTTTTATTGCTATTGTTGTTTTGTTATGGATATATTAGGTTTTCTTAAATCTTCTTGAGTCAGTTCTGATGTTATATTTTTCTACAAAAGTATTTATTTTGCTAAATCTTCAATTTATTGGTGTAATGTTGGTTATTGTCTTTTCTTATTTTTAAATCTTTATTGTATCTGTAGTTTTATTTATTTATTTGAACTCAATATTGTCTAGATGGCTCCTCTCTTTCTTCTTGATGAATCTTGGCAGTGTTGTCTATTTCATTAATTTTTTTTCAGAGACCTAACTTTTGGATTTATTAATCTTCTCTATCATACCTTTATTTTCTAGCTCATAAATTTCTTTTCTTATCTTTATTATTTAATTTCTTCTACTATTTTGAGTTTACTCTGTTTTTCTAATTTCCTTAGTTGGATCTGGGTATTGGTTAGGATGGCATATAACTCTATGTTTAGAAAGCACAACTATATTGGCTTAATCAAATAATAACAACTCTTGAGTTAGACAATCTGGAGTTAGGGCAGTAGCGCTCTGATGTCATCCGTGTACCAGATTCCTTTTATCTTTTCAAGTTTCCATTATTAGTGCATGGTTTTTGCTTTCATACTTCGGAACTCATAGTAGCAAGATGGCTACTCCACTTCCAGCCTCCATCTGCATTTCACAGAGGAAGGAGCATACGGGAGAAATAGAGAGGAGTGGTGGCTATATCAGGAACGCAGAACCTTTCCATAGAAAACCCCATCTTATTCATCATTGGCCTTAACTGTATCATAGGACCACTTGAACTGTAAAGAGTTCTAGAGAAGTGAGTATTTTAGCTTGGCACATTTCTGCCCCAACAAAGTCATAGTTCTCTCAGTAAGGAACAACCAGCGTAATGGATATTGGGCTGTCTGCTACCAATGCCTGTAGATCATTAATTTTGAGGCTCCCTTCTTTTCTTTCATAAGCACTTAAGACTACAGATTTCCCACTAATTACTTCTTTATCCCACAAATTTTGAAATGTAGTATTTTTATTAGTATTTAGATTAAAATACTCTTATTTTCCATTTATTTGGTTGACCCATCGTTTAATAAGAAGTTTGTTAGATTTCCAAGCATGCTTTTTAGTTGTTGTTATCTTGTTGATTTTTAACTTCAGTGCTTTGTTGTTAGGGAACAGTCTTTGTGAGAAAAATTATTTGTGACTGGTATGAAGGCTTTGTGTGAGGTTAGTTTTTGTCATTGTGCCATGGATATGGGAAATTAAAAATAATCTGTGTTTGTTAATTGTTGACTGTGTGTGTATATATATGTATCGTATATACATATATATGCTATATATATGTGAGATAGACAGATATGTATCTTTTTGCCATATTGTTCATTTGGCTCAATACTAATATATCTATATCAACATTCTTTAGGAGAGTGTTTGCCTGGTAAATCTTTCTCATCTTACACTGACCTCATTTCTGTGTCATTATGTCTTAGGTATATCTCTTACAAACTGTAAATAGCAGGTTTTCAAAAATCCAATCTAATAATCTCTTTCTTTTAACAGCTAATTTATTCTATTAGTATTTTTTTGGTGAGGAAGATCAGCCTTGAGCTAACATCCATGCCAATCCTTCCTCTTTTTTTCTTTTTTTTTGCTAAAGAAGACTGGCCCTGAGCTAACATCCATGCCCATCTTCCTCCACTTTATATGGGACGCTGCCACAGCATGGCCTGACAAGTGGTGCGTCCATGCATTCCCAGGATCCGAACCCAGGCTGCCAGCAGCAGAGTGCGTGCGCTTAACCGCAAAGCCACGGGGCAGCCCATATTCTGTTAGTATTAATTGTGATTACTGGTATATTTTTACTTTTCTGCCATCTTATTTTGTAATTTCTTTTTACCTTGTTTTTTTTCTATACTTCTTTTTTCTCCTTCCCTACTTTCCATTGTATTGATAAATTTTCTTTCGTTCTTATTCTCTCCTCTACTAGTAATTAAGTTAATCATTTTATCTTTATTCTTTTAATGGTTATCCTCAAATTTGAACATGCATACCTAATTTTACAGTGTCTACAGTTAACCAGAATTTCTAGTTTCTGTCTAACAATACAAGAAA
Organism: Ceratotherium simum simum; assembly: GCF_057802395.1. Taxonomy (NCBI): domain Eukaryota; kingdom Metazoa; phylum Chordata; class Mammalia; order Perissodactyla; family Rhinocerotidae; genus Ceratotherium; species Ceratotherium simum. The sequence goes on from NC_141931.1 coordinate 12,015,152, forward strand.
TTTAGTACCTTTATCTATAATCACCCACTGTGTCATACATATTATTATTGTCAATAATTTTAGTTCTACTTTTTTCATAATACTTTTGCAGTTACCTATTCATATCATTATTTTATACAGTTTATTATTATTTTATCCAAGTAATGTTTGTTTAGATTTGCTCACATCACTAATTTCTTTATTAACCATTCCTTCCTGAATCTTAGTACTTATTTTTGAGTTTAATTTTCATTTGTCATAAAGATCCTTTGATCCTTCTTTCAGCAAAGATCATAGCCTGCTTAGCATTAATATTGTACAACTTCACGTAAAATGTAATAACCTTGCAACTGTACAGGTCCATTTACCACCCTCCCCTGCCCTTTATGCCTGGTTATCACACATGCCACCTCTATGTACATTATAAACTCAAATTAGAATGTTTGCTTTTCACAATCCTATATATCTTAAACTACTAAGAGGAAAAACTAGTCTTTTATATTTACTTGGATACTTACTATTTCCAATGCTTTTCACTCTTTTTCAGAGATCTAAGTTTCCAGCCTGTGATATTTCTTTTTAGCCTGAAGAAATTTCTTTAGCAATTCTTGTACTGAAGGTATTTGGGCAATGAATTCTCATAATTTTCTTTATTTAAAGTGTTGTTACATGGGGTATAGAATTCTGGATTGACAAGTTTTTTTTTTCTTTTCACTTTTAAATTGTTCTTCTGACTTCCTTAGTTTCTGATAAGAAAACATTAATTATTTCAAATGTTATTCCCCTGTATGTGGTTGTTTCCTTTTCTGACTGCTTTCAAGATTTTCTTTTTGTTTTTGGTTCTCAGCAGTTGGATTACTGTGTACCTAGATGTGGTTCGTATGTATTTATCCTGCTCGAGATTTGTTCAGCATCTTGAATCTTTATGTCTTTCACCAAATTTGGCCATCATATCTTAAAATATTTTTTCTACTCCATTCTTTTTTATCCTCTCCTTCTGCAACTCCAATTGCTTATATGTTAGAACTCTGATCTTTGACTCACAAGTCCTGAGCTCTGTTCATTTTTTAAAATTTTATTTATTTATTTATTTTTATTTATTTATTTATTTTTATTTTTTAAATTTTTTGTTTATTGCAGTAACATTGGTTTATAACATTGTAAAAATTTCAGGTGTACATCATTGTACTTCTATTTCTGCATAGATTACATCATGTTCACCACCAAAATACTAATTACAACCCATCACCACACACATGTACCAAATTATCCCTTTCACCCTCCTCCCTCCTCCCTTCCCCTCTGGTAACCACCAATCCAATCTCTGTCCCTATGTGTTTCTTTATTGTTGTTATTATCTACTACTTAATGAAGGAAATCATACGGTATTTGACCTTCTCCCTCTGACTTATTTCACTTTGCATTATACCCTCAATGTCCATCCATTATTTTTTAAAATTTTAAAAATTATTTTCTCTCTTTTGTTCTATTGATCTGTCTTCAAGTTCACATACTTTTTTCCTCTGTCTTCTTTATTCTTCTATTAAACTCTTCCAGTGAATTTTTAATTTCAGATATTTTATTTTTAGCTCTACATTTTGTTTTCTTTATCATAGTTTCTATTTCTCTGCGGTTGATGCAAATAACCAATAACCATTCTATAGATAAGAAAGATATGGTGAATTTTACTTGGGCCATGCTGGGTACTATAATCTGGAAGGCAGTCTCTACAAAGGAAGAAAGTGTTCCAGAGAAGCATGATTTTCAGTACAGTTGTATACCTTTTTAGAACAAAGAACATACATCAAACACAGCCAGTATACATATTCATCAGTTTCAGAGAGATGTTAGCTGCAGATTAGCAAGTCAACATGGCCCTGATGTCCGGAAAGGAAGCGTATCTTCAGAAGTACTGATACTGGCCGTACTGATACTGGTGTTGTTGGAAAAGAAGTATGCATCCTCATCTTCAAAGAGTGCATTCTTTTACTTTGAGATAATGTTTACTGCATTCTTTACTTTAATGGTTAAAGCAGATCTACAATGTATGTTTGATAGGTCGTAAGTCAGGCTTCTTTAGTTCAGCCCAAATCAGGTTCAAACCAAAATAGCTACCCCATATACCTCAATATGTGGAAATTTCTTGTCACTGCATTTTTTTTTTCATTTATTACAAGCATATTTTTCTTTACTTCATTGTGCATAATTATAATAGTTGCTTTAAAATTTTTGTCTGCTAATTCCAATATTTGGGTAATCTTGGTATTGGTCTCAATCATCTTTTTTCTTGAGACTGAATCACATTTTTCTGTTTTTTTATGTATCGAGTAATTTGGATTATATCCTGGATATTAAGTGTTATGTTCTAGATTCTTATATATATTCCCCTGAAAACTGTTGATGTTTTTGTTTTAGCACACAGTAAACTTGTGGGGATTCAAACAGCAAACTGTGTCTCTCGATTGGCAGCTCACATCTCGGTTTAGTTCTTTTATCTCCAGTTGGGCTGCTTGTAGTCTGCTCCATGTATGTGTGCTTCAGGGATCAGCCAGAGGTTTGTTCAGTTCACACGCAGATTTTGGGATCCCGCTCTTTGGTTCTTTTCTGTCTAGAACCCCCCACAAACACTGTCCAAAAGCCATGATTGCTCTGTCCTTTCATTCTTTGGATCATAAAGACCACTGATTTCTATCTGAGGTTTAGCTGCCCCTTCACTGCTTGTGAAGTCACTGAACACAGCTGCCCCAGGCTAAAACAGGAATCTCACTCTGCGTTAGTTCCTTCTTCGGACTTTTGAATCCCCTCCAGAATCCTCCTACTTTGGTTAATTCTCCAAAGTCTTCAGGCTGTAGTTGTGTTTTGTTCATATTTTATCTAGAGTTTATGGTATCTCTGGGAGTCTGTCGTCCAGTAGGAGTTTGTCTGATCATACCAGGATTCCTGTGCCTCCCTTTATCAGAACAAGCAGTCCATATAGGGCTGGTTCTTCTAAAGCAAAGTCATCTCTGCCTGTTCTTGGAATTTAAGGAATTCTTTAAGACTTGACTTGCTCTAGAATATATTTTCTTATGATTTCCCAACATGGTACCCTTCATGAGTTGACAATATGATATTAAAAAAAAGGAGTATGAGTCAGGCGTAACTCTGTTCAAATCTGGGCCTTCCACTTACCAGCCACATAATGTAGTGGACTAGTTAGTCACTTAACCTCTCAAAGTCTTGATATCCTCACCTGCAAATTAAAACGTTCCATATAGTATCAGGATACTAAAATGAGCTTCTTCTCAGGATAGAAGAACACCAGGTATCAAATTCCAGCGTGAACGTGCGTTAGATCCCATTTGCAGAATTTGCACATCAGATCAATGAGTCTTAGCTCTTGAATCAGATCAAGGATAACAAAAAAGGGGATCAGGAGGTACAGAGGAGGATCGCTTCTCGGCCTTTTGGCTAAGATCAAGTGTAGGAGGTACAGAGGAAAAATTGCTGAAGTAGTTTCTTTAGAAAGCACTATTGCCATACTCTTTATGGGGGAAGGGATAGCAGAAGCAATCTTCCTCAACTCAAGATTAGTGAGGCAGGCTTGTATGGAACTTGAAATATGTTTGCTGTTATTGGAAGACACAGGGTACTGGTGCTCGATCCATGCCTAAGGAGGCTCAAGTGGGCTGTGACAAGAAGATGGAGTGGCTAAGTTGGGATCAGCCTGCACTTTCAGAGTTTTTGGGGTGAGGAATGTGTGATTGTTTTCTACGGACCATATGTGGCCTATGAGAAAGAGAAGAGAGAGTGAGCCAATGTGGGGTCATTCTGGGTCCTATACAGTAGAGTGTTCTGGAAGGAAAGAGGACCCTTAGCAGGGAAAAGAAAGAGAACTCTAGATTCACAGGGACTGAGGAAGGAGTAGCAATGATCACCTAGAGCAGAGAAGTATCTGCTTAGGTCAACATGCATCCATGGGAGAGAGGGTCCTGGTAATGGGAATCTCTAGAGAAGCTATGTTGGTGCCCAAGGGAAGAAGAATTAGTTCTCATGCCCTGCCAGACTAGAGTGAAGCCACTCCACCAGGTAGGAACAGCCATGCCCCTTTATCCCTTGTGCCTTGTCTCTGGGGGAGACACAGCAGCTGGGGTGTGGGAGAGGAGGTGAGAGAGAAGGAGAGAGCTCAAGAATTACATTCTTTTCCTTAAATACAGGCAGCTGCCAACTGCTACCCCTAGCTTGGAGTACAGGGAGAAGTCTTACCTATGAATGAAGTTGGAAGTGTTTAACTCATATAGTCACATTCTAAATGCTACTTTGAGGCTGTGTTTTGAGTGATGGTAGGACTTTCTGTTCCCAAGAATGAGCAGAAAGGTCATGGAATTGCCTACAGTTTCTATTCAGAGCAGGGGAAGATTACCTAGTGAATACATTTTAAATGGATGATGGGAAACAAAAATACGTTGTGCTTTGATGATCATAAATGCTTCTTAGTCAACACACTGTTATATGTTTAAGTGCTTAGCTAATAGATTCACAGCAAATGTTGATTCTTGACCTTCTTTTCTGATCTGAAATCCACATCTTGAAAACTATAGGGGATCACAATTTACCACCCCAAAATGTGTCCCTTTGGCTTGATTATTTTTAAGAACAAAAGACTCAGGAAGAAACTTTGACCTTCCCTCTAACTGCCTAAACGAATTTAGGATACAAGGCCTGTTTCAGGACAGAGATATCACCATAGATAACTATAGTATAGTATGAACTAAGTATGGTAGACAGGGAGGAACCTAGCAAGGCCCTTTTGATCACAGTCCTCCCTATGTCCCATTGTCTCTGCAAGGCATGGCAAACATTTGTTTACCAAACATTTGTTTTTTCATCTCCATGTGAATTGCCTTCCTCCTGTTTGAAGTCTCAAACTGCTACCCCCAGCATCCTCCTTTGTCTTTAGCTGAAGATGATATTTAAGGTGGTGGCTTCAGGGATTTTGGCGAATTACTCGGTCTTCCTGGGTTTCTCCCATGTATACATGTTATTAAACTTGTTTGATTTTCTCCTGTCATTCTGTCTAATGTTAATTTAATTTTTACACCAGCCAGAAGAACCTAGAATGGTTGAGGAATATTTCTTCCTCCCCTACAAAACTGTACCTTTTGAGGTATGCCACAGTGTAGTTGTTAGCACAGCTATTTTATTCTGCATGGGAGGAAACTGCTAGGAACTTCCTCTCCCTTACTCCATTAGCATATATTAGTTTAGCAGGTAAACTGGAGTTGCCTAATGTACACAATACTTGAGAGGTAATCTGAGGAGGCAGGACAGGCCCCTGACCATGTTATACGCCTAGAACTAGGCAAGGTGCTAGAATCTTTACACAGAGGGCACTTACTCTACAATAAAGTATGTTTTTCTATTTTTAGATTTTTAACTCCCTTCAGGTGGATTTTAGATTCTTCAAACAATTGCTTCAGTTGAAATTTGAAGACCGTCTCAAAGAAGAATCTTTCAATCTCTTCACTGTTCTACATGACAGGATCCTAGCAGTCGAAAAACATTATCAACAGGTAGAAGTTCTCTCATTTCCTTTGTTTTGTATGTGGATTGATCTTGTGCTTAGATGTGTATGTATTGCAGTTGTGAATTTAGCAACTTGTGAGAGCAATTTAATTTGCATATGTTGTGTTTTGTATAATAGGTAATAAATATAGCTTTACTATATGTCATGGACTTCTATAAGAACTTTGTGTACAGACTCATTTAATCCTCACGCTAACCTCTTGAAGGAGGTACAATGATTATCCCTCTTTTACAGATGAGGAAACCAAGGCACAGAAAGGTTAATTAACTTGTTCAAGGTCACCAGTTTAAAAAATAGCAGAGTTTAGGTTCCAGGCCACACTGTTTGATGCTTGAGATCTGGTTCTCAACCACCATTTTATATGATCTTATTTGTGTTTTAATGGCTCTGTAGGAGCCAAAGACGTGAAAACTGTTACTTTGAGGAATTTCCTAAAATCTTTAATCAGGTTAGCATGTTTATCTGTCATTAAGAACAGGCATTCCTTGGGGCTGGCCTGGTGGTGTAGTGGTTAAGTTCAGTGGGCTCCGCTTCGGCGACCCGGGCTCTCGTGTTCAGATCCTGGGCATAGACCTACACCACTCATCAAGCCATGCTGTGGAGGCATCCCACATGCAAAATAGAGGAAGATGGGCACAGATGTTAGCTCAGGGCCACTCTTCTTCACCAAAAAAACCCCCAAAAATAGGCATTCTTGTTATGTCTCTGCTATAAAACAAAAAACCCATCTGTTGTTGACCACATCATTCTAAGTTCCATGCTAAGCCTTTTAAATGCATTTCCTCTTTCAGTCCCTCAACGGTCCTAAAATGGGCACTCTGTTATCCCTGATCTACAGATAAGGAAGCTAAGCTGCCAAGGTTAAGTCACTTGCTTAAGGTCAGACAGGTAGTAAGTGGCACAATGACATTGAAATCCAATTCTGTCTGACTCTAAAGCCCATTTGTTGTGTACACTCCATGCTGGAATCAGAATTGATATCAGAATCAAGGGCATTTTTTTTAAATGTACTATCTTTCATTGTTATCTTAAGCAGATATGATCAAATGGTTTTAGTCAGAAAATGGCTGTAGTTTATGGATTAGCAGCTCTAGATTTCTTTTTATGAGCAAATCAAAAAGTACAACGACTAGAGGAGGATATGAATTACAAATAGATTTTACTACTTTTCCATGCAATTCAAGGAAAACACTAAAAAGACTTTGACATGTAAAATGAAATAAAATGTTCGAATTATCTGGATTTATTTTACCCTTATGAGCTTTCTATTGCTTTTGGTTAAGTATAGGCAAAAATGGAACATGTAATAGCTGTTGTGTAGGAGAAATTATTATAAATTGAAGTTTTTGAGAGATGGTGATGATTTGAATGATGGTTTTATACTAAGTCCCTCCCTGGGAGGTGTGAGAATTGTGTTTGGAAATACATTATGGTGCTCATCGTATTTATTTTTGGTTTGCAGAATGCGGATAACTTAAGAAAAAGCTACAATCAGCAGTTGGCCGATGCCATCGCTGTTATCAAAGGAATGTACAAGGTGGGTTTTCAGTCCTATCATGGGCAAGGCCGGCTCTGCGTCCTGGGAGTGCACAGCGTGGGGCTCGCCTTGGGTTCTCAGTCTGTGTTTTTAGCTTTGAAAATCTGTTTCCTCAATTTTCAGGTCACCGAAGAGAGGTCAGGCCTAAGACTGTTCACACTCACTTTAAATTTACCAAAATAACACTTTATGGTGACAGTTACAACTTTCCAGGGACTGGAAAATTCCAATCTGGTATTTAAAGCAGCTGAACAAGTGACAAAGTAATCCCAAGTTTGTTTGGTGAGCATACAGTTGGATAGAAGAAGGTCAGATAGTCTCCAGAGAGAGGTCACTGGGTCTGTGGTAAATCCTGGTGAGCGGTCTCTGACTCTCAATGATGGAGTAACTTTTCTAATGATGGCGACACTTATATCTACCAGACATGGTGCTTCACTCCTACATATTGGGAAAATTCTTGGTTTTCCATGATTATGTTTTTAGGCTTAGTAAGGACCTTGCATTTCTTTTAGTATTTATAACTATAATCTTGCCTTTCATTTTAGTATACTTCCATAAAGAAATATTTTATAATTACAGCGAATTGTGCATTGATTGCATACTTCTTTTCATAGCACTGAATACATTTGTATTTAATTATGTAATTGCTCGTTACACGTCTCTGTTCTGTACCAGACTGTAAGCCATATGAGGGGAGGGATATTGTCTGTCCTGTTCATTGCTGTGCTCTGTCTTTTAGCACTGTGCCTGGTATGTCATTAGCAATCAGCTAATAATGGCTAAATGAATGGATGGTTGCCTGTACCTGTGGCAGATACTGGTGACTCAACAGTCATTCTCCCTCTTCCTTTTATTAATTAAGCAGTTCTTACTATAGAAGTCAAAATGCTAGATCCTTTCTTTCCCAGCTTCCTTTTCAGCTATGGCATGAGCGTGGGCAAGGTCAAGTCTCTGACCAATGGGTCCTAAAGCTAAGTTGGTTGTGAGGTTTGGGGAGGAGGTTATTCTTTCTAATTAAGAGACTAATGGGAAGAAGTACCGTTTTCCTTCTTTGCTTGGCGTTGTTATGTCTCCCTCTGATGCTTGGAATTGCTGCAGCCAACCTAGAACAAGGGACTGAGACGCTTTGGATGTGCTAAGGGTGGCAGAGTGGAAAGATCGAGAACACTGGGGTCCCTGATGACATCGTTGAGCAGCTGAAGTAACTCCGGACTCGCCCTTTCTCTGGCCCTTTTATTTCATGAGCTAATAACCCCCTGAGTGTTTAAGTCACTGTTAATTGGCTGTTCACTTACTTGCAGCTGAAAATATCCCAGGACTGATTGCTCTGTCAACAATCCCTATGACTCTGTGCCAGATTGTTTCCAAAGGTGACCTCAACACTATCTCCCACTCACCTGCTCTTCTGCAATGTTGCCCTGCTCCTCCCCCTTCAGGAGATGGAGCCTAATTCCCTTTCTCTGAATCTGGGCTGGCCTCGGCGCCTTGCTTATAAGTACAGAATGTGGAGGAAGTGAGACTGCATGGCTTCTGAGGCTGGGTCGAAAGAAGCCTTGCAACTTCATCCTTATACTCTTGGAATGTTTGCGCTCTGGCTTCTCCCTCTCCTAACCCAGCTACGGTGCTGTGAGAAGCTCAAGCCATTGGGAGGATCTACATGTGGGTAGCGGGTCCGCAGACTCTACTGAGTTACCCGGCCCCCAGCCATTTAGTCTTTCCATCTGAGGCCCCAGGCTTTATGGAGCAGAGACAAACCATCCCGCTACGCCTGTCCTAATTCCCTGACCCACAGTTTGTATGCATGATAAATAGTTGTTGTTTTATGGTGCTAAGTTGAGGGAAATGTATTACGCAGCAATCAATAGATAGCTGGAACAGTATCCTTACACTCACATCAATAAGCAATTTCTTAATTACATTTGTTGGATAGATTACTTCTCTAATAGCTCTGCCAGCACAGTGTAGCATCATAGTTAGGAGTTAGCATAGTGTGTGTTTTAGAACAAGGATTCCAGAGTCAGACTTCTTGGGTTCAAATCCTGGCTCTACCACTTAATTGCTGTGTGACCTTAGGCAGAATACTGAACTCCTCTGCCTCAGTTTCCTCATCTGTCAAATGAGGATCACAGTAGTACCCACCTCGTAGACCAGTTCTGAGGATGAAATAGGTTGATCGTTGTGAAGCATTCTCAATATTGCCTGGCACATGGTTACTGCAGTCTGAGTGTTTGGTAAATAAATAAACACTTTACATCTTCATGGCACTCCTTGGTGTTGCTGTCTTTTTCTGCTCCTTTATTATCCTATCTTAATATTTAGGCATGTAGCTTTCTGTCCACTGACTGCAGATTTCAGATATGATAAAGTGCCCTTAAGACATCTGTAATCATTATCAATATTTATTATGTTGAATTGTATGAAATTGACATTTACAGACCCCAAAAGGTCAAATATCAGCAATTTCATATGACTCAACCTAACTAACATACTTATTTTAGCAAATAAAAGGCAGAAACAAATTACATAAAATATTAGGCTATAATAACATTAAGTAAAACAAATTCATCTTCAATTTAACCAGCATATTTTGAGTGAATACTGTGTGTTAAGATATGCTGGACACTGACATTACAAAGACAAAGGAGGGATGAATTGGGGAGGGAGAGGGGATTATAAACAAATCATAACAATATAGTCTGTTCAGTGCAGAGATAAATGTGTATCAGGAGTTATGGGAACACCACAGAAGGATCAGTTATTTCTGCTGAGATGCTTTGGGAAGGCTTCCCAGAGGAGGTGATATTTGTGCTGGGTTTTAAAGTAAGTACTCAGTTGGTAGACAAGAAATAGAAGGGGATTCTAGGCAGACAACATAGTGTATATTAGTCAGGATATTTTTAGTGGCAAGTGACAGAAATCTAACTCACATTGGCATTAGCTAAAAGGAGAACTTATTGACTCATCTAACTGAAAAGTGTAGAAATAGTAATGACTTCAGGAAAAGCTGGATCTAGTTGCTCAAATAATGTCGTCGAGAAACTCTCCATCCCCTGCTTCTGCCTCCTTCTCTGATGGTTTAATTCCTAGACAGATTCTCTCCACATGACAGCAAACTCAGAGAGAACATCTCTTTCTAAATAATTCCTACAAGAGTCTCAAGACTGACCCTGACTGATCTGGACTAGTGATTGTCCCCCCATCCCCACCCAAGCCAAGCCAGAATCACATACTCATCCCAGGAGATAATATCAAGGAGAGGGTTTACCCAAATGGAAGAGAGCGGTTCTGCTACCTGAAGGAGGGATGTTGGTTAGGCAAATCGGCTTCCCACTTCCAACAGCATGTGGAAAGGCAAGTAGGACTTGGTCAGAGAACTGGGCAGGGTCAGTGTTGCTAGATGTTGTGTTGCCCCATGTGGTAGCCACTAGCCGTATGTGGCTATTGATAGTGAAATTGAAATTAAGTTAAAAATTCATTTCCTGGGTTGTACTAGTCATAGGTTACCCAGCAACATTCTGTGAAACTAAATACTTAGGGAAATTAGGAAAGTTTGCAGAGATATGTTTTATTTTATTATTTGTTTTATTTTTATATTTTTATTAATAATAGTAAAATAGCTCTGCTCTATTGGGTGCTTGCTTTGTGTCAGGCACCGTGCAAAGGAGTTTAGATAGGTTATTTTATTCAGTCGTCACAATGAGCAAGTAGGAAAACTGGGCCCCAGATCAACTCTTCCCTTCCTGATGTGGCTCAGAGAGTGGTGGTGTTAACAGCAGGAGCCGTCTCCTGGCCTTCTATTCTAATTTAGCGTTCTTGCTAATTAGAAATCAGGTTATGCTGCTACAGAAGTGCCGTGCTATCTGGCTTATCCAAAGTATGGTTCCCAGAGATGGAGTCCAAGTATTTTTGCCAGGTTCAACCTCATGATGTAAGCATTCGAAGTCGGCACTAGTCGCCATTCGATAGCTGAGGAAACTGAGGCACAGCAACATCAGGCAACTCACTCAACGTCACAGAGCTGGTCAGTGGTGGAGCTGGAAGTCCCATTCCCATCTGTGTCTCTAAAGTTATTCCGTAGAGAAAGGGAAATGCTTACATTTTCTGAGCAGGGAAGAGAGATGCCTTATTATCCCTTAGGATGGGTATTCCTGTAACAGTGTGAACACCGTGTTGCAGAGATGGAGACACAGGTGTTCACTCTAGGAAGACAGAAACCACAGAGTCTCCTCAGCGCCTAGAGCAGTGCTTGGGTTTTAATAACTACTTATTGGAGGAAGACACAGAAGAATGGGAAGGAGGGAAGATGAGCATTATCTGTGGTATAAGGCAGTAGGGGGGAGTGGAGGGGAGGAAGGAAAGGAAAGAAGTCATGCTCTAGATTAGAAGAATTAGAGAGACATCGCACCAAATGCAACTTGTGGGGCTAGTGAGAATCCTGATTTGAACAAAGCAACTGTTAAAAAAAAGTTTTGAGACAATTGGAGAAATTTTATTATGGACTGGTCATTAAGTGATATTAAGAAACCTTTTTGGGGGCCGGCCCCATGGCTCAGTGGTTGGGTGCCTGCGCTCCGCTACTGGCGGCCCGGGTTTGGATCCCGGGCGCGCACCGTCCGCCGCTCCTCGGGCTATGCTGAGGCCACGTCCCACATGCAGCCACCGGAGGGATGTGCAACTGTGACATACAACTGTCTACTGGGGCTTTGGGGAGAAAAAAGGGAAAAAAAAAAAGAAACCTTGTTAAGTTTGTTGTTTTGATGCTGGTGGTGTGATTATGTAAAAAAAAAAAATCCCTAATTATTAGAGACCAACTGTGAAGTGTTTAGGGATCAATAAGCACAAAACGGCTAGATTAGTATGTGGCAGACTATTATAGTTTTCTCTACTTTGGTGTATGTTTCATCATAAAGAAGTAGACATGTTTGAAAAATGCAAGTTATTTCTTTAGCCCTCTTTCTTAAAATCGCCAGTGGCCTTTTATGAGCTCAAGATGGAGGCCAGGTTCCCTCACTTGGTCTGTGCCTTGCAGGCCTTCAGTGACCTGGTCCTGACGCCGGGCTCCCCGAGCCCAGCTGCAGGGCTTTGCTTCTGCTGCAGCTTTTGGACCCTCAAACCTGCTGAGCTCATTCCTGCCGCAGAGCTAATGCCTGGAACCCCTGGCCTGATCTTCATGTTGCAGGTTAGATGGCACCACTGCAGACCTCCCGGGACCACCACCACTGGAGGAGCAATCTTCCACACCAGCCTCTCTATTCCATCACCCCAGTTTATGGTCTTTATTTTTTTTTTTTGGTGAGGAAGATTAGCCCTGAGCTAACATCTGATGCCAATCCTCCTCTTTTTGCTGAGGAAGACTGGCCCTGGGCTAACATCTGTGCCCATCTTCCCCTGCTTTATATGGGACGCCGCCACAGCATGGCTTGACAAGCGGTGCGTCGGTGCGCGCCCGGGATCCCAAGCTGCGAACCCCTGGCCTCCGCAGCGAAGGGCGCGCACTTAACCGCTTGCGCCACCAGGCCAGCCCAGTTTATGGTCTTCAGAACAGCTACTACGGCCTAAATTGTCCTGGTCAAGTTTGTTTATTTATGTGGCTCTGTTTCACCCCAGGAGAGTTTATGTTTTGAGAGAGCAGCCGTCTTGGCTTCATACCTAGAGGCAGTAGTGGGTGCTAGATAAGGATGAACACACGAACAAGTGAATGGGGAAGGGCTTTCTAAGCACGAATCATTGCACAGAGGCCATAAAGGAAAATTAAAGTCAGCATAAAATGAAAAACTTCTATACAACAGAAGGAGAACTGGGAAAATATTTGCAATAAAATATGCAGCTGATGTGTTACTATCCCTAACGTATTAAGAGCTCTTACCAGTCGCTAAGATCATGCTGAATGACCCAATAGAAAAATGAGCAAAATATATGAAAAAAATTAAAATATCCAAATGACCAACAAACTTATAAAAAGATGCTCAGTCTTGTTAATAAACAAATGCAGATGAAACAAAAAATACTACTTGCATCTATCAGATTGGCAGAAATTAAAAAGGTTGCTATTATCTGGTGTTGGCAAGGTCTGGGTAAATGGACAAGCACATATACCGTGAATGTGCAAATTGGTATCACCATTTGGAAGAAAATTTAGCAAATTTTAAACGTGCATTTATTTTGACCAAGCAATTCCACTTTTAGTAATCTATTCCACTAGCTAAAATGGATAAAAATACATATACAATGACCAGCAGCATTATAATCCAGTTTTTACTAGAAAATAATGGAATAATACTATTTAATGATGCAAATGAGAGAAAAATACCCAGCCATTTAAACTGAGATCAGTTTATGTGTACTGATATAGGGGGATTGCCAAGATATATTTTAATTTAAAAGAATGCAATGGAACAACACAATATTGTAGAATTTCATTTTGTGAAACACATAAGGCAAAAGTAACATTATATATATAACTTTTTATAAGTTATATATATATATATGTTACTTTATATATATATATATATATGTCACTTTTATATAAATATATATATATATTTTTTAAGTCCAAAAGGATACTCTGGAGAATAGGAGAGAAAAAAAAACACTTTTTAATCTGGAATTTCTATATCGTTTGAATTTTTATAACAATCATATGTTACTTTGTAGTAAAAAGAAATATTGTTTTAGTTGCAATGCATTTCTTTTTTCCCTCTCTTTCTCTCCTTGACCTTGACTTTTACAACAAATAAGGCAGTCGTCCTTCAAAATGTCCCACATTCTGGATTTGTTTGTTTGCTTCCTCAAGAAGATGTCTAACTTGTTCCTCTGTTTTCCATATCGCCTATAAATTAGAATTTAACTCTAAAATCTTCATTCAATTCAAGTTCAATTTTTATGCCTTTTGGCAAAAATAGTTTATAGGCAGGGCTTTTTAAAAGTAAACTTTTAACTGAAGTATAATGTACATGCATAAAAGTGCACAGATTATGTGTACAGTTCAAAATTTTTGTTAAAAAAATGCACATTCCAAGATAATCGTCACCTAGATCAAGAATTTGAATGTTATGGCACCTGGTCACTGTACCCTCCTCTCCAACAGTAAGCACAATCTGACTTCTGTCACCATAGGTTCGTTTTGCCTATTTTTAAATTTTAATGTAAGTAAAATTGTACAATACTTGCTTCTTTGTGTCTGGCTTCTTTCATTCGACATTGCATTTGTAAGATTTATCCATATGGTTGCAAGTAGCAGTAGTTCGTTCTTTTTCATTGCTGTATAGCATTCTATTGTATGAATATAGCATACAATTCATCCATTCTGTTGTAGATGGACGTTTGAGTTGTTTTCCAGTTTTTGCCTGTGACAAGTATGGTGCTGCTATGAACATTCCTCTACGTGTCTTTTGACACACATATGTATGCATTTCTGTTGGGTATATACTAGAGTAGAATTGCTAGATCACAGAGTGGGCACATTTTCACTTTTAGTAGATACTGCCATACTGTTTTCCAAAGTTATACCAATGTATACGCCCTCCAGAGGTGTAGGAGAGTTCCAGCTGCTCCACATCCTTACTTGGTTCTATCAATCTTTTAGATTTTAACTCTTCTTTGAGTGTATAGTGGTATCTCTTTGTGTCTGACTTGCAATTTTAAAAGATTACTGTGGTTGCTGTAAGGAGAGTGGATTATAGGAAGACAAGAATGGAAACAGGAAGAACAGCGGAAGGTTATTTTAGTAATCACTGTAGGAGATGATGGTGGCTTGGAGCAGGACAGTAGCAATGGAGATGGACATACAGAGGAGTAGAGGGATTTGGTATATTTTAGAGGTAGAGCCAATGAGATTTGCCAGTGGATTAGATGTGGGAGGGGAGCAAAAGGCAGGAATCATGGATAGCTCCTGGTTTTTTGGCTTGAATAGCTGGATAGATGGTTCACATTACTAATTGGAGAAGTCCGGAGGAGGAAGAGTGTGTGAGAATCCAGGGTTTTGTTTATTACATTTAAGCTCTAAAAGGGAAGGGTTCTTGGTTTATATTGTTCAATTATGTATCCCAAGCACCTAGAATATTAATTGGCACAAAGTAAGCGTTAAAAAGTATTTGTTGAACAAGTGAGAGCATTAGATATGCTGGTGGTAGCATCAGGTAATTAGCTGAATGTGTGAGTTTAGAGGTCAATGGAAAGACAGGCTAGAGATGTTCATCTGAGAGTCACATCATCTTCGTATTTAAAGCCGTAGGACTGGATGAGATCACCCAGGGAGACAGTGTACTTATACAAGATTAGGACTGATGCGGGGTTCTCAGAGAGGCAGTGGGAAAACCATGAGAGTGTGGTGTCATGGAGATCAAGAGAAGAGAGTGTTTCAACAAGGATATGGGATGGTCAGTTGTACCAAATATGATGAGACTTGAGTAAACTGACAGGCAAAAAGTAACATTGGCAATATGGACATGACAGTGATCCCAGAAAGAGCATCTCAGTGGAGTGATAGGGATGCAAGTTCAGTTGGAGTGGGTGGAAGATTGAATGTGGACTCAGGAAGTCGAAAAGGGGAATAAAGGGATGGCACTACAGCTGTAATAGCTGGAGTGGAGTGTAGAGTCAAGGGACATTTTTTCAAAAGAAAAGATACCAGTGAATGCTTGTATGCAGATAGAAAAGATCCAGTACTGAGGGGTCAACAGATAATGTGAACAATATAAGATAGAGTGCAGGACGGAGTTCTTGAGAAGATCAGAGCAGAGGGATCCACAGCACAAGTGGAGGTGTTGTTCTTAAGGGAACAGAGATTCTCCATCATTGTACAGAAGTGTTATGGGCTGAATTATGTCCCCCTCAAATTCATATGTTGAAGTCTTAACTCCTAGTACCTCAGAATGTGACTGTGTTTGGAGAGAGGGCCTTTAAAGAGGTCATATGGGTGGACTCCATGAGGTCCTATGGGTGGACTCTAATCCAGTCTGACTGGTGTCTTTATGAGAAGAGGAGATTAAGACACAGACAGGTACAGCAGGAAGACCATGTGAGGACAAAGGGAGAGGATGGCCATCTACAAGCCAAGGAGAGAGACTTCAGGAGAAACCAACCTTCTGACACCTTGATCTCAAACTTCTATCCTCTAGAACTGTGAGAAAATAAATTTCTGCTGTTTAAGACCCGTAGTCTGTGGAACTTTGTTACAGCAGCCCTAGCAACCTAATGAAAGAAGGGAGAGCAGAGTGCGTGTAGAGCTGTGGGCAGCCCGCAGATTTGGCAGTGAGCCCTAGGCTCGCTTCCATCTTCTCAGTGAAGGCAGAGCCACGATTCCCGCTGAATCTGAAAAAAGGTGGAGGAAGTGAGGGAGAGAAGAGAAGATCAGAAAATATTCTGCATTTAAAAATCATTTTTATGTTTCAAATCTGCTTGATACACATTGTTTGGGTCTTATTTAACTTGTAGAGTATTAGCTTCTTACATATAAATACCTAGTTGCCATAAATGTGCTATAAACTACCTGAGTGTATAATAATTTTATCATTTTTAAATTGCCTTTATTAAATTTTGAATAGGGACAAAAGAATATTGGTAAAATATATATGACATAAAGAATCATGGCACAACAAATACCCAGTGACAACTGCTCTATGTAAGGAAAAGAACATTATCAGTGTCTTTGCAATCCCCGCTATACCTCTCCCAAATCCCAGCTCTGTTGCTCTCTGTGCCCAGAGGTAACCATGATCATGAATTGTGTGCTTAATAAATCCCCCGTTTTTTATTGTTTGCACTTAAATTTATATTCTCATATAACATATTATTAGGGTATACATTTTGAACTTTATATATATATATATGAGGTAATATGGTATGTTTGTGTTCTTCTTGTCTTTTGTTCTGAAATTATATTCTTGAGATTTATACTTATTGATATGTATACCTATCATTCATTCATTTTCACTGCTATATAATATTCCACTGCATAATTATTCCATGATAGTCTTATCTGTCATTGTAATACTTTTTTGCTGTTACAGTATTGTTCTGAACATTCTTATAGTGTCTCATGTGCACATGTGCAAGAATGCTTTTAAAGTATATTCCTAAGAGTGGAATTGTTAGGTAGGGGGTATGTGTATTTCCATATTTACTAGAAAATGCCAAGTAGCCTTCTAACTGATTGTAGTAAAAGACATTTCCTTCAGCCATATATAAAAACATGTTACTGTGCTTCTTCGCTGAGACTTGATATTGTCAGAAATTTTGATTTTTGTTGATCTTATGGACATGAAACTGTATTTCATTGTGTCTTTGACTTGTGTTCCCTTGATTATTAATAAGATTAACCACTTTTTCATACGTGTATTGGTCATTGAGTTTTCCTGTGAAGTGCCTGTTCAAATTCATTTTTTATTGTGTTATTTGTTTTCCTATTGATTAAAAGAAGTGTTCTTTTTTGTGTGTGTGTGTGAGAAAGATCAGCCCTGAGCTAACATCTATTGCCAATCCTCCTCCTTTTTTTCCCCCAAAGCCCCAGTAGATAGTTGTATATCATAGTTGCACATCCTTCTAGTTGCTGTATGTGGGAGGCGGCCTCAGCATGGCCGGACAAGTGGTGCATCGGTGCGCGCCCGGGATCCGAACCCAGGCTGCCAGTAGCAGAGTGCGCGCACTTCACCACTAAGCCATGGGCCGGCCCAAAAGGAGTGTTCTTAAAAACCTATGTCAATGCAAAATAACCAATAACCATTCTATAGATAAGAGAGATAAGGTGAGTTTACTTGAGCCAATCTGAGGATTATAACCCGGGAAGGCAGTCTACACAAAGGAAGAAAGCGTTCCAGAGAAGTATGGTTTTCAGTACAATCTTTTACATTTTTAGAACAAAGAACATACAACACTGCCAGGATACATGTTCATCAAAGTTTCAAAGAGGTATTCAGTTGCAAATTAGTGGCTTGACATGACCCTGATGTTGGGAAAGGGGCTAATGCGGGCATTACCAATAGGGCATTAACAACTGGATATTGCCAATAGACTGTAGGAGGGGAAGTATGCATTGTTATCCTAAGAGAGTCCATTCTCTAATGGTTAAAGCAGATGTACAATGTATGTTTGGTAGGCCATAAGTCAGGCTGCTTTAGTTCAAGCCGAATCAGTTTTGAACCAGAAGTCACCCCGTATGCCTCAATATATGGAAATCTCTTGTCACATGTTATGGATACTCATCTTTTATTTGTTGTACGTGTTGCATATGTCTCCTCTCAAGATGGACATATTCTTTGCATTTTTTTTTACAGTGTTTTTTGATGAACCAAAGTGTTTTTTGATGTTAATGTAGTCAAACTTCAGTCTTTTCCTCATGGTTTCCACAATCTGTGTTTTGTTTGAAAAATGCTGCTATTTCTTAAATTCTTCTAAAAATTTTATATTATTGTCTTTCACATTCAGGTCTTTAATCCACTGGAGTTGATTTTTAGTATTGTTGTGAAGTAGGGATTCATTTTTTTCCCCATAAGGATACCCAAAGGTCACAAGATAATGTATTGAAAATAATCTGTCATATGTTAGGTTTCCATGTATGTGAGTAGGTCAGATTTAGAGTGTTTTGTTTTGTTCCATTAGTTAGATTATCTATCCTTGTGGATGTAGGGGAGCAGAATTTGCTACCCCAAAATGTGTCTCTTTGGCTTGATTAGTTTTAAGAACAAAAGAGTCAGGAAGAAACTTTGACCTTCCCCCTAACTGCCTAAAAAATTTTAAGATAGAAGGCCTGTTCTAGGAAGGAGCTATCACCGTAGATAACTTTGGTATTATATGTTAAGTATGGTATCATATTATAATATGAACTAGCTGTGGTAGACAGGGAGGAACCTAGCAAGGCCCTTTTGATCAAAGTCTTCTCCATGTCCCATGGTCTCTACAAGGCATGGCAAACATTTGTTTACCAAACATTGGCTTTTCCACCTCTCTGTGAATTGCCTTCCTCTCCTTTGAAGTCCCAAACCACTACCCCCAACATCCTCTTTTGTCTTTGGCTGAAGATGATATTTAAGGTGGTGGCTTCAGCCATTGTGGCAAGTTAATCAATTTTCCTGGGTTTCTCCCATGTTTACATGGATTAAACTTCTTTGATTTTCAAACAAGAAAATTAAACTTGTTTGATTTTCTCCTGTTATTCTGTCTCATGTCAATTTATTTATTTATTTATTTTATAATTTTATTTATTTATTTTTCCCCGAAAGCCCCAGTAGATAGTTGTATGTCATAGCTGCACATCCTTCTAGTTGCTGTACGTGGGACGCGGCCTCAGCATGGCTGGAGAAGCAGTGCATCGGTGCACGCCCGGGATCCGAACCCGGGCCGCCAGCAGCGGAGCGCACGCACTTAACTGCTAAGCCACAGGGCCGGCCCTCTCATGTCAATTTAATTCTTAGGCCAGCCAGAAGAACCTAGAAGGGTAGAGGAAAATTTCTTCCTCCCCTACACCACCACCTTAAATACTATCTCCAGCTAAAGACACAAGAAGGTGTTGGTCATGGGAGCCAGTTATGGAAGATTATCAGGCAAAGCCAGTAAACAAAGGTATGGTTGTTATGCAGATTTAAGTTTTTGCCTTCTCCATTGATAAGAGTTTATAGAGAGTTAGTCATCCATTTCTTCCTGGTACAGAGGATGAGACACCCTTACAAATGAAGATTTTCCTTATAAATGTAAATGTCTCTGACAAAAGGGTAAGTTTAGATTTTCAGAGCTGCTTCTGTGTCTGCTCTCTTTTTAAAAAATAATGAGCCTGTGGGGGCCCGCCCAGTGGCGTAGGGGTTAAGTTTGCACACTTTGCTTTGGCGGCCCGGGGTTCCCAGTTTTGGATCCTGGACATGGACATACGTGCTGCTTATCAAGCCATGCTGTGGCAGGCATCCCACATGTAAAATAGAGGAAGATGGGGGATGGCCCAGTGGTGCAAGCAGTTAAGTACGCGCACTCCGCTGCTGCGGCCAGCGGTTCGACGGTTCGGATCCCGGGCGCACACTGAGGCACTGCTTGGCAAGCCATGCTGTGGCAGCGTCCCACGTAAAGTGGAGGAAGATGGGCGCGGATGTTAGCCCAGGGCCAGTCTTCCTCAGCAAAAAAAGAGGAAGATTGGCGGATGTTAGCACAGGGCTGATCTCCTCACAGAAAAAAAAAAAAAAATAGAGGAAGATGGTCACAGATATTAGCTCAGAGCCAGTCTTTCTCAGCAAAAAGAGGAGGATTGGCAACAGATATTAGCTCGGGTGAATCTTCCTCACCAAAAAAATGATAATAATAATAATTAGCCTAAAATAATCCTTATGCCAAAGAGGGATATTTTGAGGTAGCAAATTCTGCTCCCCTTCAGATGCATAGGGCATGGTATCGGGAAGGGGCACGGAGCTTCCAAGCTCTCTGGGCACATCACCCTCCCAGCATCTAGATGTTTCACCAGCCCACAGCTCTGTGAAGGCAGTCATTTAGGGGTTTTTAGGGAGGTTTCATCACCCAGGCATGATTGAGTAAATCATTAGCCGTTAACTCAATCTCCAGCCCCTTTCCCCTGCCAGAAGTGTGAAGATGGAGCCGAAAGTTCTAAACTTCTAATCAAGGCTTGGTCTTTCTGGTGACCAGCTCCCATCCTGAAACTCACCACCCCCCCAACCCTCCCCACCCCCACCCCCGCCAAGAGTTGCCTTCTTGGAGCAAAAGATGCTCCTATCACCTTTATCACTCAGGAAATTGTAAGGGTTTTAGGTGCTCTGTGCCAGGAACCAGGAACAAGGACCAAATATCTTCCTATGATACTGCATCTATATTGAGTCTAACCATACTATACATAATATAGTTCTCCATTTACTGAGGGTTTTTTTTTATGTTTTTAAATAAAATTTTACAGTTATATCCATAAAGACCTTTCATAGTTTTATTACATTTATTCCTAGATATCTTTCTTGATGATACGGTAAATTATGCCTTTTTAAAATTGTATTTTCTTACTGTTTATTACTGGGGCATAGAAATGCAGTTGATTAGTATCTATTGATTCTGTAACCAACAATCTTATTAAGTTCTTGTATTTATTTTAATAATTTATGTACAGACTCTTTGTGACTTTCTACGTAAACAGTTATATTAATTGAGAATAATTACATTTTTGTTACTTCATTTTTCATCCTTACACCATTTATTCATTCATTCATTCATTTTTTTTTAAATTTTTTTCTTTATTGTGAAATTTCTGTTGTATATTATTGTTTGTTAGTCACCATATAAATGCATCCCTTCACCCCTTGTGCCCACCCCTCACCCCCTTTGCCCCTTCATTCATTTATTTTTGCTTGCTACACTGGTGGTGTATCCAGTAGAATGTTAAATAAAAGTGATGATGGCAAGCATCCTGATTTTATATCTAATCTTACAGGGAATGAATACAATGTTTCAACAGCACATATGATACTTGCTGTAGATACTATCAGGGTATTTCTTTTGCTAAGAGACTTTTTAAAAAAACCGTGAACACATTTCAAGTTTATAAAATGGGATTTTTATGCATCTACTGAAAGGCCATATGATTTTTCCTTTAATCTATTAATGTGGTGAAATTAGTTAATTTGTTTTGTGTGCACGTGTGTGTGTGTGTGTGTGAGGAAGATTGGCCCTGAGCTAAAATCTGTTGCCAATCTTCCTCTTTTTTGCTTGAGGAAGATTGTCCCTGAGCTAACATCTGTGCCCATCTTCCTCTATTTGTTGTATGTAGGACGCCACCACAGCGTGGCTTGATAAGTAGTGCATAGGTCCACGCCCAGGATCCAAACCCGTGAACCCTGGGCCCCTGAAGTGGAGCTCGCAAACTTAACCACTACACCACTGGGCCAGCCCCTTAATTGATTGTTTTTATGGTAAATAAACCTTACTTTCTTTGTATAAGCCCTATTTGGTTATGATATCTCTTTTTTTAATTTAATTTGTTGTTGAATTTACTGTATTATTATTTTGCTTATGGTATTTTAAATCTACAGTTATCAGTGAGGTGACCTGTACTTTGCTTTTTTTAATACTGTCCTTGTTGGGTTTTGGTACCAGGGTTATGCTAGCTTCACAAAGTGAGTTGGGAATGTTGTCCCCATTTTGTTTTCTGGGAGCATTTTTGTAAGATTGGAAATATTTCTTCCTTAAATATTTAGAACCACCAGAGAAGGCAGCTGGGCCTGGAGGGATTGATTGATTGATTGACATCTTTTGGACTTCTCATTCAATTTCCTTAATGGTTATAACACTATTTGGGTTTTCTATTCCTTTTGAGTCAGATATGAGATATTTGTCTAGGGCCTTGTCTATTTGATTTAAACTAAAAAATTTGTTGGAGTAAAGGCTTAACAGTATACACCTATTGTTCTCATGTAAAAATTTTAATCCTATATTTTTAACCTCATTACATGGTTTTATTACTATTTAATCTATTTGCATTGAGTTTTTAAATATTGCTTATAATGTTTTTATGACCAGGAGTTCCATTTGACTCTCTATGCTTGGTTATTTTTTTATGGCTCTTGCTCTTTGCTGATAATGTAAGTCTTGTTATTGCTATAAACATTTTTAAATATACTTGATTTATATTCTGTGTTTCACAATTTCCATATCTTCCATCTTTGAGGGTCTGATAAGTGTTGGCTGTCATTCATACGTCATTTACTTTTGGGTTTCGTGATTTTTGACTGTGAACTCATATTTCTGTGGGAATTCTTTGAGGCCTGGAAGAGAAGTGACTTTCTGTACAGAAAATTTCTGTTTGATTCTGTGGGACTCCTGGGTCTGTGACCACTTTAACCTAATTCTCAGCTTGAGGTATTTTAGACCACCCAGATGTATGAATTTGGGCCACAAAACTGTGTGGGCCATCTTGTGCTTGTAAAACTCAGAAAAGATTTTTTTCCCTTCTCTGTCCTTAGAGCTAAGTTTCCAGACAGGAGGCAATTTCACTTCCAGTGGGGTGGGAGGGCTGCAGGGATCAAGGTGGTTACTTCCAGTTTGTTCTTACACTGAAGAGGTGGCCCTTGGGTGTCTCAACCTTAATGGAGTGGCCCCCTATTATTTAGAATCACCTCTTTGAGGAGGACCTAGGTGGTGTCTCCTCCGCGCCCTGTAAAGAGGTGTAAACCAGGGTTCAGACTCACCTGGTGCAGCAACAGCGTGGAGTGGAGGCCACTTCATTGTTCTGCACACTTCTCTGGATGTCTGCATTCACTTAATATTAGCCTAAATATTCCTTCCTTTGTCAGCTTATGGATGCATTTCACCTATTTTATCCAGAAGTTTTGTTGTTTACAGTGGGAGAGTAAGTCAGAATTCCATGATTTTTTCGAACATGCTTTCATAATTTTTTGTGTTTTCAACAATTTCTGGGACACTGATATATTTCTTGTGTGTATCATATGCTCAAAAAATATGGCAGAGGGCTGGCCCCGTGGCTTAGCAGTCAAGTGCGCGTGCTCCGCTACTGGCAGCCCCGGGTTCGGATCCCAGGTGTGCACTGATGCACTGCTTCTCCGGCCATGCTGAGGCCATGTCCCACATGCAGCAACTAGAATGTGCAACTATGACATACAACTACCTACTGGGGTTCTGGAGGGAAAAAAAAGGAGGAGGATTGGTAATAGATGTTAGCTCAGAGCCGGTCTTCCTCAGCAAAAAGAGGAAGATTAGCATGGATGTTAGCTCAGGGCTGATCTTCCTCACACACACACACAAAAATATGGTAGAATAAGTGACTATCACCCTTTATATGTACTTTTTGTGCTTCTAGAAGTAGAAAGTCCAGAAACGATTAAACGCTTTATATTCATCAGTTTTTCATAAATGTGCTGGTTAAATATGCTTAGCCAACAGTGTATTAACTGCAGTTAGTTGGTTTATCTAATTGAATAATTGTTTTAATGATACAATAGCAGTTATTTGAATCTTTGCTTTGGCTCGTTGGCATCGCTTTGATCCATGACCTCAGACAGCCTTCCTAATTCTGGCCACCCAGTTTGTTAAGGCTTAGTCATGAGAAAGAACAGAAGACTGTTGAAAAACCAACCCAAGTATACACTTTTGGGTAAGAGGTAACTTTTGCTTAAGTGTAAATGACTCTCTGCTGCCCCCTGGAGACCAGTTAAGGATACAGGTGCAAGTACTTTTTCAGCTATCGAGCGAGTTTTTATATCTATTTAACATTTAAAACAATTTCCTGTGTGATATTATACTACTTCGTTAGCAGAGAAAAGAAAATATTTTTCTAAAACTTATACTTTATTTAGCTATTTTTGGTTTTGCAAATGTATCAGCTCAGATTCAGATAAGAAAACAGAAACTACTCTAGATATTTCAAACACTTAGGGATTTAATAAAGGGATTTGGCAGATATAAAACCCTTGGAAAAGTCAGGGAGACTGTCACTAGTGGGAGAAATTAATAAGCAATTTTTCCAACATCAGTCATTGAGTATCTTTTCCTTTTCCTTTGATTTGTGATGTTTCTCTCATGTAAAAAGATAAATTGAGATGTGCAGCTATGACATACAACTATCTACTGGGGCTTGGGGGGGAAATAAATAAATAAATAAAATTTTAAAAAAAAGATAAATTGAGGCATATTAAAAATTTTAAGAGTTTATTTGCAAAAACACTGATTTTAACCAGGCAGTGTCAAGCCGGAAGTTGTTAGGAGCGCTCCACCAACAAGGGCTAGGGAAGAGACTATTATGGAGAAAAGGCAGAATCAAAGCAAAGCAAATATTTGGCTATAGCTTAAGCATTTGCCTTATTTGGAAAAGCCTCATTGACTTTTGCGTCCTTCGGTTTTGATTTCCTAACCTCGAGGCATTTATAGGTTTTGGTTTGCTAATGCAGGCTGCTAAGGTATTAGAGACACCTCAGTCTAATCGCCTCCTTTTTAATTAGCTTAACACTCATCATTTCAAGGCTATCTATGCTATTTTGTGGCTCTGTATCAGTGCAGTGTCGTGGCTCTCCATTGCTTTCCTGTGTTTATATTTTTACCATTATAATATGTTTTAATATCTGGTAAGTTTAGGTCTCTTTCGATTAGTTCTCTTTCTCAAAAATGTCTTTGCTTTTTTATTCTTCCAGATAAACTTTAAAATAAGCTTGTTTACTTCCACTCCAAAAAGGCCTCCCTTGACATTTTTATTAAAACAAAACTGGTTGGAAATTTATTCATGAATTTTGAAAGAAATTTGTATCATTTATAATATTTAGTCTTCCTAGCCAAGAATATTTCTTGATTCACTTGTGTCTTATTTTATGTATCTCAATAAATTTTTATAATTTTATTTATGTAAGTTCTATATCTTTTTCATACAACGAAGTTATTCCTAAATATTATATTTTATGTCTTTAGAAAATGAAATCTTTTTTTTTTTTTTTTTTTTTTTTTTTTTTTTTTCCCCCCCAAAGCCCCAGTAGATAGTTGTATGTCATAGGTTCACATCCTTCTAGTTGCTGTACGTGGGACTCGGCCTCACGTTGGACGGAGAAGTGGTGCCCCGGGGCGCTCCCGGGATCCGAACCCGGGCCGCCAGCATCAGAGCGCGCGCACTTAACCGCCAAGCCACGGAGCCGGCCCAAGAAAATGAAATCTTTTTTGTCATATTTTGAGAGTCTATTTTGGTATACATGGAAACCAGTGATTTTTTTAGCAGTTTTATTGAGATATAATTTACATAACGTAAAATTCACCCACTTAAAGTGTACCATTCAATGGTTTATAGTATATTTACAGAGTTGTGCAACCGTCACCATAATCTAATTTTAAAACATTTTCATCACCCCAAAAAGAAAGCTTGTACCCATCAGCAGTCACTCCCTATTTCTCTCTTCTCGCCCCCTCCCCACTCCAAACCCCTGGCAACTGCTAATCTTCTTTCTGTCTCTGTAGATTTACCTGTTCTGAATATTTCATACAAATGGGGTCGTACAATATGTGCTCTTTTGTGACTGGCTTCTTTCTCTTCAGTTTTTGGTGTGAAACCATTGATTTTTATAAATGCTGTATCCACCCACTTTATTGATAGATTTCCAAATGTGGAATTACCAGATCTCATTTTAACAGTTCTTAGTTGATTAATTTGTATTTTCTGAGTATACATATACGACCTGAAAATGATAATATTCATGTCTTAGTTTCTCAAATGTATATCTCTTTTTCACACTAGACAGAAGTTGCAGAATAATATTAAACAGTAACCAAGATAGTAATTTTTCTTTTATTACTACTGAATTTGATGGGAATCTTACCAGTAATTCATCATTAAGTATAATAATAGTTTTTTGTTTGGAATAGTTTATTGAATCCATCTCTTGATGGAGCAGTTGGATGGAAGGAAAGTCAGACTAGTTAGTCCTTTAAGATGGGCTGTTAGTAGAAAGGTAATTAACCTACAGTCTTGGTGCATAGGGCAAGAAAGTATAGAATATATGTCTGTGAGGGAAGGCCATAATTGCACCAGAAAAGTAGATCAAAAAAGGATTAAAAAAGCCAGAGGGGGGCCGGCGCCGTGGCTTGGTGGTTAAGTGTGTGCGCTCTGCTGCTGGCGGCCCGGGTTCGGATCCCGGGCGCGCACTGACACACCGCTTCTCCGGCCACGCTGAGGCCGCGTCCCACATGCAGCAACTAGAAGAATGTGCAGCTATGACATACAACTATCTACTGGGGATTTGGGGGGAAAAAATAAATAAATAAAATCTTTAAAAAAGCCAGAGGGACTTGAGTTGGATGTTAGGTGTATACGGCCAAATGGGGATCCAGGAACCAGGGAAGATGAATGTAAGAAAAAGCAGGCTAGAATGGATGAAACAGAAGTGACAGAACTCCTGAGGTTGGGTTCTTCTACTCTCACAACACAATATTTCTTAGATTAATCAGGTCCCTCTACAGAGGCCCAAGTGGAGTGGATCCTGCCCCTCATCCATGAGTGGGGAGGGTCTGGGGCTTTCCTCACCTTGTCAAGTGGAAGAATCGAATGCATGCCCTAAGGAGGGAGCAGAAATGGGGTGGGGACACAGTCCTTCGGCACTAATGCGTCAGGAAAGCCAATAACCAGCCTCACGCTCCATGTGATGAGAGTAGCTCCTGGCAGACAGGACGGTCCTCTGACTTTTGTAAAACCAAAGAGTCTGAATCAGCCTAAGACATGCTCCTTTGCAGGGGAGCATCGAGGTGAAGTTCAGAGGAAGGCTGACAGCCTGGTGGAGGTGATTCTCAGTCCAGACTCTTTGGCATGGTAGAGCATTTCATTCTGCTGTAGAGTCTGGAACACGCTCACTTCCTGTGCCGTACGGCATGTACTTGGATGCTTTTTTAGACGATGGTCTCCCAGGTCTTTTAGAGAGAATTTTAGAGTCTCGGCAGTTCTATTCTATTCTCCATCTTAACTGGATGTTGAAGATTTTCTTTACGGAGGGTCGTTTGTGACTGGCCCAGAATTGTGCATAATAGGTTCTATTATTTACAGAATGGATGCTGATGTGTCCCTGCAGCGCTCTTCACGTAGAAGACATCTCTTTGGGTGACACAGTAAGGGGAGAAGTATATTTCCCATTGTTCAAAAGTGTTAAGCACATCCACACCCTGAGAGTCTTTGAAATATAACCGTCAGAATTTCATTCCCTCAAACAAAGCACCACCCTCTCCTTTATCAACAGAATGATAATGAATGAAGTCACTACCTTCTTAGTGGGTGTTCTTTTTTCTGTGAGAAAAACCTGGGACAGACAAAGGACCCTTAGGGAACTGACTGTTGGGGGGAGTTTAGAGGAGAAGAGGGAGAGGGAGAGATGTTTAAATTGAGGAGAGGATGCAGAGGTGTAGAGAGAGCCCTGGACAAGCTTTGCCTCCACTGTTCTGCATAGACCTGATCTGCTTGGACCTAATGTAAGACTAGGTCTCCAGTTAGTTATTCTTTTGTCTTAGGTGGCATGGGGGACAAGGCATTAGTTATAGAAGCATGAGTGATAATGCTTGGGGAAACTTCCTCCTTTTCCCTGGGCAGATAATTAATGATAATGAGAGCAGTTATCACTCATGAAATTATTTACTATGGCCCAGGCACTGTGCAAAGAGCTTCATGTGCATCATCATATTTGTTGATATGTTGCCAATCCTCCTCTTTTTGCTGAGGAAGATTGGCCCTGGGCTAACATCCGTGCCCATCTTCCTCTACTTTATGTGGGACGCCGCCACAGCATGGCTTGATAAGCGGTGCGTAAGTCTGCACCCGGCATCCGAACCTGCGAACCCCAGGCTGCCGAAGCAGAGTGCATGGACTTAACCATTACGCCACCGGGCCAGCCCCAACGCTTTCCTTTTTGATGTGACTATAATCGGCATTCAGGAAGAAAGATGAATGGAATTAATCCCTCTTCCACGTGTTCTCGCTCAGATTTTTTAAGAAAATGCTGATATTCATATTTCTCCCCTCTGGCTAAGCCACCAGCCCCTTAACTGGTCCTCACATGGAGAGAATTCCAGACTCCTCAGTATCCTGCTCACCCTCTTAAAACATCCTCTGGTTTGTTAGTATCCTCATAACATGTGGGATAAATATGTAGCCAAAACCACGACAGTGTCTCCCTGGTGACTCTGAGGAAACTCAAAACCCTGGGCACAAAGAAAAGGGAGCACTCGTTCTAGTGGCAGGCATGGGGGTGGGGTGGGCAACCTGAAGCAGATTCTGGCTATGTATTTTTTAATATTTATTTTTCATAAAATAGAAATAATGCTATTAATAATAATATTTATTTTAAAATATTCAGGTCAGAGATGCTTTTAGAATAAAAAACTAAATATATGCTATATCTCAAATACAAATTTTATGAACATACTTAAAACAACAAATGCAATAAAAAATGCATACAAATGTAAACATCAAACTCACAGTTCTAAAATAAATTACCAGCAGATTAAATGTCACTCAAAAAGTAATAAACCAGGCTGGCCCCGTGGCCTACTGGTTAAGTTTGGCACGCTCCACTTTGGTGGCCTGGGTTTGGTTCCCGGGCACGGACCTACACCACTTGTGGGCAGCCACGCTGTGACAGTGACCCGCATACAAAATAGAGGAAGATTTGTGCAAATGTTAGCTCAGAGTGAATCTTCCTCAGCAGAAAAAGAAAAAAGTAATAAACCAAAATAATAATAATAATAAACTATACTACATAAGACAGAAGAAAACGTAATCATGAAAATGTGATCATTTTATCTGACCTTTTAAAAACATATGATCTTATGGGGGAGGTGGTGCATGTGTGGGGACAGGGGGTATGTGGGAAGTCTCTGTACCTTCTTCTCAGTTTTATTGTGAATCTAAAACTGCTCTAAAAAAACAAAGTCTTTAAAAAAAAAGTGTGATCTTAAGAAAAAAACAAATGTCAATTTATCATCGTTAAGCCACAGAAAATTATTGTACAAAGCTTTCTACCTTCCAAGAAATCTCTTTCTCACTGTCATTAATTGGGGGGATGGAACATTGTTATGAGTTAGTGTCAGATATTTTCCCATGATGTCTTTATCATCAGATAATCACGTCTCGTCTCTGACACCTTTGAAGAGATTGTTGCAAACAACTCTGTTCATTTTGCAGGAACCACAACCTTTTTATGGATAGCAAGTAGCAGTGTTTGTTTCAAGGAAAGCATTTCTGGTTTATCTTCTTTACTTTCTCAAATAGAGATGAAGATTTGATGCAGAATTATGTGAATCTCTTTCAAGGCTGTCATGTTAAAAATGCATTCATTAAAATGATAAAATGTTAAAATTGTTTTAGAGAGTCTTTGAACTGGCAAATATTTCTGTATTTCTTCTTACAAAGAAGCCCTGTTTTGTGGATTGTCGTTCTCTTCCACCTCTTGGGGACTGCAGGGGTATAGAAGAACGCTTTCTAATGAGAGCACTAACATTAGTGCAAATTTTAATGCAGCAAATACTATTTCAGTGTTAAATGATTTTTTTTCAGATTTTTTTAAGTCCTAATAACAGTATTATGCAATAAAATACCAACATTTTGGTATATGGAGGGGATTAAATTTTCTGGACTCTAACTTATGAAACCAAGATGGGCTTCTGCCAGGGGCAGTGTGTGTCTCCTTAGGTTGTGAGGAATTCCCTTCCCTGGAAGACTGTTAATGGCCTGAATGAGGCTTTATATTGAAAGGAGGGTGAGAAAGAAGACTAGCTAGATGAAATGGCAAATACCGAAAGTCTATGAAACAAAAGAGTTACAAAATAAATCACCCCAAACTCACCACGACCCAAACTGTACAAAGCATGTTCCTCCTTAACTCTGCCCTTTCTCCTGAGTCTCCTGGTCTCAGTTGGTGGCCCACAATCCAGCCGGTGTCCCAGCTGGGAAGCGAGGAGTCACTACTTGTGCTGGACGTGAGGATCCCCCCTCCAGGTGCTCACACCCTGGTGTGATCACCCCCCTCATCTCCTTCAGTGTGGACAGGACCTTGGACTTGCTTCTGCCCAATAGAATACAGCAAAGATGCCACTATGGTTATATCACATAACAGTGTAGCTCCCGCCTTGCCGAGTCTCTCTCTCCTTCACTGGCTTGGTGCATGCAAGAGGTCATGTTGGGGAGCCCCAACATCTGGGGGTGAAGAACTGCAGACAGCATCTTGAGGTGAGGGCAAGCCTTGGCTGAAAGTCAGCAAGAAACAGAAGCCCTGAGTCCTACAGCTGCACGAATGTGAATCCTTCTAACCACTTGAGTGAAAACTTGAAAGCAGATCCTTTCCCACTCGAGCCTCAGATGAGACCATAGCCCCAGACGACACTTTGCTTGCAGCCTTGTAGCCCCTAAGCAGAGGACCCACCTAGTTCATGCCTGAACTCCTGACCCCCAGAAACTGTGAGATAATACGTGTGTGTGTTGTAAGCCACTGGGTTTGTGGTAAAACTGTGACACAGCACAGATAACAAATACACCCTTATATTTGGTGAGCCATCAAATCCTGCCAGTTTTTACCTCCTAAATCCATCCTCATTGTCATGCCACTGAACTAGCTCAGGCAGTCAGCATGGCTTGCCTGGCCTGTGGCTGTTACCTCCTTATCCCATCTGGTCTCCTTAAGTCTGTTGTCTGCCCAGTCAAGTGAGAGGTCTTTCAAAACACAAATCCCATCACATCCTGCCCCTGTTTAAAACCCTTCAGCATCTCCTCCATACCTGTAAGATGATGTCAAGCCCTTAGCATGGCCCAGAAGGCCCTTACATCTCTCCACTCTTATCTCTTTCCACTTCTTGGCAAAAACTTCACCCTCCAGCAATACTGAGCTACTTGCAGTCACCTGCCTCCTTCTGCACACCTCAAGTTATTAGTCACCTCCCTGGTATTTTCACATAATGTCCCTTCTTGCTGGAATGCTCTTTCTTTCCTGGATAATTGACACACTGAATTGTATCACAATTACCCATTGATGGAATGGTCTCTACACTAGACTTTTTGTTCCCGTGGACCAGGGACTGAGTTCTATTCATCTTTGTACTCTGCTCCTCGCAGAGGGCCTGGCACATCATAGGTATTTGGCAAATGTTTATTGAATAGAGGGCTGAATATAACCAAGGAAGGTGCTGAGAGAACTTGACCTGCGCCATGGTACTGGAAATCGATCTTGAGTGCCCAGTAAAAACTTCTAGAACAAAGGCAATGCATGATGTTGAGGGTTTAACTGTTCTTTCGCCCCATTGTTTATTCATCCACCCATTGTCTGATTTTGTAGCAGAAACAAAAGCAGTCCTTGTTCTCAAGTTGTTCATAATCTAGTGGTCATGAGAGATAAGATACTCGGCAATTACAGTCCATAATAGAGGTTTGCACCTGGGTGCAAACTCTTGCTGGGGATTAGGGAGAATAGTTAAGGAAGACTTTCAAGAGGAGGTGATTCCTGAACTAAGCCTTGAAGGATGATGAATATTTGGCAAGCTGAGGGAAGATGGGAGGCAGACAGGGAAGTGGCCCATTTGACAGCTTAAAGGCATTAAGGTGCAAGGCACAGTGATGAAGCTGCAAGTCATTTGGTATGGCTGGAAGGCCAGAGGGCTGGAGAACGTGGTGAGAGGTGATACAGGCAAATGAAGTTAAGGAATTTGTATTTTATCTCAAAGACATCAAAGAATCATTGTAGAATTCTAAGTAGTTCTCATGATGTGCTTCGATTTGCAGCCATGAAAGACAAATATTATTGGAATGCTTATGAGACTCGATAAATAATACCTCTCTTCCCCACGCAGGTTCTGGACCAGCTGAAAAATAAAGTCAGGGAGCCAGCAGATGGAGATCTTTCACTGATAAAACAGGCTACCCAGTGCTAAACCCCAGAGTTTGGCAGACTTAACTCCCGTCACAGGCAGCCATGGGCTGGGCAGGTCTCTTCCTGCTGGGCCGAGCGTGTGCTTGCCGCAAAGAGAAAGGGAAAAGGAAGAGGATGGTTAAGATGTGGCCGAGTTTTTTCTTCAAGGTCATAGTCAGATAACCGAGTGGAGGACATCACTCCACATGGAAGGGAACAACATTCTGTGGATTTTTCTTCTTCTCTTAACACGTTGGACTTAACCATTTAGCCTATGATCAACTAGATGTGTGTCTGAGCCTTAGGGGAGAGGAAAACCCTGCTCCCACCTTCATGCTGCAGCCCCCCAACACCAACCACTGCTCCTCTGGGGATCCTGAGACCACTGGTGCCCCAGAAGACTCAGCATTAAGTTAGAAAAGTGCATTATTTACATTTAACTCCAAAGTCACTTTGTAATCCAATACTGAGAATTTACTTCCTAGTCTATTTCTCACCTCAGATTATGGCCACCTCTGTTGTCCAACATTGTCTATAAGGAGGTTTTCCCCGTGAGGTAAAATGACATCATAAAATTATTCTAATAATAAAAAGACAACAGTTATTCCCCAGATTTGAATGTTAACCTTTTCTTGCTTTCACATGCCAAAGGAAAAGTTAAAATACAAATATTAATTCTTCTTGCAAGACCAAAGGAATTAAAATCCAAAAGAAAATTTTTTTGCCATTGTGAATTAAAAGACTACAGACTTGCTCCTGCCTCCTTCCCCTCCTCATTCTCTGCATCAGAGCCGAGCTCTCAGCAGCACAGCGTGGTCAGGAGATGGGGTATATGAGGAGAGGATCGAGCAAATACATCAGTGCACTGAGCATCTCTGAGCCAGTTTTCTTACTGCCAGTGAGGGGGTTATATTATGGAAAGCGGATGGGCTGTAATGAACACTGTGGTATTGAGTTGGAATTGGAGGTGTTGGTGGGAACTTATGGTCTTTAGATGCAGATATTGTATTACTCAGGATTCTTTAGGGAAGTAGAACCAATAGGGTGTGTGCATACACAGAGAGAAGAAAAAGAGAGAGATTTATTTTAAGGAATTGGCTCATGCGATCATAGGGGCTGGCAAGTCTGAAATCTGCAAGGTGTGCCAGCAGGTGCAAGGTAGGTTGGCAGCCTGGAGACCCAGTGAAGAGTTGATGTTACAGCTCAAGTCCAGAAACAGTCTGCTAACAGAATTCCCTCTTCCTCTGGGGAACTCAATCTTTCTCTGAAAGCCTTCAACTGATTGGATGAGGCCCACCCACACTGCAGAGAATAATCTGCTTTACTCAAAGTCTACTGATTTAAATGTTAATCTCACATGAAAAATACCTTCACAGCAACTTCACTAGATACACTGGTGTTTCAACAAGTCTACAGATACTAGAAAAGGAAGCCAGGTTCAACCCTTCTCCTTTCCTGTAGGCTGCCATGTCTCAGGGAGGCCAGAGCTGGGGGAGGACAGGAGTTTTGATGGGTAAAAGTAGGCTGCACTGGGATTTGGAGGTTTTTGTTCTTGTTTTTGTGTTTGGCTTTTGCTTTCTTCCTATCTTTCTTTGCTTTATCTGATTTCGTTGTTATCTAAGAGTTAAAAAAGAAAAAGCCATGGCGCTTTCTTGAGAGTTCTTCTAGACGGCAAGAAATGTGAGCCAGGAAACCAGACTGCGAGGGGTGGTGGAGACAAAACTGCTCTCCGCTTATCTCCTCTGGAGTCCAGCTCATTCAATAAACATTAGGAACATTCCTGGAGATGAAGAGAGAGGAATCCAACGTGTTTGGGCCACACAATTATTTTTTGAAATGTCAAAAATGAAACTTCTTGTTCTTCCAAAGAACTGTGACCCTCCCTGCACTGAAGTCCAGAGAGGCTGAGCCCCTCCTCGAGGCTGGCTGGCTCGGGCCCCACCGAATGTGTGCAGAATCTCAGCACAGATGCTGGTGGGATTTTCAGTGAGCTCCTGGGGGTCATGTTGTCAAGGAGATGTCAGGTTATAAAGCAGATGACTTGGCCAACCTGTCAGAACCATCTTTGTTTTGCTGGGCTTTTTTTTCTTTTTTTGCTGGAGGAAGATTGCCCTGAGCTAACATCTGCGCCAGTCTCCCTCTATTTTGTCTGTGGGTCGCCACCACAGCATGGCTGCAGATGAGTGGTGTAGGTCCGTGCCCAGGAACCAAAGCTGGGCTGCTGCTGCGGAGCGTGCCGAACTTAACCACTAGGCCATGGGGCCAGCCCCCTGTTTTGCTGTTTTTTAAGAGTAAAATAAATCTATTGTATTCAGAACACAAAAATTTGTGAGCAAATAAACAAAAAATAAACAAAGTGACCCAAGAAGCGTGTTGAGAAGATATAGAAAGAACACAGCAGTGGAAGGCCAGTGGGCAGGAGAGGAGAAGAGAGAGGCTTCCCAGAGCAGCTGGCACCTGGGTGTGAATGACAAACAGTAACAATAATAATAAATATTTATTTTTGAGAGTTAAGATATAATACTTTTTGGGTTGATTGTGTTATAGACACTGTTCAAAATTGTTTACGTGCATTATCGTATTTAATTCTCATGACAATTCAGGTACTATCATTATTTTTCCCGTTTTACAGATAATAAAACGGAGGCACAGGGGGTTTAAGCAACTTGTTCAGGGTCACAAAGCTACTAAGTGACAGAGCTGATCTGCAGACGCAGGCTATCCAACTCTAATGCCATTCTGCTAGATTGACAAGTGGGAGCTCGTTAGGTGGGCTAGGAACTCCAAGTGCAAAGGCGTAGAGAGCTGGGGCAGCATGGTGCTTCTGAGAAATCACGTGCTGAGTGTCAGTACTGATCGGCCAGGTAAGCTGGCTGCAGCAGATCACGAAGGATGCTATTTTGTGCACCATGCTAAGGGAGTAGGAGATGGGGAGACTTGCATTTTAGAGACATCCTTTCGGTCACAGTGTGGAGATTAGTTGGAGAGGACAAAAGGAGGGCAGGGAGGCGAGTTAAGGGGCTGTTACAGTCGGGCAAGGGAACAAGGCAATGACAAAGACCGTGGAACAGTGAAGGAGGGGATGGGCTCGGGAGAGATTTGGGGGTAGATTGAACAGATTTGGTGAGTCAGTGAGGGAGAAGAAGGGGCTTGAAACGACAGAAAATGGGTTTCTGGCTTGTGCTGCTGTTAATGGGGGGAGGCAGAAAGGATGACAGCGAGATGGTGAACTCTGGACCTGGTGAAATTCAGATGCCCGGTGTTTTAACACCCAGGGCACTAGAGGGATAATGTGCTTTGGCCTCTACAGCGTTTGCGCTGTAGACATAGATAAGAATAGATGTAAAGAATAGATCTACATAATCAATATTCTTCTTTAGAAATCACCCAATTTAGTTGGGGGGTGGGCATAAGGGGTAAAGGGGCACATATATATGGTGACTGACAAATAGTAATGTACAACTGAAATTTCACAATGTTATAAACTGTTATGACCTCAATAAATTTTTTTAAAAAGTCACCCAATTTAAAAAGCTAATATTGTCATATAGATTTTTCTATTTTCACTTTTTAATTCTACTGGATATTCATATACTGATTTTTTCATTAGGGCTGTGTAGACTATATCAATGTTATGTTCCCAGCTTGACCCATAATTCTACCTCAATATAATATTATTCTTCTCAATCTACCGGTATTCATCATATGGTATTAGAATAATTTTAGTCTGCAAATCTAACTCTTTGAAATATGATATTAAGCATATTGGCAGATCTGATTAGGTTTTACTCTATTTCCTGTATGTACATGTGCCCAAATGTATTTGCAATGAACAAACAATAAAAATAAAATAATTCTTCCATAATTCCCAAACGAGTCCAAAATGGACAATATGCTTTTCTGTATCAGTGTTGAAAATGAGATTTTTTATATGCTGGAAGTTAAGAAACAGCATCCATTTTTTAAACATTTCTTACATGTTTTGGTTTTGTGATACAATTCTTCAGGGTAATGACTACGTATAGGGAAGCACCTGAATGCTTACAACAGGCTGTCAAGAAATGGTACTTGTTGGGGCCGGCCCAGTGGCTTAGTGGTTAAGTTCCGCACTCTCCACTTCGGCGGCCCAGGTTCATGAGTTCAGATCCCAGGCTCAGACCTACACCACTCCTCAGCCATGCTGAGCTGGCGACCCACATACAAAATAGAGGAAGACTGGCACAGATGTTAGCTCAGGGCTAATCTTACTCAAGCAAAAATAAATAAATAAATAAGAGGAAGATTGGCAATGGTTGTTAGCTCAGGGCGAGTCTTCTACACCAAAAAAAAAAATAAATAAAAGAAATGGTATTTGTTTCTTTCCACATCTCCATTCCAAGCCATTGAGGGAATTCGTTGCATCACTGAAGTTTACTTCCCTTTTTTTGCATATTCAAATTTTTGCTCTCTTCTTTTCTAGAGGAAGATTGAAGAAATTCACAATCATGATGTGAATTTACTATTAAGGTTTACCATTATTATTATTTGCATGGCTGATGCAGTTCGAGTAATACAATATGCTTTGTGTTATAGGATGATACTGTGCTATATTCCAGGAGACTTGAGCATATGGTTCAATATAAATATGGTTATTTGCTAAAAATTGTGTGCAAGTTACAAAAATAAAATAACTTGCAAGACAGTAGTTTAAATAAAACATGGAATGGTTTTTGGTGGTACCAGCTTAGTGTCTGATTTTTCATGCTGCTTTCTCTCCCCAGCAATTTTTTGAGGTGGAAGAAGAGAAGACTTCTGTGCAAGACTCAACGACTGTCAAAATGAATATTTTGTTAAGAAAACTGAAGGAGAAAGAAGAAATTATTAAGGAATTAAAAGAAGAACTAGAACAATACGAAGAATTTAGATTTCAAAAATTTGTAAGTGTCAAA
Source organism: Ceratotherium simum simum (assembly GCF_057802395.1). Taxonomy (NCBI): domain Eukaryota; kingdom Metazoa; phylum Chordata; class Mammalia; order Perissodactyla; family Rhinocerotidae; genus Ceratotherium; species Ceratotherium simum. The sequence goes on from NC_141931.1 coordinate 12,052,505, forward strand.
GCAAAGAATAATTCATTTTAATATATTTAAATAAACATATAACTGTCTAAAAGCTTAGATTAGGAATAAAGGAAATATAGTTGATATATCTTGGGCATCTCTCCACAACATAAACCAGTCCCACCTTTTTTTGCTCAATAGCATATTCTAGAAAACCCATTAATAAGTTATAAATAGGAGCAATATAATTGTTCTCAATTTTTCTTTGTAACAGCAAGAAAATAACCTATCTCCCACTGAAAAAATTTCCCACTCTAGAGGAACACGCAAATAGATTTTTGTTTTAATTCAAAGACTACCATCCTTTTTTGCAGTCTCAATAGTTTGAAAGACACTAAGCAATCTCCCCAAGTCACAGGCTTCCAAGAAGCCAACTGGCAAGAGGATGATCTCAGTAGAAATGTCAAGAAGGAAAATTCTCCAAGGGTTTTCCCCCAGTTTTCCTTGGTGCAATGGGGGCCAGGAGCTGCCTTAATGCTCAAAGGACTGATGGGAACAAAAATGGAAAGAGAGAAAGCAGAAAGCCGACCCTCCTGTCCAGGAGGAGAATTTTAAGGATTCTGGAAAATGTGGACCCTGAGAACCAGTTCATTTTCATCTCAAGTCAGCTCTGAGCCACCATCCCGACCCAACCACAGTTCTAGAGCCATAGAGGGGTTTTTATTATTAGGTTCTAGGAGCAAGAAGCTGATGGTTTGAGTAGGAGAGGCTAGCAGAGGGGCTGGAGAATAACAATCTATTGGATATCAACCAGCAGGCAGCAAGTGCCTCATCAATGGTGCCTCTTCTCATCTCAGCTCAGTTTACAGATGAGGAAGGAGAGACAGAGTGGTTAAGGAACTTCCCCCAGGCACACAGCTCGTAAATGGTGAAGACAGCATGAGAACAACAGTGGTCAGCTGAATCCAAAGCCCACATAAGGTGGTGGAGCTTAATGCTCTGGAGTAGAATTAAAGGTTGTAATTTATGTATATAGATTATATTATTCCAATAGATTATATTATTATAATGTATATTTATATAATTATAATGTATATTATTATAATGTATAATGTACATTAATACATGTATATATACACACAAATATTGACACGCATATATAGAAAAAGTCTGAGAAGTTATACATCAAATTCTTAACACTTGGAAGAAGCACTGGGGGTTGCTGGTCCCTTTAAGTGCCATCTATGGTGTGTCTAAATCCCACACTCCTATTCTTATTTAAAACTCCAAAGTTAGAACAGACAAGAAATTGAATGTGCCGCATTCTAAAGGACTTTGTTTAAAACTGGGGAAGGAATGTTTGCTTTTTTCTAAAAAAAAGCTTTGTTCTTTATGTTCTTTATGTTCTAAAAAAAAATCTGAGCATCTTCTGAGTAATATAGTATTAAGTGTTATTAGCATAGATCTAATAACTTTGAATATTAATTCTTTTTACATGTCTGATTGTCTTGGAAGAGGAAGTACATCCAGTATTTGCACTTTTCTTTTTTTCTTTTGTGAGGAAGATCAGCCCTGAGCTAACATCCATGCCAATCCTCCTCTTTTTGCTGAGGAATATTGGCCCTGAGCTAACATCCGTGCCCATCTTCCTCCACTTTATGCGCGACGCCGCCACAGCATGGCTTGACAAGCGGTGCATAGGTACGCACCTGGGAACCGAACGCAGTCGCCAGCAGCAGAGCGCACGCACTTAACCGCTGCGCCACCTGGCGGCCCCAGCACTTACTTTTCTTTAACCTTTTCCTGGGTCTACATCTACGCTTATTTTTTGGAGAAAATAATTTAATAGAAAAGGCTGAAAAACTGTCATAGTTTTGGCTTTTAATTCCGCCTTGGCCAAAGGTACCCAGCATAGATGGGCAAGGCAGTTTTGACCCATTTATTTCCCATTTGTGAAATGGAGAGTGATACCTGCCTAGCTAAGGAAGAGAGTGATGAGGAGGATACCTGTTGTGTTGAATGTGAATTGCTTTGAGTTCTTTGAAGAAAGATAAGTATATAAATTCTAGTTATCATTATGAGGACATACACAAGTCTTTATCACTGTCTGGTGTACATTCCATGAAATGCACTGAACAGACTTCGGGACTGTTGAGAACATCCCAGTTCGGTAATTGAGTTCCTTACACGTAAAACATGAAGTCTTTCTTGTAATGTTGACACCGCTAAGTGTTCTCAGCCCGTTAACTGGTCCCAGTGGACGTCCTGGGGAAAGAACCAGGATGGCAGTGGCTTTGAGAAGACGAGGGACAGTGAGAGGCTCCACCCTGCTCTTGTATAAGCAGGGTGGTTTCTGCTTCAGGATGGCATTCTGAATACCCTGGTTACCCCACTATAATTTGTCCCCAGAAGACCACATCAAAATTTCTGTAAAGACCCTAAGATTTGAGGAAGGTGGAATACTCCTGATGAACCGGCTGTATAACGTTTCTCCCGGCTCCTTAGGACCCCAGCAAAACATACGGCCCTGGTCTCCTGCCTTAATGCAGAGCGGTACCGGTGTACGTTTCAGGGACAGGGACGTGAATGTCGCAAAAGCAGATCATGGGTTACATAAAATAAACCTGTAACAAAATACTTTTTTTAATCTTGTCAGAAGAAGCTTTTGTAAAACTCCATGCCACTTGGGTTCTAGAAGATGTACTTTCTTTTTTTATTTGCAATTTCATCTTATACAACTGCTCCCTCTAGTGGTATAAAAAAACTTGAGACCAAGTATCTGAAATTAGATTTGGAAAACAGTTTGGAGAAACTTTCAAAGTAGTAATGGAAATAACTTGAGAAAACTTGAAATAAACAATAGGGAAACACCCTAGTTTATTCTTACTGATAGTTAAATTATGCAAATAGCTTTAGAGTTAATAAGTAGTCAAAATGTCTCTCCTGGGCTGTTTTAAGAGAAATCTGACAAGAGGATAGGAAAGGGAAAGTTTAATAAAGAGCTAGTTTAAATTATGTTTATAACAAAACGGAAGTTAGAAAAGGAAGCTTTTCAAGTTACAGTAGCCTGGTCTCTCCAGGTGAGAGCATCCTTGATGTTGAATTTTCTAGAAAGCAATTTTATTCAAAGGCTGAACTTCTTTTTAGGTTTAGTTCTGTAGGAAGCCATTGTGACTTTACTGCATATCACTGTAGTTTTCAGAGTGTCGTGCTGTACGTGGATAAACCCCCTTGAGAATTGCCAAAGGAGGTCGCTAGCCCATTAGAGTATGTGCGCGCACATGCACATATATGTTTTAATTGCAATTGAAGTTGTCACTTTGAGAGATTTTTCACTATTCTTTCTTACCCCAAAATGAACAAGCTGTGCAACCATCCCCCACGCACCCCCTATAGGTGAACATAACTGCTTGTTGCTGACAGCTCTGAAACAGAGCTGTCATTCAAGAGTGGCAGCTCTGCAGGGCTGCATGGCCCCAGTGTGCCACTTTCCTGGTTGTCACTCACTGGGAAGCACCTGCTCTTCTCCGTGACTGTCACGCGGCATGGGCATGCATCAGAACCCTACTCCACCACTAGTGTCAAATTGAGATGTCCGAGGCCTGTACATGGAGCCTGCAGAATTGAGACACCAATATGGCAGAAGGAAGATGGCTGAGAGGGCACATGCAGTGCTCTAAACAATATTCCTCAGACTTCATTGTGCATATGAGTCGCCCGCAGCTCTTGGTAAGATACAGATTTGGATAGTATGTCTGAGCTGGGGCCTGAGATTCTGCATTTCCAGTAAGCCCCAAGGTGATGCTGAGGTTCCTGGTCCGTGGACCACACTTTGAGTAGCAAGGCTCTAGAGTAGACCAGTTTTCAGAAATGATTCTTTCAAGATCAGTTTGGAATTCTGAAACCTGGGAACAGTGATTCTGCACATCTTATGAATGTTCACAAGAGAAATAGTGCATAAGCCGCCCCCTGAAGTCCTAGTTTTCCCAACATGATAGAAAAAGTTTGAATTGGCAAATTCCTTTGTAAATTTAAAATCCCGGAATGATCATGGATCACACACATTCTCTCTTTAACTATAATGTGGCTTTAAATAGCTACATCCAGTTAACTGCCTTTTAATGATCTCCATCCTTCTTAACCTTGGTTTATCAATGCAGTTTATTTTAAAGAAGTCTCGTGCTTTAAGTAAGCCAAAACTAGTGGTGTCGGCAGATGGTAGAAGGAACACCATCACAAAACCTGCCACTCAGAGTGTAACAGATGACCGTAGCCGCCCAGAACTCTCTCTTTGTTCATTTTGCTAATGAGTGCCCTCATTGCTGTGGGAGAATGAATAGTTAATTACTTGCAGTTCCTGCAGCTGACAGATGGTGGGGACAGAGCTAAAGGTTAACCTCACCAGAGCAGGGGCTGTGGATGGATATTTTTCCTCCTCAGGGAGAAAAAATCCCTGAGTTGAATAAGCTTTCCTGGTTTTCTGCTTTTATATGAGATTTTTAGAAAACGCACTTAAGTATTAGCTGCTACCACTTATAAATTTTACACGTCACCTGATTAATTCAAATAGTTCCTGTTTAGTTTCTGATCATGGGTGCTCATGTAATCTGCTGTGGATGTTCATATTCTGCTACTGTTAGGAAATGTGTGCTTAAGCCTATAAAGGCAAATATCTGTTTGTTTGCTCGTCTTTTAAAAGCCTTTTTAGTCTATAAGTACATTCTGTGATGGTCTCAGATTGAACCTATGGGACAAGCAATTAATGATGGGGATTCCTCCCTTAGTAAGAAAAGTGTTGTTTATTAATTATTAGATTTGTTAGTTTTCATTAATTAAGAATGAATTGGACTCAAATAATTGAAATGGAATGATGAGTCAAAATTGTGAAGATTTGTATTGGGTTTAGTGCAAAATTTAACATTATTTTAAAAATTAACTTTGATGTAACTTCCTTAGCAAGTCACTTGTTTTTTAAGGGTTTATTAATGTACTATGAAACATCGTAGCCACTTATTTTTCTTTTGAACCATTATGATCACAGAGGAAAACATTTTAATAATTTATTTCCAGATATTTCTAAAGTTAAATAAAAGTATGATTTCAAAAGGAAACCAGTATATTGGGAGGAAGGTTTTGCTTTTGAGGGGAGATTTTATTCTTGTGCATTTGCAATCACGGCATTACTGCAAAAAGAATAGGTTATCACTCATCTCAAGATTAAAGTTCAAAAGTATTTCTATTGTCTATATTAATTTTGAAGCAAGGCATATAGAACCTTCTTTCACTTTTCGCATAATAATAAAATGACTTTTAAGCATACTCTTTCATATTTTGAGACTGCATAATCAGTTGAGTATCGTACCCTCAGGAAGAATAAAGTTCTGCACCAACTTCCCCAATCCATTACATCTTAATTTTTTTTAAAACGTGGCAGTAAAATCTAGACAGCCATAAGCAAGTATATTCAGATGTTTTCAATAGCTTTGAAACAGAGAAGAAGAAGAAGAAGAAAAGAAGAGGAGCGGTCCCAATAAGCTTCCAGTGCGTAAGAAAAAGCCTCTCCCATAATGGACGTGGCAAGATTTAAACAAAAGACGCACATAATAAAAATGTAAATGAGTTTGCTTTACTAAAACTATAACTTTAAAGTCTTTTGTTGTAAGTTATCCTGAAACCTCCTTACAAGGTAATCACTGTTCGCATAGAGATGTAAGCCGAGGTCTTCAATAGCATTAATCGCCTGCACAGTCCCAGTGTGACAGGCATGCAAAGCCATGTTAATGTTCAGAATATGAATTGCCTCTGGGTGGCTCCTCCGCCCAGCAGAAAACCAACTGTGTGGATATCCGTGTGCCTGATGGACTCCATGCGGCTCCCAGCCTGAAAACGTCACCACTTTGACATGTGATGTGCTCCTCATGACACTGGCAGCGCTGACACTGGGAAATGCCACAAAGGCAACAAGCCCCCCTCCTCAGCCATGCACTTCACCACCCCCTGGCGCTGCCCGTCCGCGGTCTCCCCAGCCTGCCTAGTTACGGGCGGACAGCACTTCACACACACACAGAGGGAAGTGTGGGTGGAGGGGCCCAGCTGCCTCCCCGGACACAGCCTCCATAATGAATTGACCTGAATGATGAGGGCACACAAACAGTATGCTATGCATTATTCCTGTCAATAAAATGTCCCCATGTGCTGTGGGCTTTGTACAGAAGGTACTGCAGCCTTTCTTCCAGCAAGCTCTGTTTAGTCTCCTTCCTTTTTACTATTCATATTATAAGTGTGTAATAGAATTCAGAAAATTATATGATAGCTCTTCTGTATCTGTATTGTCTCGAGTTGCATATTTAAATCCTTGGCTCCCTGCTTAGAAATATGGAATTCCCCATCTTTCAGGACTCTTTTATCAGAGATACCAGCCCTGCAAAACTGACTCTAGACAAGGAAGTTTCGGACTATAAAGTGGAAAACGAGAGACTGCTTCAAGTCGTTTCAGAACTCGAAGAAGAAATCCAACTCAATCTAAAAGAAAATTCAGAATTAGGTAACATTTTAAAGTCATTTTTGAGAAAAATCTATACATTGGGCACTTCGTAAAACTCATAGCCACGTTTGTCTTTTTCCAAACATAGATTTGTTTGGTAACTTACATTTAAAAGGTCAGTTTGATAGCTATCTTTGATTTTTATTTAAGATACATTCCTTGCTTGGGACAGAGGGTGTATTTGTGGGTATGATCCTAAGCCACGATATTTTGACTCAGGGTGGTTTTTGTTTTGTTTTGTTTTTGTTTTTGTTTTTGATGTCATAACAGTGTATAACATTGTGAGATTCCAGTTGTACATTATTATTTGTCAGTCACCATATAAATGCCCCCCTTCACCCCTTGTGCCCAGCCCCGAACTCCCTTCTAAGTCAGGGTGTTTTTTAAGCCAAGCATTGGCCTTTGAAAAAATGTGCTAATCAGTGCTCTGTTTCACTTAGAAATATTATAAACAGATAGAAACTTTCGTTGATTTGTTTCATATGCTTAATTGATTATCTAAAATTTGTAACATTTAAATACTTTGCATACATATTGGAGTATGCTTTGCGGAGAAACAGGAGTTTTACCTTCAGGAAAATACAGTACTACTTACTACTTAATTATCTTCAGTTTTGGGTACAAATTATAAGTACAAATTTTCCTTTGTGTACTTTATACTCCCTTGTTTACATACCATAGACATTGGTAAAAGTTGCATTTACATCACCCAAGTTAGATTGCCTTGAAGTATTTTTTCACTTACTGTTATCTTTGTATTTATGTTAATTATATAGTGTTGTCCTTAATCTGCAGTATGAAAAGCAATGAATAAGCAATAAAAAATTTACAGCAAAACATTGATAAAATCAGATCTATGACAATATCCCTTGAATATAAAATAACACCATGCCAGTGTAGTTTCGTTTCTCTTCCGTTGTGGTATTATAATGCTTTTTCAGGTTTTAGTAGTTCTTACCGAGTCCGAAAGTGCCAGCTGCTAAAGCACGTTGTATTGGCTGTGACTAACAGCAAGAAATGTCCACTGCTAGTATCCATGAAAAGGTTTCAGCCCTCAGCCACACTTGGATCTTGAACTTAGTTCTTAATCCCTATCTGACCAGCCGTCTGAACAGCGGGTGGAGGGCTGTGAATGTCAAGGGCAGTTGTGAAGGTCACAGTCCTGCTAAGACTCGCGTCCACCGCCCCTGCCAGCGGTGTCCGCCCTGCCCTGGAGCAGGCGGTTTGAATACAGGGGCAGAAGCTTGTAATTTCATGGTTGGTCTCTCTCTCCTTTTGTTTACAGAAGATGAAATTATAAGTCTGAAAGAGAAGGCAGAAAAGGATCATAAAACTATTCAAAGGGTACTGTAACTTTTTTACATTGTTGAATGACTCCTTTAAATTGAAATATCAGCACCACTGGTGACATAACGCTGTGTCTCGCTTGTCCTGTAATGCAGAGAAAAGTCGATTTTTATATTTAGTCTCTCCCGTTATTTGGATAGGGTCTCGTAATGGATAAGGATTCCGTCTTGAAAATGAATTAATCTATAGATACCTCTTTTATTTGCAATAACTGAGTGTCTGCCTTGCTTATCATAAGGAGTGAAGAAATTATATGACACAGGCAGTCTGAAGATGTGCTTGTGGGAAAATGATATTATTAAGAGTGAGCAGTTATATTTTCAGATCAGATGGTTGGTTTGTGTTCATTTTTGTGTATATGAGTGAACTGGGTTTATGTTATTCAGGAAATCCGCAGTTAGAACAGGGAGCTCTTGGTATCACGAAGATCAAGATTTCCTAGCGCATCCGATGCAGCAGGACCACAGTGGTTCCCGCCCTCCACACACAGGCTGGGCTCTCCTGCTTTTTGCTTTCTTAGCTCTCCAGACCGCCCCTATTTTAGGTCTCCAAACACTCTTCTGTGACGGTCAGCCCTCCCTGCTGTACCGTAAGCCCCACGAGGACAGAGACTACACTCTCTCTGTCTCTGGTGTGTTCCAGGTGCTGAGCACAGTCCCTGGCATGCTTAAAAATACTCTTGGAATGAGCCATCCCTGATGGCCTAGTGGTTAAAGTTTGGTGCTTCACTTCAGCGGCCTGGGTTGGGTTCCCAGTCGAGGAACCACACCACCCGTCTGTCAGTTGCCATGCTGTGGTGGCGACTCACATAGAAGAACCATAAAGACTTACAACGAGGATATACAACCGTGTGCTGGGACTTTGGGAAGGTGGGGGGAGAGAGAGGAAGATTGGCAACAGATGTTAGCTCAGGGTCTTTCCCAGCCAAAAAAAAAACCTCTTTGAGTGATTCATAGAATGAGAATGTATTTAGAGTTCATAAAATTTACACATGAAAAAGTGGATTTAAATCCCCGAATTATTCCACATAAACATAAATGCTTTCCACTAACTGAATTGGGATTCAATTTATAAATGAATATCAATTAAAATGAGATAAAATTAAAAATTCAGTTCCTCAGTCACACTAGCCGCGTTTCCAGAGCTCAGTCGCCACAGGTGCCTAAGTTTAGGTTCAGATTTCAACCTGATTTTGCAGTTTGGGGTGTTCTTAGGTTTTAGATAAAATTGCTTTCAAGAACTATTTTTTAAAGACATGGTTACTCTGATGGGTCAGAGTTGGGAGACTTTTTCCGTGATAACTGAATCCATCACAGGTTTTCCCAAAGTGGTTTCATTTTCTTGACCTTCCATCCTATTTGCAATGGCGAGCGTGCAAATCCATTCCTACAGAGATAACAACAGAATCTCTGAACAGGCAAGTGTAACCTTCTTGGCGTCAACCTCTGAGGTTATAAATGAAGTCTCAGCTTTCTAGTTTCACCTAATACCTTACAAGGGAACCATCACAGTTTATTTAAGTGTTTCTAAAGCTATTCAGTCTGTACTGTCACGGGCAGAGATGAGCTGTGTAAACCTACTATTCTCTGTGAGGAGTATGAGAAATTAAAGCCAAAAATCTCACCATTAAGCCACCAATTAGAAAGAAAGACGCCCTGGGAGTGGCTGGTTATATCCTGTGTGAACTTCAATATTTCAGTTAAATGCTGCCTCAGCTTTCGAGGTCTGCATTGCCCAGCGGTAGCCACAGCCGCATGTGGTTATTGGACACTTGAATTGTGGTTAGTGCCACTGAGGAACTGAATTTAGTTATATTTAATTTTAATTTTTTAAAATGTAAATGTAAAAGCTGACACTAGTTTCAGTTACTGGAAAATTTTTAGGTATAATTTGAATAATCCGTGCATGCGAATCTGCTTTTTCGTCTGTAAATTTTATGCATTCTAAATACAGATCAAGTATTTCCAGTGAAAATTTAGCCCCCTAATTGAGATGTGCTGTGAGTAAAAAATACACACTGGATTTCAAAGACTGAGTATAAGAAAGATGAGCCATCTCGCTAATGATTTTTAATATTGATTATTACACATTGAAATGATAATATTTTGGATATGTATGGGGATAAATAAAATGTATTATTAAAATTAACTTCATCTGTTTCTTTTACCTTTTTAACAGACTACTATGAAATTCAACATTATGTATACAACCCAGATTATATTTTTATTTGACAGCTCTGTTCTGGACAAATATAGCAGAGCCCTAGTTTGATCACTTTTTTATCCTGTCTCTTTTCTTTTCTTTTTTTCTTTATATGCACAGGAACTCCACCCAGACGTTGTGTATAGGTACAATTTGGTATTGAGTAGAAGGATCTAGAACCCTGGGTTCCTGTCCATTTCTGCCACTATGGCCGCTTGAGCCAGCCCCTTGCCCTCCTTTGTCCTGGGTCTCACAGGCTCACCGTGCGGACAGAATGAGATAATCTACACGAAAGTGCTTTGTCAACTGGAAAGCAGATCAGCAGTTGTTGAACAAATGAGCCAATGTTTACTGATTTGTTTCCAATATCCTTCACTAAATCAGTTAATTCAGCAATGTTTATTAGGTGCCTTTCAGTGCCAGGCACTCCACTACTACTGAGATAGAAAAATTATACACACACACACACACACACACACACACACAGATGCACCCACAAATGGCCCTGCTGTGGAGGAGATCAAGTCTAGAGGGAGAGACAAAAACCTTAGGACAATGGGACTGCAATAGAAGTAGGCACATAGCGAAGAGATGCCTGGCTTTACCTGGAAGGTTCTAGAAAGCCTCCACAAATAGTTCCACACCTATCTCACACTCCTTCGCTTGAGCTGATTTTTCCAGGCGGGTGAGAGAATGGAGGAGCTGGGTACACAGTGTGAATGCACACGGTGTGAGATGTGTCTGTGGAACTGTTTGCCACATGGTGTGGCGAGAGTATGAGGCGGGGATCTGGTGAGACTCTGTAGTGAGAACTTGTGTTGGGACAGAAAGAGGGGAAGTCTGGGGTGTGGGGCAGGGGCAAGCAGGAAACAGAAGAACGGAAGGGAGCTCCGGAGCCTCTGGGTAAGTCACATGCTCCCTTTGTAGCTGTGGATACAATTAAATACAAGTTGAAAATGGGACTGAATCTGGGGAGGCTAGCCTCTTGCCGTCTAACTGGGCTAAGCGCTGTGAATTATGGGATTCAGTAGCTTTTATGTTTAAATGCCAATAATCTAATAACAGCTGAATCTGTATTCCAGCTGTGGCCACAATGTGAATTTCCGTCTGGAAGGGAGGCAGGCCAGGAGTCAGAGATTTCAGACCAGGGTGTGATCAGCCTGAGGATGCAGGGCGGCATAGATGGCTGTGGGAACATGTGGGGGCACGCCCAGCCTGGATTGTAAGAAATCAGAGATGTGTGGAGGAAGGACACTGAGCTGACCCTGGAAGAGAGGGTAGAGTTGGCCAGGAAAGGATGAGGGGGAGGTGGGAAGGGTCAGAAACATGCAAAAGAGAGGTGCACGTGATTTGCTATAGCTGAAGGGTACGTGAGAGCAAGGGGTGGCAGGAGGCAGAGCACAAGGACACAGGAATTATTATTCATGCCAAGAGGTTTGAATTACCTTCTGAGCGCATCAGGAGACTTCAACGTTGGGGCAGGATCGGATTTGTGTTTCAGAAAGAAAACGAATAGGAGGGAGGAAAATCCCGAGCCAGAGACACCCCTTAAGAAGTTACTTGGATAAACAGGGAAACTATCAAGTCCTGAAACAGAATGAGGACAGTGACACTGGGGATGAAAGGGAAGGATGAATTCAAGAGACGATCAGGCAGCAAAAGCTATGGTCATTGAGAAGACTGAAGGCAGCAGAGATCAAAAAGAGAGAAGTTAAGGCTGGATAGTGTTCAGTAGCAGTCAGAGGAAAATGAGGACAGCCAGAGAGGAGGGGGAGAAGCAAGAGAGTGGATAGCACAGAAGCCAAGCAAGAGAGAGTCTCCAAAAGGAAGGAACCATTCCCAGTATGTCAAATGCAGCCCAGAGGCCAGGCAAGCTAAAGGCTAAAAAGGGAAGATTGGACAATTAGCTTTGGCAACAAAATGGCCCTGCTAATATTAATGAGAGTCATTTTACTGGAACATGGACGCAGTTGAGAAGTGGGGTGACTGCAGAAGTGGAGACAGTGAGCATGGGCAACTCTCTAGAAGTTTGGCTGTGGATGGCCAGGGAGAGGTAGGGGAGGAGTCGGCGGGGACATGGGTTGAGGGAGGAATCTTTTAAAAGGTGAAACTAGAGTATTTGTAAAGACGTCGATGGAAAGAAGAATGAGAGGGTAAAAGTACAACAGCAGAGATAATTGATGAGGGAGATCCAAGGAGGCTGGAAGGGCCAGGGCTAATGGCTTTGATGTTTGTGGTAATTGACACCCATGGGAAACTTGGTGACGCTTCTTTTCAGACCAAGGTTTGACGACTCAACACAAAATCTTTTCTTTCCTTCCACTTCTCATTCCTTTACTTTCTCAAAACCTGCTGTTCAACCTCCCACATCTTCAACCACACCACTGCCTCCCCTCTGAAGCTCCCATCTGGCCAATCCCCGCTGTTCCCCAGCTCTGCCCAGGGACTGTCCTTTGCTATTGGAGACAAGCCAATCCTTGCCTTTCGGTGACATGGCAAGAGTATGGAGTTTTCACCCAGAGCAGCTGTGCCTCCCTCTGCCTATCATTTCACTTGGAGCTAATAGCACATTTTCTTACTACCCAACACAGCTCTTCCGAGCTTCACTACCTTTCTCAGTTCCCAGACTCCATTCCTCTGCACTGCTTCCTAATTCACAGAGAACATGGCAGACACTGGATTTTTTTTCTCTTCTGCACTCGCTTACTCTCTCTGTCACTTTGCTTACCTAGCCTAGCCTTCTCTCCTCTTCATCAGATGGGGTGGGGGGTGCTGGGGAACAGGAGATGGATGGTATGGGACATTCTTTTTTGCCCTGACTCATCTTTCCACCTACTTGCCTGACTCCATCTCTTCCTTCCTCTTCTTCATCAGTCTCTTTGTCTCTTGTGCATTTAGAAATTTCCCTCTAGCCTACCACATAGTCAAGCCATCATCTTGGGTAGTGTCCACTGACCCTGATCACCCCTGAAACCATTGCTTGTTCTTCAAATATCATTTAAAAGAAATCTGTATTTACCAGACCCTTCTTTATTCCTCTGCTGCTAGTTTTTCCTACTGATAAGGTCATAATGAGATTCATATTGCCCTCAATCCTTTTCAGTCTTTTTCTTTCTTGAATTTTCTGCTGTATATGACAGGACTACGCCCCACATCATAGATCCCTTCTGAGCAAGGCTTACTTCTGATTTTTCACACACTTCTTCATCCCTTCTTAAACAATATCTGTCAGTGGCTTCTCCTCCTCCATCTTCCACTCGAATGCTGTTCTTGGGAATTCTATGTATTTTTGGTTTTTGTTTTCTCTGTGGCTGACTTCAGACTCTCCCATAACTGGTACACCTGCTTACCAGTGACGTCCAAACTTTTCTCTCCTGCGTCATATTTTCCCTGAATACCACATCCATAATTTCAACTCTGTCCTCATCCTCAATTTCAATGTTACATGCACTGGGAACACTTCTTTGACGGAAGTCCTCTTCCATCCCCTAAGGTTATTAGGGGCTCCCTGAGTGTTCCCTCATACCTGGGAGTATCTGTTCCCCTGAGGTCAGGAGCTATGTCTTGTTTATCTTTATCTTCTTGGTTATCAGCCCACTAAAATAGTTGCTGAAAAAATGCTTTACACGTTCATCAAACTCAGTGTCAAAACTTGAACTCATTACCTCTCAAATCTGGACTCTACTGTGTTCCTTCTTTAAATTAATGACATTGCCATCTATCCAGAGCAACAAATGACAAATCTAGGGTCATTCTCTATTCTCTCCTTCATATCATCTATCTAGTTGGTCACTGGTAGATTTTGCTTCCAAAATTTATCTCAAATCTTCTTTCTCTGCAACATTGCAAGACTTAGTTGTGTCCCTCATCCTTTCCATAGATACTTACTGATTTGCCTGTGTCCACTCTCCTCCCTTTTCAAATCTAGCTTCCACGTTGCTGCCAGAGTTATCTAATACCTTAATTTTATGTGCTAAAACCGTCAATGGATTCCCATTGCCTTCAGTATAAAATCAGGCTACCCAAAAATGTACTGGGTGATTTTTGTATTCCTGGAACAGCTAAGCACTTTCACATTTGCTGTCTCAACTTCTTTTCAGAAGAACTCTTTGAAGCAGGTTTTATTACCCTAATTTTACAGAGGAGAAAACTGAGACGTGAAGTATAGAGTTAATTTACCCAGACAGCTAGTAAGGAGCAGAGCTTTGATTTGAACAGACTCCTGTTCTCCTCATTATGTTATCTGCCTTCCACTCCTAATTGTGCTGAGCGAGGCCCTCATAATATCGCCCTGACTCTCCTCCTGTCGTTTCCTGCCGTTCCTATCTATATGCTCCCAGGGCCCCATAACACCAAACTTTTCCCAAGTCCTCCATTCCTCCATGCTCCTCTGTAGTTAGATTGTTGTTTTGTTTGCCATTTCTCCACCTTTCTCCTTCTCCAACTTGTTGAACTTCTACATATCCTTCAAGACCCTTGCCAAATGGTACTTCTCCTGTTAACACCAGGCATAACACATCTTATTATAATTACGGTTGCCATGTCAGGTGGATTTGTATGGGTTTTGACTACATGAAGATTTGATTTATTAACATTTTTTTTACGTACTAGAGTCATTTCTTCACATTGCTCTTCTACCACGCTGTAGATGCTCCAGGGGAAGGGATCTGTTCTACTGCATTTTTATACCTCCATAGCCAAACAAAATGCCTAGCATCTGAAAGGTGTTCCATACATGTTTATGAAATGAACGAATATGTGAATTCCTTGAATTGAATGGATGTCAAAACCAAGGGTGGAATTTTATCAGTGTTTATAACACACGCAAATGGCAAACAATTATTAAAATACTGAGGCAAGTCATATGAGTACAATGGCAGTATCTGCTTTTGATAGCTATTTTCTTTTTTTTTTTTTATAATTTTATTTATTTTTTTCCCCCAAAGCCCCAGTAGATAGTTGTATGTCATAGCTGCACATCTTCTAGTTGCTGTATGTGGGACGCAGCCTCAGCATGGCCGGAGAAGCGGTGCGTCGGTGCGTGCCCGGGATCTGAACCCGGGCCGCCAGCAGCGGAGCGTGCACACCTAACCGCTAAGCCACGGGGCCGGCCCTTGATAGCTATTTTCAATTGGTCTGAATATGCCTTGATATGCATATAGCACAAAAACCTAAAATAAGAAAAATTGGTCATATAAAGAATAAAGCAAAATTTCTCTTTTTTAGAGACTAGGACTTGCTTTATTATGTATTGAGGTCACATTTTGGGGGGACAGAGTGAGGAAGGTTGTAAATAAATTGACATTTTCTGTGTATATTTTGCTCACATATAATAAAAAACATATAATGATTATATAATAATATAATTACATGATAACATGTAGACATTTAATTTTTCCTTTGATCATATTAGGATCCATTTTTCTCATATTTAGAATCAACATATATTTCACTAAATTCTATTGAGGAAGAATTTCAAGTGTTCTGTTCTTTAATCAAAATGTAATATCCTTCTCTTTCAGTTAATTGATGGTAGAGACAGATTAATGCAGGAGCTTGATTTTGAAAAATCATTGGTTCAAGACATGGTAAGATGATTTACATTACGTCCTAATAAATTTGAACTCAGGAACTATAAACTTTATTTGTAACTGTTTACTGTGAACTATTCATTTAATCTTTGTCAATAATCTAAATGCATGCATAATTATGAACATTTTTAAGAAAACAGTTTGAGTAGTACTGTAATAAATATACTTACTATGTAGAAGAGTCTTACATAAGAAAAAATATTACAATTTAAAGCAGTGTACAAAATTTTTGAATTTTATTATGGAGATTTAAAAAAAAAAACCCAAATATGAGAGCCCAATATTTTGAAGGATTTGCTGTTTTTAGTTACAAATTGCCATAAGTGACAACAAAAAAAAAGCCCAGCTAGAAGTTTTGGCATTCTGTGTTAGTCTCATAAGAAAACACTGCCTTTTTTATGTTCTTTTAAGAGAACTTTCCAGACGGCTGGTCTTTTATTTTATCAGTTGACTGCCCACCCCCTAGGCCCCCCACCCCACCCCCCGCCCAGCTTATGGTGTTGTACTTGGGCTTCCAACAGATCATCACTAGCATGTCTTTGTTATAATAAACTGACTGTGTTTATTATAATCAGAAATAAAACACAGCTTGACTTGCGTTCTAAATGTGCTTGAAAAGAATATGATACTGTTTCGAAGAGAAAAGGTTGTTCATAGGAAATCAACACCACTTCAGATATTGAAACATTCCCTTTTTTACAGCTTGTCACACTTTGTGCCAAGTCATGACTGTTTCCCTAACTCTGTTTTGTTGCTCTCAGCACCATGGGTTTTGGGTTCCTTGTCATAGAAATTAATGCAAAACAATGCTTCAGGACTACAATAAAGCCTTCTATGAAACCAACTTGGGAAGGCAGGCAAGGGAAAAGATTATGGTTAGCTGTTCACAGACACTGTGTTCAAAATATGTTATTTTGAACCCTTTACTTTTAAATACCTGGCGTATAAAAATCGTCTCCATTATTTGGGTCTACTTTGTCAATTTCTTCTGCCCCACCCTCACCCTCTTCTGTCATTCCTCCAAAGTCCAGAAGCTGTTTCTGAAAACAAACAAGGAAATGTTCACATTGTCATTGAAATTGAAAGTGTGTTTATAGAGTGGGGGCGAATGTTATATTGTCAGTGTGTTAACAGTATTAGAGAAGAAATTAAACTACTTAATCAGTGTGTTTGTGCCTATACTAGGAACAGACTGCATGATTTTTGTATTACTTTCCCTCTTTATTTGGACTGTAAGCGGTTAACCGGTGCTATTATATTGCCCACAGGGGAACCAATCATGTTTTATTTTGTTGTTTAGAAGTTTGTTGAGCACCACGCTTGTTGCTAAGCAGCGAGATCGCGCATCACAAACCCCACAACAGCTCAAGAGCCTTCAGCACGCTCAGAGCTAGTTTGGGGGTTCACGTTTTCAGTAGAGGGAGTATGCATAAGGTTCTTCTTGTGACCATGGTTTCCATGGCGTACCTTTGGGCCCAGCAAGGTAGCTATTTGGTGCCCCCTCCCCCTGCCGCCAAGGCATTCTGTCACTCACTGGGAGGGAGGCTGGCTTTGTGATTATTGGGCTTCCTTTGTTTCTTGCCATGGTGCTTTCTTCCAGAAGTGAAGATTTGTGATTACGCCCAGATGGAGGAGTGGGAGAAGGTGGGGTTGCAAAAATTGTCGTTTTGCAATTGTCAGAGTCGTTTTGCAAAAATTGAAAAACTTTCTCATGAATTTGTTCCATGCTTGTCTATTGCTGTTTTCCACTAGAGTTTATTTTCTGGCCTGTTAAGAGCTTAGTTTAAAAAGTCAAAGAGCTGGTAGTAAAAAGGCACGATCAGTAAGTATGGGCAAGCAATGAAATATGGAGTGATCGTATCTTTAGATTGGCTTTAGGAAAGCATATGAAATAATTTTGTATCTTCCTGTGATTCCTACACTTAGCGGCTTTCATTTATCTTTTTTTAAATTGAGATATAATTGCCATATAACATTGTACCTTGTACATATAACAAATATAGGTGTACAACAAAATGATTTGATATAATATGTATATATTGTGAAATGATCACCACAGTAAGCTTAGTTAACATTCATCACCACACAAAGTTACAAAAATTTTTTTCTTGTGATGAGAACTTTTAAGATTTACTCTCTTAGCAACTTTCAAATATACAACACAGTATTATTAACTATAGTCACCAGGCTGTACATTACATCCCCAGGACTTATTTGTTTTGTAATGGAAGTTTGTGCCTTTTGACCCCTTTCACCCATTTCACCCACCACCTTTGCTTCTGACAACCACCAGTCTGTTTTCTGTATCTATGAGGTTTTGTTGTTGTTGTTGTTTCTTTTAAGATTCCACAAATAAGTGAGATCATACAATGTTTGTCTTTCTCTGTCTGACTTATTTCACTTAGCCTATGCTCTCAAGGTCCATACATGGTATCACAAATGGCAAGATTTGCTTGTTTTTTATGGCTGAGTAATATTCTGTTGTGTGTGTGTGTGTGTGTGTATATATATATATATATATATATATATATATGCCACATTTTCTTCATCCATTCATCCACCTATGGACACTTAGGTTGCTTCCATGTCTTGCCTGTTGTAAATAATGCCACAATGACATGGGAGTGCAGATATCTTTTCAAGTTAGTGTTTTTGATTCGTTCAGATAAATACCCAAAAGGATTGGGTATTGCTGGATCATATAGTAGTTCTATTTTTAATTTTTTGAGGAATCACTATTTGAGGAAACTGTTGTGAGGAAAATCACTGTTTTCCATAGAGACTACACCAATTTACATTTCCACCAACAGTGCACAAGGGTTCCCTTTTCTCCACGTTCTCGACAACACTTATGTCTTGTCCTGTTGATGATAACCATTGTAACGAGTGGTGATAGCTCATTGTGGTTTTGATTTGCATTTTCCTGATGATTAGTGATATTGAGCATCTTTTCATGTATCTGTTGGCCATTTCA
Source organism: Ceratotherium simum simum (assembly GCF_057802395.1). Taxonomy (NCBI): domain Eukaryota; kingdom Metazoa; phylum Chordata; class Mammalia; order Perissodactyla; family Rhinocerotidae; genus Ceratotherium; species Ceratotherium simum. Next base: position 12,071,103 of record NC_141931.1, read on the forward strand.
ATATCTTTGAAAAAATGTCTACTCAGGTCATCTGCCCATTTTTAATGAGATTATTTGTTTTTTAGCTATTGAGTTGTATGAAATTTTTATATATTTTGGATTTTAACCTTTTATCAGATATATGGTTTCCAAATATTTTTTCCCACTCTGTAGGTTGCCTTTTCATTTTGTTGATTGTTTCTTTTGCTGTGCAGAAGCTTTTTGGTTTGATGTAGTCTCACTTGTTTATTTTTTATTTTATCACTTGCGCTTTGGGTGTCATATCCAGAAAATGATTGCCAAGACCCATGTCAAGGATCTTTTTCCCTATGTTTTCTTCTAGGAGTTTTATGGTTTCCGGTCTTTAAGTCAATTAAGTCTTCAGTTAATTTTTGTGAGTGGTGTAAGATAGGGGTCTAGTTTCATTCTTTTATATGTAAATATCCAATTTTCTCAGCACCATTTATTGAAGACACTGTCTTTTATCCATTGAGTATTCTTGGCTTCCTTGTCAAATATTAATTGACTATATATGCATGCGTTTATTTCTGTGGTCTTGATTATGCTTCACTGATCTATGTGTCTGTTTTTATGCTAGTACCAGACTGTTCTGACTACTATAGCTTTATAATATAGCTTGAAATCAGGAAGTGTGATGTCTCCAGCTTTGTTATTCTTTCTCAGTATTACTTTGGCTTTTTGGGGTCTTTTGTGGTTCTATATAAATTTTAGGATCGTCCTTTCTACTTCTGTAAAAACTGCCGTTGGAATCCTGATAGGGATTACGTTGACTCTATAGATGACTTTGAGTAGTATGGACATTTTAACAATATTAATTCTTCCAATCCATGAACACAGGATATCTTTCCATTCATTTGTGTCATCTTCAATTTTTTTCATCAAAGTCTTGTAGTTTTCAGTGTAGAGATCATTCATCTCTTTGGTTAAACTTTTTCCTAAAAATTTTATTGTTTTTGATGCTATTGTAAATGGGATTGTTTTCTTTATTCTCTTTCAGATAATTTGTCGTCAGTGTATAGAAATGCTACTGATTTTAGATTAGAGTATGTGGAGTGAAAGAAGCCAGACAAATGTATTCTTTATTTTGTCTATCTAAAATTTGTACTTGAAATTCTCTAAAATGCCAATTAATATATAGTGACAGAAAGCAGATCAGTGTTTGGCATGGAGGGTTGGCTTACAAAGAAGCTGAAGGAAACTTTTAGGGGTGGTGGATGTGTTCATTACCTTGATTATAGTGATGATTTCACAAGTCACAGAGTTGACAAAGTGTGAGTATCCAAAAAATAGAAATACCTCCTAAAAATCAATTTAATAAAAGATAAAATATCCAATATAAAAATAGGCAAAGAGTTGAAAGGTGGCAATGCAGATGAGGAACATACAGAAATATATACAACCTCGTTAACAATCAGTGAAAAAGATTAAAACCATAAAGAAATCAAAACCAGGGCTGGCCCAGGTTAAGTTCAAGTGCTCCCCTTCAGCAGCCTGGGGTTCGCAGGTTCAGGTCCCTGGCAGAACCTACACACCACTCATCAAGCCATGCTGTGGCAGTATCCCACATACAAAATAGAGGAAGATGGGCACGGATGTTAGCTCAGGGCCAATCTCCCTCAGCAAAAAGAAGACTGGCAACAGACATTAGTCCAGGGCCAATATTCCTCACCAAAAAAAAAAAAAGAAAACAAAGCCATAAAGAAACCACACCAGATTGATTGGTTAAAAATAAGAGATTTACTTACAATACTAAGTGTTGACAAAGTTGTGAAGCAATGAGAACTTTCATATGAGGATGGTGGGAATAAAACTTAGTAGAACTAATTTTGGCAATTGCTTGGCAAATGATCTATTAATGTCTAAGGTGAGCATACCCTACAATGACTCATGACCAGGAGACATTTTCAAGAATGTTCAGGGCAACATTGTTGGTAATAGCCCCAAATTGGAAACAATCCAAATGTTCATCTAAAATAGGATAAATTAAATTAGTTGTGGAATGATTTACAGTGATATGGATAAATCTCATGAACAATATGAGGCAAAAGTTGCAAAATGCAAATGAATGCATACAGTTTTTTTTTTTCTTTTCTTTTTGGTGAGGAAGACTAGCCCTGAGCTAACGTCCATTGCCAATCCTCCTCTTTTTGCTAAGAAAGATTGGCCCTGGGCTAATATCTCTGCCCATCCTCCTCCATTTTATGTGGGACGTCTGCCACAGCATGGCTTGATGAGTGGTGCATAGATCTGCACCCGGGGAACCGAACCCTTGAACCCCAGGTTGCCGAAGTGGAGCACGCGAACTTAATCACTACACCACTGGGCTGGCCCCCTGAATGCATATAGTTTTAAAAGGATTGGGCAAAAACTATTCATGTAATTCCCCACACAATCAGATTAAAGGAGAAAAATTGTATGATATTCTGAATAGATGACTGCAAATTCTTTGAAAAAAAATAACATTCAATCGCATACACACACACACACTACCTCTTGGGAGAAGGAGGAGGAAACCTCTTTACCTTGCTAAAGAGTAAAACCTACAGCAAACATACTTCATGGTGAAACACAAGAAGCGTTCTCTTTAAAATCAGTACAAGACGAGGTTGCCTACTACCATTTTTTAGTTATTTTGGAAATTCTGGGCAGTGTAGTAGAATAAGAAAAAAGAAAGTGAGAGGAAAAATTAGAATGGAAAAAATAAGAACTCTGTTATTATTCAAGGAGGACGTGATTGTCCACTTAGACAAGCCCCCGAGAGACTGAAGACAAATTATTGGAATTAACAAGATTGCTGGATATAACATCAATATACAAAATCAATTGTATTTATCAATCAAAAATTAAGAGAAATTATAATTTATAAAAATTTATAATCAATTAAATAGCAATAAAAATTATAAAGTGTTCGTGAATAGACCTAACAAAAATTTGTAAAAATCCCAATGGATTTTTATTGAATGAGATTACCAAAACTAAATAAATGAAGGGATGTAACTTAGTCATGAATAGGCAGACAATATCATAGAGATATTAGTTTTCACCAAATTCATCTGTATATTCAATAAAATTCCAACCAAAATTACTACAAGGATTTTCATGGAATTGACAAGCTTATTTTAAAATTTATATGGAAGATCAAAGGGTCAAGAATAACTAGGAAAATCCTAAAGTAAAATAAATGACATGATGGGGTAGGGAGTGACTTCTCCTGTAAGCTATTAATATAAATATAAGGCAATTAGGGTATTATGGTACTGGGACAGGAATAGACAAAGAGACCATTGGGACAAAATAGAGAAACCAGGAAGAGAACCAGACATATGTAAATACCTATGTATGTCAGTACTACAGATCAGTGGGAACAGGGTGGAATTTTCACTAAAGATGCTTGACCATTGATTAAACAATTGCATCAAATGAAATTGGATCCCTACCTCACACGATGCAAATCCATTTTGTATGGATTAAGGATTCAAACGTAAAGGAAAAGAAAATCGCTTGAACTTTTAGGAAAAAAAATCATATGAGCTCAAAGTAGAAATTATTGCCTAAACAAGACACAAAATAAAGTATAAAAGGAAAATTAAAAATTTCAACCATATGAAAATTAAGAGCCCCTCTCATCAGAAGACTGCCCCATAGAAAGTAAAAAAGTCCAGCCATGAATTTGGCAAAGATATTCACACCACTTATATATTCACAAAGCTGTTTCAAGAATATATGACTAGCTCCTTCAAATCCATAAGAAAAAGACAAACAACCCAATAGAAAAATGGACAAAAGTCTTTAACAGGCACTTTACAAAAGAGGAGACTCAATGACCAATAAACATGAAAATGTGCTTGATTTCATTAATAATACAACAATACCAAGTGTTGGTGAGAATATGGAATGGAGAGAATTCTCATAAACTAATGGGAACTGTGTATATTGGTACAAAAACTTTGGAAAACAATTTTGTGTTATCTTCTGAAGATGACCATTCTCTTAACATATGACCCCAAATTTCACTCCCAGGCGTATAACAGTCACCTAAAAGATCTTTAGCACATGTGCCTGAGAGAACATGTACAAGCATATTCAAAGCAATATTATCTATAAAAGAAAAAAATTAAAATTGCCCAAATGTCCATTGACAAAAGTGGATAAATAAGTTATGTTGTATTTGTATGCTTATATACTATATGTATACATATGAATATGAATGAAGTACTATAACCTGTATCAACACGAGTTACTCTCAGAAACGATGAAACAAACAAGTTGAGGAAGAATACATACATTATAATTTTTTAATAAAGTTAAAAAATAAAGCAAAATTAAATTTGTATATTGTTTAGGGATGCCAATGTGGTAAAACTGTAAATCTATAAAACCGATGAAAAATTATCAAGAAAAGAAAAGGGGGGCCTAGCCAAGTGGCCAAGTGGTTAAAGTCCTGTGCACTCCACTTCAGCGGCCCAGGTTCCCGGGTCCGGGTCCTAGGCATGAACCTACACCACTCACCAGCCATGCTGTGGCAGTGACCCACATGTAAAGTAGAGGAAGATTGGCACAGATGTTAGCACAGGCTAATCTTCCTCAAGCAAAAAAAGAGGAAGATTGGCAATGGATGTTAGCTCAGGGTGAATCTTCCTCAGCAAAAAAAAAAAGAAAGAAAGAAAAGAAAAGGGAATTTCAAACACAAAACTCAGATTAGTTGTAACCAGGTTGGGAGGGTGGCGGTGGTAATGGGATTGGTGACAATTACAAAGGGAGCTTCAACAGCATTGGTATTGTTCTCTTTCTCAAGTTGGATGGTCATATTATTACTATGTTTTCTAACTTACATTTGCATTGCATACATTTTTTGTATATATCTAATATTTTTTTAAAAATTGAAGCATTTTAGAAACCCATTTTCTACTAGAATGTAAAAGCTTGAGGGCAAGGTTTATGTCTTATTTGTTCTGAGAGCCTAGTGTGGTGCCCAGTACACAATAGTACTTAATACATGTTTGTTGATTAAGTGATTGATTTAGTGGGAAGATCTGAATACCAACAAATTAATGTATTAATGACTCCACCTATCTTTTCCTCCTCTCCTGTCTCATGATGAAGGGTTGTCCTCCATCCAGAGTTTCCACAGTTGTCTTGCGTCTCTAGCTTTCATCAGTTTTCCCTTTCTGCTGGACCATTCTTTCCTGCAAACAAACATGTTTGAGTATCTCCCGTAGTTAAAAGATACTCTCTAGCTACAAAGACATTTCGCTCTTCCTCTTCACAAACATTCCGAGTGTTGTTTATCTTTCTGTCTCCACTGCCTTATTTCCCAATATCTCTTCAATCCACTGCGATCTAGCTTCCACATTCCTCATTGACTGAAACTGCTCTTGATCAAGTCTCTCATGACCTACCTGTTGCCCAATCTAATGGCCACTTTTCCATTCTCCTCCCCTGACCACCACCCTATCTCAATTACTGTAGCTTTATCATAAGTCTTGAAATCAGGTAACAGTTAGTCCTCCAACTTTGTTCATTTTCAAAATCATTTTGAAAATTCTAGATCCTCTGTATTGTCATACAGATTTTAGAAACATCTTGTCCATTTTTACAAAAAAAAAAACACGTAGTGTGTTATGGTTAGGATTGTGGTAAATATATAGATCAATTTGAAGAGACTGACATATTAATATATTACTAGACTGAGTCATCAAATCTGGAGCATAGTATATATCTCCATTTATTTAGGTTTTCTTTAATTTTCATTACTGGTATGTTGTCATTTTCAGTGTAGACCTCTTGCACATCTTTTCTTAAATTTGTTCCTAAGTATTTTATATTTTTGATGCTATTGTAAATGAAATTTATTTATTTATTTATTTATTTATTTATTTATTTATTTATTTATTTATTTATTTATTTTGTCAGGAAGATCAGCCTTGAGCTAACATCAATGCCAATCCTCCTCTTTTTGCTGGGGAAGACTGGCCCTGAGCTAACATCCCTGCCGATCTTCCTCCACTTTATGTGGGACACTGCCACAGCATGGCCTGACAAGTGGTGCATCAGTGCGCGCCCGGGATCCAAACCCAGGCTTCCAGCAGCAGAGCCCACGCACTTAACCTCTACACCACAGGGCCGGCCCCTGGAATTATTTTTAGATTTCGTTTCTAATTGTTTGGTACTGGTATATAAAAATACAATTGATTTTATATTAACTTTGTATCCTACAATCTTGTTAGATTCATTTATTAGTTACAATAATAATTTTGTAGATTCCTTAGGATTTCATATGTAGACAATCAGGTCTGTAAATAGAGACAGTTTTACCTATATGTTTCTGATGTTTGTACTTTTTAATTCTTTTTAGTGTTTTATTACAATGTATAGGACTTCCAATACAATGATGCATAGCAGTGGTGAGAATAAGCATTCTTGCCTTGTTCCCAGTCTATTATTTCATCATTAAGTATCATTTGGCTATAAGTTTTTCATGGCAGTCATTTGTCAAGATGAGGAAGTTTCCTTCTATTCCTAGTTTTCTGAGAGTTTCTATCATGTATGGCTGTTGAATTTTGTCAAATGCTTTTTTCTGCAGCTATTGAAATAATATTTTTTCTCCTTTATCCTGTAATATGGTGAAATACTTTGGTTTTTGAATGTTAAAGCAATTTTGCATTCCTGAGATTTACTCCACTTTGTCATGATCTATTATACATTTTATATACTACTATATATCAATTTGCTAATAGTTTGTTGAGGACTTTGAATCTATGTTCACAGGGGATATTGGCCTCTAAATTTTCTTTTTTGTTTCCCAGTGTGTTTTTTCGGTTTTAGTGTTAGAGTTATGCTGGCCTCATAAAATGAGTTGGGAAATATGGCTTCCTTTTCTATGTTCTGAAAATTTTAGTGATATTATTGAAAAGATTTGGTGTTTTGTTCTTAAGTGTTTGAAAGAATTCACCAGTGAAACTATCTGGGTCTAGAGTTTTCTTTATGTGAAAGTTTTTGATAATAGATTTATTTCCTTTAATAGCTATAGAGCTATTCATATTTTCTATTTCATTTTGTGTCAGTTTTGTTAGGTTGTATTATTCAATTTATCTGTTAGATAAATTATGAATTTGTTGGTATGAGTTTTTCCAAAATATTCCCTTATTATCCTTCTAGTATCTGTAGGACCTGAAATAATACACCCTCTTTCATTCCTGATATTAGTAAATTATGGTCTTGGGCTGGCCTGGTGGCATAGCGGTTAAGTTCGTGTACTCCACTTTGGGGGTCTGGGGTTTGCAGGTTCGGATGCCGGGCGCGGACCTACACACCACTTGTCAAGCCATGCTGTGGTGGAAGTAGATGGCATGGATGGTAGCCCAGGGCCAAGCTTCCTCAGCAAAAAAGAGGAGGATTATCAACAGATGTTAATTCAGGGATAATCTTCCTCACATACACACACAAAAAAGTAAATTATGGTCTTGATCAGTCTAGTTGGGAGTTTATCAATTTTCTTGATCTTTTCAAGAAATTAGTTTTGGCTCTTTCTCTATTGTTTGTGTTTTTTTAATTTTATTGGTATCTGCTCTGATCATTATTTTTTTTCCCCTTCTGCTTACTTTTTATTTATTTTACTCTCCTTTTTCTATGTTCTTAGTGTAGAACCTTAGGTAACTGACTTCAGACTTTTTATTATTTTTAGTATGAGCACTTAAAGCTATTAATTTCCCTCGATGCCCTATCTCATCTGCATCTAACAAATTTTGATATCCTGTATTTTCATTCAGTTTGGAATATTTTCTAATTTCTGATTTCCTTTGTGATTTAGAACTATGTTACTTAAATTATAAATATTAGTGATTTTTCTAGATATATTTTTGTTATTAATTTCTAGTTTAATTCCATTGTGATCAGAGAATATTCTCTGTATGATTTTAATCTTTATTAATATATTGGAAGTGATTTTATGGCCAATCAGCATATAGTCTGTCATGGGACTGTGCTCTATATACTGGAAAATAATTTGTATTCTCCAGTTGTTGGTGTTATCAATTAGATCAAGGCAGTGATAATGTTTTTCAGGTCATCTATATATCTTTAACTTTTTTTTTTCTATTTCTATCGATTGCCAAGAGAGAGGTGTTATTTATTTCTCCCTATAATTTTGCCAGTTTTTACTTCATGTATTTTAAAGCTCTGTTATTAGGCACATACACATTTATGATTGCTATGTCTTCCTATGAATCGATCCTTTTATCATCATGAAATGTCCCTCTTTATCTCTAGTAATGCTTTAATTCTGAAATCTATTCTATATATTAGGTATAAATGTAGCCCTCCAGCCTTTTTATGTTTGCATTGCGTGTCTTTTTCAATGCACTTATTTTCAATCTCTCTGTGTGTTTATATTTAAAGTGCGTCTGTTAGAGACAGTAAATAGCTGGGTCCAGCTGGTTTATGCATTCTGGCTATTTCTGAATTTTAACTAGACTGTTTAGTCTATCAACATTCAATATTATTGTTGTTGATAGGGTTGGATTTAGGTCTACCATTTCACTATTTGTTTTTTGTTGTTTTTCTTCTGTTTCTTTTTTTTTTTTACCTTCCTTCTAATATATTTTAGAATTCCATTTTAATTTCTCTATTATTATTTTGGCTTTTTGCCTACCTTTTAGTGATTGCTCTAGCAATTGTAATTTACATCCTTAACTTTTTATAGTCCATTTAGAGTAAATATTGAGCAATTTCATGTAAAATATAAAAACCTTGCAAATGTATAGCTTTAACAATCTTAAAAGTTCTCATCACAAGAAAAAAACTATGTATGGTGATGGATGTTAACTAGACTTATTGTGGTGATCATTTTGCAGTATATACAAATATTGAATTATTATATTGTATGCCTGAAACTAATATAATGTTATATGTCAATTATATCTCAGTTAAATATATATATATATATATATATATATATTTTGATAAAATGTCTTTTATACCTGGAAATTAGAATTGACTTTTTAAACTAAAATTTCATTCATTACATTATCGAAGTTTGACTATTAAATTATCTGAAATTTCTCCAAAAATTCTGATAAGGCCTGGCATTTATAGCTATTATAATAGATGAAACAAATTATCACCACATAAGCAAACAATGCATGTTTCTCTGTAATCTCTATTATATCTAAAGCAATAAACAAATGCTAATGACTTTAAATATTTACAATTTTATCTATTTCTGTTCACTTCTTTTCAACTGCTTTTTTTCTGGGTCCAAATCTGTTTTCTATTCTAATTTATATTTAGCATTATAGCTTGTATTCCCATAATAGTTTTGGAGTCAAATGGTTTAAAATGCTACTCTTTCATTGCTTAAAGATGTTTTATAGAAAATTCTCCTTTTTAATCTTTGCAAATGATACACGCCTTCAATTTCACAGATTAATAAGCAGAAAGAGGACATGGAAACAAGAAGAAAGTTTGACAGCACGAGCAGAAGGGTTTGCATTTAAGTTCTTTTTTTCTTTTTCTTTTATTCTGTGCTTCTCTTATTTTGGCATGTGGGTTGAAGAATGTATACATACCATACCAAAGCTTTTCACTTTCTAACATCTGAGTTTGAAGGAGAAAATCCTTAACAGTGAGGCAGGAAATGTGGATGGGAGACCAGAAGGCTGATGGCAGAGGGCAGTGAGAAGGAGAGTGGGTGGGTAGGGCGTTGAGACAGCAAGCCTGGCGTAAAGAAAGTGAGAAGTGACATCCCGGGATGCTGGTCCTTAGGCTCAAGGCCTTGCCTCTTCAGATTCCTGTCTCTTTACTTCTGCCTTCTATTCTTCTGCCTTCTTACAAATAAGATGCAAACCTCAAGCTACCACCTCACTTCCCTCCACAAAGAGCCCCCCCTTGCCAGGTGCTTCCAGAAAACACTGATTTGTTGGTATGTTTTTCTTAGTACACTAGCATCAATGGGAGAAGTGGAAAAGCAGACCCAGCCTGCCGGTTAAATCAGGGCAGAGGGATTGTGGGATGGGAGCAAGAAGAAGCCCATGCTCTTTGGGACTGAAAACGTCAACCCTGCGATTCCAGCTCAGGGGAGGGGAGGGGAGGAAAAGAAAGGGACCCAAATCTGAAGAATGACGTGAGAATAACAAAGCTGGTTCTTTTTCGTGTGCCAGAGTCTGAGATCAGTCAAGGGAAGAGAAGCCACTTTGTCCCCGTGGCCCTCACAAGCCGGGACTCCATTCAAGAGTGGTGCCATTTTGAGGCCACATTCTGCCTCCATCAGTTCGTCGTCTGTCAGGACCAAAACGGTTAAGACTCCAAAGCAGTCGTCAAAGGAAGAGCCCCATGTGGTAAGAACTGCTCCCATGACCACACCCTATGACACCTTCATCTGCGTAGGGGCTACTGTTCTGTTAGCGCTATTGCAACCGCAGCGTCACACCTCACATCCAGCGTCAACAAAGCCAACGGTCTCAACACACCTGATTCTCCCTACTACCCCTTGTACGAATCTGGGCAAGGGGCTCTGGCTGCTCTTCTCTGCACTAGCGTGTCCTTGTTAGGCCCCTAGCTTGCCCAAGAGGGTGTCACCGGGACCGGCCCCGTGGTGTAGCGGTTAGGTGCGCGCGCTCCACTGCTGGCGGCCCGGGTTCGGATCCTGGGTGCTCACTGATGCACCGCTTGTCAGGCCATGCTGTGGCGGCGTCCCATATAAAGTGGAGGAAGATGGGCACAGATGTTAGCCCAGGGCCAGTCTTCCTCAGCAAAAAGAGGAGGATTGGCATGGATGTTAGCACAGGGCTGATCTTCCTCACCAAAAAAAAAAAAAAAAGAAAGAAAGAAACTATGTTACCAAATGTAAAAAATAAAAGGGTATATTGAAAAAAAAAAGAGCTTGTCATCGTTGTCCCCGGTTTGGTGGTTTATTTAGCTTAGTCACCAAGCCTTAGTGGATCTCTATTAAATTAGCAAAGACAGGCCACATTCCATGCACTTCCTAGGGTGTATAATCTCTAACCCGTTACTGCCCAGTATCTACGAGAAGCTTCCTGAAGATTCCCTGAAGGACATGCAGGTATACAGTCCATTTGCTCGTAATATACCAAATTGGCAACTGGAGTAACTCACACCATCGGAGACATGCCTGCATGAATTATATGCTATTGCTCTCCTTATCACCTTCCCCCTAAATAATCAGAATTGCTTTTATTGGACCTACAGTGGTACACTGGTCTACATGAAAGGGCATGTTAATAAGTAGCTCTGTAATGTTCAACTCAACATCGGCCTATTGTGTGGGCATGGCTGAGGCCCTGCTCACTGCACGACACAATATCTCCCTTTATGATGATCCTATGGGGGACTTTCTTCTGCTCTTAGTTATGAGAATAGTTGTATTTCTCAGAGCAATTGATCTATCTGTAGGCACGGTGAATTGTGTAACTAGTCACAGTTCCTTTTCCATGTGGACTTTTAGAAAGCTTAGAAGCCAAGTGGTGACAGACAGCCAATGTCTAACACTTGATAGAGACACTCTGTCCACTTGCCCATGTTGATTTCCCATTCTCTCTTGTCTTGTTTCTACATGTTCTTCCTTCTTCTCTCACGGGGGGCAGAATCTGCCTCTCTAACACTTCGTTGTGGAGGTGCAGAGCAGAGTCATGCTCCCTCTGTCATCCTGGCTCCAAATGGGGTCAAGGAAAGGTATAGCCTGACTCACTGGGCTGATGGCTCACTGCTGGTACCCAGTGGAGGAGTAAGCGAGCAGGTAGAGAGAGACCTGGGTGTCATGTTAGTGGAAGTCATTCCCTATGAGTGGAGAAAAAGCATTCTCCTCTAAAAGCATTTCCACTCTGCAGAAAGTTAGGCAGTATAGACAATTGGAAACCAGTGTAATTTTCAAAGGAGAATGACATTTAGGGGGAAATATGGTGCATGACTGACCAGTGCCTGGGGTCTAGAAGTAAGATTTTTAGAAGCCAGGTCTTGGGAAGGTTTTTTTGTTTTTTGTTTTGGCCTGCAAAACAAAACAAACAAAAATTACAAAACAAAAAACAAAGCCCTAGCCTGAGTATGCGGTGCTGCCTGCTGTCCTGGGCAGGGAAACCAGCCATACTGGGTGAGGGGCTCCAGGCTAAGCCCTGGACTTAGTGAGCCTGTGGCCGAGGCAGTGTCCTGTTCCAGAAGGTTCCGTCAGCTACCATGAAATCAGGTCAAGGGGCAGGAGTCTGTGGTCTGAGGCTCTGAGAGGATGGCCCAGAGGGCTCCAGAGCAGGGTCAGTGGCTGGGACGGAGCACCGGAACCTCCAATCCCACGAGGACAGCAGCATGGGGGAGCTGCCCTGGTCCCTACAGCAAGCCCAGGGCTGTAACTAAATCCCAGAATTGCAGATTAGAAACTCCAGGATCCTCAATTTACAGGTTGAAATTGAGCTTCCAAAGTCGCAGCCACGAGGGGCAGAAATATCGCTTGTTCTCACCCACGGAAAATGCACCATAAGGGAGAGACAAAGGCGGACGGGATGTCTGAGAAGGTGTCATTTCAATAGGATTTTCTCTCAGTGTCACAGTCTTTCCTTCTGACTGTAATGATTGTTATTTTGATGTTGCCGAAGCTTAACAGTACATTTTATCAGCTGGAGAGACTCCATTAACTGGAGGTTAATGTGTAACAATAAGTAAAAATTGCACCAGGGGAGGGGAGAGATCACGTAAGCCGGTGTTTACATCTTTATATTAATTGACTGGATTTTAAAGTGAAATATATTATTCTAGCTTACCATTATTACTATCATATACACCTTTGTTGTTCATAATAATTGTATTGTTATAGGCGCTCCCTTATATCACCTTTCCAGGTGGTATACTTTTCACTGCAGATTAGCCAAAGTATATGCATTCTGGTTCTCATTTTCCTGTTTCTCTCTTTTAAATATTTTATTCTATTGAGGTCGCTGGACTTCTTAAAAATTGCCTGTAAAGGGTTTTATAATATTTAGCACATGTAAACCACCAAACGGAGAGCTTGCTGCAGGAACTTTTGACATCAGCCATTTAACTTATCTAATTAATCATACTTATTTTTTGAAATCTGTGTCATTCGGTGGGAACAGCACACGTGCTTCACATAGTGGAGTACACAGTGATAAACCAAGTGTTTAGCCAGTCTGAAAAACACGATATGAACAGTGCAGCCTGATTTCTGTTTATGAAAGATTTCGCAGCCTAAAACTTGTATTTGTACAGTGTTTTTGTGAAAGTTTATTTTTTGATAGCTGTAAAACATTTCAAATACTGAGGTTTCGTATAATAAGGTTAAACTGGATTCCCAGGTTTCCCCCCCACCCCACCCCCCGACCCAGGGTAATTAGTTAATTACGGTTGCACCCAGTCCATGCTCCCCTGGAAGACTTCTGAGCTTCCAAGGAGTAACCTGGTCTGAGCTGATGGAACATATGGTGCGTGCGTAGATCTGCAGAAAGCATCAGGACCCTTCTGTGTGGGAAATGGGACAAAGTCAATCGTGTTCCCATTCTTAAAGTTCACTCAATGAAAAGGCATATGTACAAGCATGAAAGACTTCAATAAAAACTCTAGAATGTTATTCTTTTAACATTCAAGAATTATGTAAAATATTTTTGCAAGGGTGTTGCAATTATGACCATAGTCACCCTGCAAGCTAGTAATTTAATAAAAAATTATTATTATAGGCTACAGAATGATTATTATATGATATATAGTATTATAGGCTAGGTGGGTAAAGGAAAAATCTTTCTTTCTGAAATTTACCGTTGCTCTCCTATACAACCTTTTTATTTGATGAAATTGCACATAGAGTTTAAAATAAACTCCATCAGAGAAGAAAATAATATAATCTGTTCATGGTATCATTATTTCGTTCTTTTTTCCCTTGGCTTGGTTTGATAAAGCAGGCAGTTAATAGGTTTGCAGAGCAATTTGAGGAAGCCAGCATTTTGCTCATTGTTGATCTGGCTGCACTGGTTCGTGGAATAATGCAGAGATGGGACAATCCTGGACACGTGCATGGTCTTCAGAGGTTGTCAAAGGATTTTTACTATATTTTTATAGATTATGTTGACACAAAAGAATTTTTCTTATCATACTGGATCTTTGTTTCATACTATGAATAACTTTAAAATGTAGAGATGATTGGAATAATACACTAAAATTACTTGTTTTATTTTAAAATCAAAATTTTCATTTATTACTAAAATGATTCACCTTTAAATTCTGCCCTCAGAGAATTGAAATAGAAAATCTGAGAAATATCCTATTTAAAATTCAACTGAAAGGTGGCTTTTACTTTCTCCATTATTTTATTCTGAGTAGTTTGATGATAAATTAAATAAATACTTTCAGTCTATTTGGAACTGAAAGTATTTCAATGAAAATAATATTCAATATTTGTTGCTCAAATGAAAAATATTATTTGTTAAAAATCACTTGAAGGGTTTTATACTTTGTCTCTTCTTGTTTATTTTCTTACGGGACAATTATAACATTTTATTTGCAGAGGTTATGATATTTTAGTATAATTGAACTTAAGGACCTAAGATATTACTGTGGAAATCAGGAAAAGATAGATTTGAGATGTGTATCCATTTCTCTTCTTCCCTAGACGCTCTCAGTCATGGGGGCAGATGCTAGGTCCTGACCCCATGTCATATCACCCTCATAACAGAAGAAGTGTCCACTTGACATTCAGGAGCCCACAGAGCATCTTACCCCTCACTGCATGGTGTTGTTCGATTTCATCTGCCTAGGTTTTAGCTGTGAGTTTCTCTCCAGTTCCCACGGGGAGTTGAGGCCTGTTTTAAACACTAAGTCATTTGGCCAGAGTCCTGACATTGCCCAGACTTGGGTCCCCAAAAGACTGAACAGTTGACATACTGTCACTCATCCTAACTGCCAACATTGCATATACCAGTTCTGCCGCTTGGTGCTGTGAATTCTATCATAGAGCTGCTTCAATATCAATGCTTGCCAGAGTCAAGCCTGAGGTAGCTACACCCCTCTTGACACTGGCACTGGACTATCGGCCACCCTCTTCGGATCTAGCTCTACCAACATGTCAGTTCCTCCAGCCCTGATCTCTTCAGGCCTAGTCTCTCCAGGTCCTAGCTTGCTCCTCAAATCCCGGGGATAAGTTTATATAAGTTACGTGTCAAATTTTTTTTTAGGAATGTATTCTTCATTTAATATCCCTTTGTTTTCTTTTCCTCAATGTAATCTTACTTATTCATAAAAAATACTGAACTAATTAAGGAAAAGTTATTTGTTTTCCTGTATTTATTTATCTGTAACATGTTACTCCTAACTTGCATATCTGATCAACCTTAGATGACCAGTGTTATCTCACTGAATTGATTTAATGCCAGCCAAATCCAAAGAGTTGTTAAGTTTTGTTAGCCTTTATTAAGGAATCAAAGTACACTTTTATTTTGACTTTTAAAAATCTTGAAAATAGCTTGAGGATCTTCTTCACCAATCTCAATGTGAAAGCCATTCCTTTGTTGAATATATGAATATATATATACCTGGAATAGAAAAACAAGTTACCTACAACCAATGCCATGAAGTATTATGGAGTCCAGTTAACCCAATGGCTGAAAGTATATGGTGAACCCACGTTTAGTTTTATGCCACCAGAAGTGATGGAGCCCAAACTGCCTGGAGTGTAATTCTGGTTGTCTGTCTGTCCAGTTGAGACTACGCAGATGGATTCTGATTAAGATACGTAACATTTCTGTCTGATTCACATTAGATAAGGCATAAGCATAATTTTAAAGGTAATTATATTAAAATTAGAAAGATTTCAATACACAATTTTAGATTGTTATACAACCATTGGAAGAGCTAGGAGAACAAATATTAGGAAAGCAGCAAAATGATTTCAGACTGAAGCACCCAAGCAGCTAGTTGATAAGAGATCAGGTAGAAATCACTGCAATTTGTAGGAAACTCTGGAAATCTCCCACCAAATAGCTTAATCTTCAGCAGTAAAGATAGTGTTTCTTAAGAGCTCTCCAGAAAGTCACTATGAAACTCATATTTGTCCATTCATCTTGCTCCAAACGTCTTTGGATAAGCTTTCCCAATGTTTCCATCAAAAGTACAATTCTTTGGAGTTCCTTGCATGTTATATCCTTCAAAAATTTTAAAGTTAATATAGATATTTTCATGTAACAAAAACTGGTATAATTTGCCACAGTAAGATTTGCATTTGACACTTTCATTTATACCATTTCCGGATCTTTCATTTATTTTTGTAGAGCTAAGTTTCTGGCAAGTATCATATCTCCTCTTCCTGAAGAACTTCCTTTTGCAATTCTGATAGTGCAGATCTGCTGGTAATAAATTCTCTCAGCTTTCATTTGCCTGAAAAAAAATCTTTATTTTGCCTTCATTTTTGGCAGATATTTTTCTGAGTATGGAAGTCTGGGTTCACAGTTTCTTTTTTTTTAATTCTTTGATGATGTCACTCCACTGTCTTTTGTCTTGCCTAGTTTCTGATGAAAAGTTTACTGTAAATTTTAACTTTGTCTGCAATATGTCTTTTACTTTGGAATGCCTCCAAGAGTTTCTCTTTATCTTTGCTTTTCAACACTTAGACTATAATGTGTCTTTGGGTGTTGTTTCTTTCTCAATCTCTGTCTCTCCAGATTGAGCCTCTTGAATTTGTGGTTTGATGTCTTTCATTATCTTTTCACCATTATCTTCAATTATGTCTTTTGCCCCATTCTCTCTCTCTTCTCCTTCTGATACTCCAATTACACATGTGTGATACTGTTCAATATTGTCCCACAACTCTTGGATGTTATGCTCATTAATTTTGAACTACTTTTATCTCTTTGTGTTTCAGTTTGGGGAATTTCTTTTGACCTACCATCAAATTCACTAATTCTTTTCCTCAGCTATATTGAGTCTACTCATGAGTGATCAAAGAAATTCTTTATCTTTGATGTTGTCTTTTTCATTTCTAGTATTTTCGTTTGATTCTTTTTTATATTTTCCATCTCTCTGTTGAAATTCCCTATCTTGTGTGTTGTTTACCTTTCTCCTAGGTTCTTTAACATTTCAATTATAGTTATTTTAAAGTCCCCATCTGATAGTTACAAAATCTGGGTCATCTTTGAATCTAGTTCTGTTGATCATTTTGTCTCTTGATGACAGGTTCTTTTCTCCTTGCCTTTTTGTCTGTCCCATGATTTTTGATTGAATGCCAGACATCATGTGTAGAAGAGTAGAGATTGAAGTAAACAGTATTCTCACCTGGAAATGGCATGCCTTTTCTTATATCATACTGTTACTGTAAGAGGTTGAGCCAATCTCACCAGAAGTTGAGTTGAGTTGAGTTTGGTTGTTGCTATGATTCCTTCTAGTGGACCACAGCTTTGATATTCCTTTTGTGGTGGGTATGTTCTTAGAGTGGGAACTAGAGTAACAGAGAGTTTTCTCTGTGTGCTGCTCCACCCGCAGCTTTCAGCAGAACCTGTCCACCTGTGCCATGGAGTATGTCTTTCTCTGTACTCTTATCCCTCTCTTGGTAATGGTGCTATTGCTTGGTTCTCCATAAGTTAGGGAAGGGATGTCTTGTTGTTGTTCTAATCCAAACTCAGTCTTTGGGAAGTACCATGCGCCTGGCCCTCATAGGTGGGCTTTCTCAGGATTCCTGCCCCTCTTCCCTCTGGCAGTCTACCTCTGCCTTGTATCTGAAGTTGACCTTGGGCAGGAGTTTCCTGTCCCTCCTGCAATAGTAGGAAACCTCCACTTGGTATTAGTACATATTCTAAGGCCCAGGACAATTACTGACCCCTTATCCAGGATAGGAGAATGTTTCTTTTATTTTTCCCCCTGCAGTAATATATCTTCACCTATGCCTGTGACCGAGAGGCTTTGTTGTCCTCCCCAGCAGTTGAAAGCTTTTCTTTCCCAGGAAGGATAGCCTGGGAGAAGTGGATGGGGCTTGGTGCCTAACAATTCTCCACTGGTCACTTTCTTTGAGTCTTATTGGCCAGAGAGTTTGCTTCCCCTCTCTCAGGGGCTTAAGACTTTTGCTTCCTAGGATAGAAGGGCTCAAGGAGGGTGCTTTTCTCTTAACAGCAGCTGATCCCCTTCTCAAGCCTGCATCATCAACAAGTCTCCTGCCCTGCCCTGAATTTTTGCGATGAACAGCTGGTAGGAGACAGGGAAAAGAGCTATGAGTGTGAACTCCCCTTTTAACATGTTCCCTCAGCTACTTCAGACTCCTCTGCTAACCCACACTTGCTTTTCAGTAGTTCTTTATATTTTAGCTTATTTTTATTACTTGTTGCAGCTGGCATGGTGCTGCTTCTGCTGTAGATGAGACTGTTCATGTGTCACATCTCTCCTTGGAGGGGCTCACTCCTCTTTGGAATTCAGGTTACCTGCTTGTGACCTCAGTTCTCTGATGGGTTCAAGAAAAGTTGTGATTTGGTAGCATATCTGGATTTTTCTTGTTAGTGTGGGAGTGGCATTTTTTTCATCCCATGTGGGAGCCAGAAGTCTGATTTTTTTTTTTATAAAACAGATTCATACTTATTACTTATACAAAATTTGCTCAATAAAGAAATGTCAAAAGAAGAAAGTAAAAAAGAATCCTTTTCAGGGCTGGCCCTGTGGTGTAGTGGTTAAGTTCGGCGGACTCTGCTTCGGCAGCTGGGGTTCGCAGGTTTGGATCCTGGGCACGGACCTACACCACGCATCAGCCATGCTGTGGTGGCGACCCACGTATAAAATAGGGGAAGATTGGCACAGACGTTAGCTCAGGGCAAATCTTCCTCAGCAAAAGAAAAAAAAGAAAAAGAATCCTTCTCAAGATTTGTCTGAAAGGCTGGTCACAGAGGTTTTCAATGATTATCTCTGGGTGGAAGGATTCTTTTTTATCATTGAAAATCTCTGTGACCATCCTTTCAGACAAATCTTGATGCAGATTTGCATACACAAGATATGAATAACATTGTTCAATGTCACTGAATATATGTAGTCAATTATGTACAGTATTTCACTCCACAGAAGTAGCACAATTTATTTAACCAATCTCTATGAGTCTACTAGTGCCTCCCTGAGATATTGTTACTATTCTTTTGCTATTATAAACAATGGTTTCATCATCTCTAATAGAGACATTCCCAACGTGGAAGAGTTTTGATTACAAATTTCTTAGATTGGATAGTTTGATGGAAGATGTGTATGCTGCTTTTCTGTAGCTGACTTCCTGCAGTGACCATAAAGTCTAGGATGATGGAGCCAGGTGAGGAGGCCACGCCCACATAGACTATTGTAGCCTTCTGGGCCTTTGAGAAGACATGCTTGAGGTTTGCATACAGCCTGGATCAGCGTGGATTCTGTAGGCTTCCTAGCCCAGTCGTCTGCCAAGGTGTTTCAGAGCCCCTTGGCAGACATGAAGTGGCACTCTTGGGGCACATCAAATGAACAGTCTTGTCCTATTTTTGAAAGAATTCTCTAGCTTACCAATTTTGTTAGAAGAAAATTCACTAGTGATATATGTAGATAAGTTTTTTTTTTACTTTTGGCCTACAGAACGATTAGTGCTTGATTGCATACAGCCTCATATTTTATTCTCTGTGTTCCTAATTCTCAAGTCTCTTCTCTTCAGATTGTAAGCCCACAGGCTGGCTCTCCTGTTTGCATGTGGTTGTATCATTCTCTCCTCTCCACCACCAACCACCACCCACTGGCACATTACTGGTGTTCAAAAATGGTTGTTTGCTTCGAAGGTAAAAAGAAAAAAAATGCTAATATAAAAATCAAGAATAATGAAATGTTACGGACAGAAGATTATCTTTCTTCATGATGAGTTAGAAAGATTGTTTTGATAGTAACATATTTAATGGTTTAAATGAGAGAGGCCAGGAGGCATTAAACCCAGAGAAAATTGCCAAAGTTTCAGAAGAAGGATGTGTGTTGCAAGTAGGAGAAATAAAAGAAGTTAATGACTCTTTCACTGAAAGAAAAAAAGAAAAAGGATATGATAAGGAATATGGTTGATCTTTGACAGCTAATAAACATAATTGCACTTCTTCTGCTATTACAAACCTTGGCTGTTGATTCCTAATTTAGAAGATTATACTTATTAAATGTTGATTTTTTAAAACATGTTTTAAGTGCTTAAAAATGAGAAAAAATTTAAGAATCATAACTTCTGTTATAAATGAACCATATTTCTTAATCTTATGAATTTTTAGTTATAAGATAATACAAATTCAAAAGAAAATAAGAATTATTTATAATAACTTATTTCTAAGCACAATTTTTTATCTTTATAATTACTTAATTTACATTTTCCTACTTAGGGAGTTATCTACTCTTATATTAATATTACCATTCATTTTCACCTCTGTCTATTGTTTAGCAGTCCGATGTTTGCACCTGTCAATGAAGTAGCCACACAAAGACCGGCATGTGTATTCCGAGAAACTGGAATGTCAGCAGCTGACAAAACAAAATGACAGTTTAATGTGCACAGAGCCAGGATTCAATATAACGTGTTGCAGCAAAGTTGAAAGTTCAGCTCAAACTGGAGGGCAAACACTCTAGTCTACATGTGGTGCTTGGTTTTTAATGAAAAGAGACGCTGTCTTCGTCATTGTAAGAGTATTGTCTCTTGGAGAGACTGAATAATTATTTGCTCTACAGGAGATAGGCTTTACACAGTCTTATCTTTGGTTATTACAGAGTTGATCATTATGTAAAAGTCAGGAAAAGGGAGCCTTGAAAATTGGGACTAATTTTTACTGTACGCAAATTTAAACACAGAGTCTTTTTTATAAACTTTCAATTACTGATGTGACTTTGGGTATAGTGAAATAAATAAATACAAATGTCTTTCTACATGGAAATTTATTTTACCAATTTGTTTTTCTAACTTTCTGTGGATTAATTTTTAGAAGTTGGGTTAATTTTCCCATTGGCATACTGGTACATGCCCTCCAAAGCTTGGGGCTTTACCCCGGTGATTTCCTTGGTCCATTCTTCTCCAAATGGTGGGGGACTCACTCCGTACTCCTGTGCCCTGGGCAGAGAGGCAGTCCAAGTGGATTGTGCCTTTTGTTTGAGAAAAAATAGGTAGAAGGATCCCCAAAAGTGTCTGTCTTCCAACAATGACACTCGGTGACTCTCACTCTTTTAAAGCCAAGAAGGGCTAATGATAACAAAGACCTTTCACTGTTTTTGTTAAATTGGTGATGTTGTGCCTTAGGCTTTGTTTTGGGCTAACTTCTTATCACATGGGCCTCGGGAAGACTGAGCCCCTATCCTGGTGGTGGTAGGTGGTAGTTTCCTGTAGGAAGTTTGAGGTACTGTGTAGACAACTAAGGGAAACATTACTTGGGTAGCTCTAGGACCATCAAAGGGCTCTCCCGGACTGTGGGGACTGATGGAGTCAGAGTCAGAGCTTAGAGAACTAAGGTAAGAGCAGTGGGTTAGGGCCCAGGTTCAGGATTAAGTCAGTCCTGAGAAATATCCGATCAGACAGGGATAAATCAGAGCTACAGGTCAGCCACACCTGGGCACAGGCTTCCATCCCTGACCTTCTGCTTTTCTCTTTCTAGAAATTTCATGGAAGTCCTTATCCAAGTCTTTAGCTTCAAGTAATATACTGACGATGCCCCAATTACATCTCTAGGATATACCCCACTCCCACATTCCAGGCCCTTCTCCCAGTTGCCTATTGTGTGTCTTCATTTGAATGTGCCACGAGCATCTCAAACTCAAAATGTCTGAATCTGAATTTACCCAAAAAAGGGAAAACTAGCATACAAAATTGTCCCGATTCCTATTATGTGTTTATCTTAGTGAATGGTGCCATTCTCCATCTGGTTGCCCAAATAAGAAATTACAGGCATTTCTCTTCTCACTCAAACAGTGCCCTAAATTCTGCCTCTTTCCTAATTCCTCTCAAATATGTCTCCTCTACTTCAGCCCTGTTCTCTTGTCTGTTGCTTCTCCAGTGCTTAGAATGTTTCCTGGCACATGGTAGGAAGTCAGTAAATATTTAGTGAGTAAAAGAACAAACGAAGCCGTTGGCCCTGTAGGAAACAGTTAATTCAGGGCATAGACAAGAACTTAAAAGACATTTTAAAAATAAATACATTTTGGGAAACATTCGAGAGAAACTTTTATCCATTAAGCAAGGACAGGCTGCTATGAAAAAGGAACAGTCTGAGGAAAAGAACAATTTCTTGGAAGTAACAAATAAAAAAAATGGCAATGGGCAGGCTGAGTCATAAAATTGACATAGCAGAACACCTAATTAACAGTCTGGAAGAGAAAGTGAAAAAAAGATCTCAGAACATAGTGCAAAATGGCAGACAGAAATCACAAGAAGAGTTAAAACACGGAGGATAGATCCAAGAGGTTGAATACTTTCTTAACAGAGTTTTAAGAAAGCAAAACAGATACAGTGGAAGTAAGACAGTAATAAAAGAAATAAAAGAACATTTCCATGAGCTAAGAGGAAAGAACATTAACATTCAGATGGAAAGGCCCACCAAGCACTAAGCAGAATTAAAAAGAAAAGCAGAATATCTACTGTATTTTATCAAGTCTCAGATGCCACTGGTTGTAAGACACACTATTATTTTATGTACCACTAGCAAGGAAAAACTGCTTTCAATTAAATCGTGACATACACACCAACTGTAAGACATCTCAATTTCAAAGATGTTAAAATGCTGAGTGCAACTGGAAATATGTGTCTTAGAATTGATGAAAACAGTAGGTACGTCCTGGTGAAATTTTAGGTCTCTAAGAATTAAAAAGAGGGGAAAAGAAAAGTTTATCTACAATGGAACAAAAAAAGGAAACACTAATCTTCTCATCAGGGACACTGATTGCTACAAGAAAATAAAGCAAAGTTTTCAAAAGGAAAAAAAATGTTTGAGCCCTAATTCTTATATTGATTATATCAATTGAGTATGTAAGAAAAACAAAGATATTTTTGAACATGTAAAAACTCAAAAAGTTTTTCATTCACGGAACCTGTATGAAAAAAAATATTGGGGCTGGCCCCGTGGCACAGCGGTTAAGTTCGAGTGCTCCGCTTTGGCGGCCTGGGGTTCGCAGGTTTGGATCCCGGAGGCGGACCTACACACCGCTTGTCAAGCCATGCTGTGGCAGGCGTCCCACATATAAAGTAAAGGAAGATGGGCATGGATGTTAGCTCAGGGCCAATCTTCCTCAGCAAAAAGAGGAGGATTGGCAATAAAAGTTAGCTCAGGGCTGATCTTCCTCACCAAAAAAATTAAAAAATAACTCGAGAAATATTCTAACCAAACAATACGCAGGATGATATGGACACAGGAAAAAGAAGAAACCAGGTATGACTCAAGAGTGAGGGAAGCT
Source organism: Ceratotherium simum simum (assembly GCF_057802395.1). NCBI lineage: Eukaryota > Metazoa > Chordata > Mammalia > Perissodactyla > Rhinocerotidae > Ceratotherium > Ceratotherium simum. The sequence continues at coordinate 12,094,494 of NC_141931.1, forward strand.
AGAAAAAATTAAAAGTTGAAACATTAACTAAGCCTTGGAAGAGTCTCCTTTCAGCGCAAAGTTTAGTAACAAGTTTACATTTCCTTCTCTATGGATCCAGTTACACTACTCGGTCTTATAGTAAGTAACATTGACATAAACACATTGTAAATGCTATTTACTAGATTTCTGCTTTTAGAAACAATGTATAGATAAAGCATGGAGGAGTTAATTATAGTTAGAGAACAATCTACAGATATTAACAATGTAAAAACATTCCTTCTAAAAACTGGGTGGTCGAGGGAGTGAAGAGTGTTGGGGAAAAAAAGCGCAAATAAATTTCCCATCTTTCACAGCAGGGAGCTATAACTCAAGATATAGAAGTTTACATGTATTGAAATTATAATAAAGGCAACCATGATAAGAGGGAAACATTTGCAAATAAAAATTCGGGCATGTGTGAGAGAGAGAGAAGGTGGAAGATAATGTGTGCTCTAAATTCTTAATCTTTATTTGTGGGGAGTCTGAATCAATAAAGGCTATTATTTATTTATAATGATAACAATGAGAAAAACTGAAGTAAACAAAACAAAACCCTTGGCTTCTGGGAAGTCAGAGTTTATGTTCATATCTACTGTTTGTAGTTTATTTTTAAAATATGTGCATGCATTATCTATCATTAAAAATCTAAAGTAATATGAATGAAGAAGTCAATAGGTTAGTATATAGAAATAAATAGTAATATATGGGAAGCACCCAGCACGTAGCAGGCACCCAAGAAATTATAGTTTTTATGGCTGTTATTACAGATTTTGTTGTTTTTGTATGTGGCAGCTAATGTCAGCTGAGTTCTCTCTGCTCCTTCGGATGTAAGTAAAATTGGCTCAAACCCACCTTCTGTGCCATGTGGCAGCCTACAGCGTGTCCCACGGTTTCTGCAGATGCCCAGGGCATCTTCTGGCGGTTGTTGCTGTGTCTGGGCTCCTTCTTTCATTGAATTGAGTTTCTGAATCTCATTGAGCTCTGCTTGTCATCCCAGTTCATGTTTTGTTTAATCAGACACTCAATTCAATCCAATTCTATGATTTCTACTAAAAGCACCCAGTCACACGACACCTTTGAATATGTAAGTTTGAGGAGGCTGAAGAAGGTAAGTGACAGGGACAGTTTACACCACCAAGATGCCATTTCAAATTGAATATCCGACATCTCCCCTTGGCACTGGTCACCCACGTTTTCACCACACGCTAGCACTGCAGTCTTGTGGTCTTGCCTGGCCATTCTCTCCTTCTCTCTCTCTCTTCTCAGCCCTCAGTTCTGATTGCTCGGTTCCTTTTACTTTGTCCTGCAGAGCCCTGTAGCTCCTACTCCCAGAGCTGGCTCGAGGTCCAGCTCCAGATCCGGCTCCAGAGCTGGCTCCAGACCTGACGCCAGGCGCTCCACGGCAGAGCCCACCCCACCAGGACAGTCAACAGATCAAGGGCCTATTGTAGAGAAAGTAGTGACGGTAAAACGATTTTTACATTCAGTATATTTTCTCATTGCTGTCTGCTTTCTTCATCATCGGAGCGGTATAGTAGTGAAAATTCATCTTAATGATCATTTAAAATAAAAGGTTTTTTTAGGGCTTGTGACTTCACTGGGTGATAACTGTCCACTTCATTAAAAAAAAGTATAATGGTAAAATTTGACCAATATACAAGTACAGAGTAATTAAAAAATAGTAGTAAGAAAGTTGGTTTTAATGGGCTGTAATTGTCCAAATGCAAATACAGTGTGTAAACACTAGATTTATAAATTAGATAAGGCAGAGGAGACCCCTGTGGGACTATGGTTGGTGTATTTCAAGTGTCAGTTGCCTTTCGATAAGCTGCAGAAAAACATCATCTTTAGGCATTGATTTAAAATGTTTATTTACCTTTATTTATTTATTTTTTTGCCAGGTTAGGTATGCAACACCGGTTGTGGTGCATAAAGAAAAGACGGTAAAACAATCAGTGGCTATGGTATAATAATGACTAATATGACCATTATTAATCTAATTATTGTTTATATTGTTGTGGGCTATTCTTAAAAAGTAGCAATGATTTTGAAAGCTATACCAAGAATCAGTCTTAGGGAGAGATAGAGGACCCGATTGCCTCTAGAGTATGATTCTGGGATACGTTCCTGCTGCACCCAAAGAAATCTCTCTCATTTATTACATGCACAATTCCACTGTTAGAGATTCATTCATTTGGCTAAACATTGTCCCCTTGTAAAATATAAACCTTACTGAGAAATGACATAAAGCTCCAATGTGGTTGAGTTGGTCAGATCCTTTCCTGAGAACAGTTTTGATAGAAAGAGGAAATAGAATAACTGGGGACAACTGCAGCCTGCGATGAAGAGCTGGAGAGGCCACAAGTAGGAGAGGGAAAACAAGATTTAGAAAAAAGGATACCTAGTAGGGGGGGAGTGATGAAAATAAATTTTAGTTGCTTCATAGTATTGTCTAGAGCTGGCTGCCTTTAAGTGAATCATTTACAGGAAATGGAGGCATAAAATCTTAAATTCTTCCATTTTATGAGAATTTGCAAGTCAATGTAATGCATTGTTCCCTTGAATGATTTTTTTTTTTTTTGGTGGGGAAGATGAGCCCTGAGCTAACATCTATGCCAATCCTCCCCTTTTTGCCGGAGGAAGATTGGTCCTGGGCTAACATCCATGCCCATCTTCCTCTACTTTATATGGGATGCCGCCACAGCATGGCCTGACAAGCGGTGCGTCAGTGCACGCCCGGAATCTGAACCCAGGCCACCAGCAGCGGAGCGAGCACACTTAATGGCTACGCTATGGGGCCGGCCCCCTCAAATGATTTTTGATAGTAGTTAGACTATGCGCGCTATTTAATAGAAATAGTCTTGCAGATTTATGGAGAAACTGGATGTCTTGTTCATGTAATTAACTTTGTGATGTGTTTTCTATTGAAAGACTGAAAACAAACGTTTTCTGGAGGAGCAAATAGAAATATTAAAGGCTAATTTAGAGAATGAGAAAAAGAAGACAGAAAGGTACTGGTAATAATGATTCATAATTGTTCATTTGTAGCTAATACAATATTTAACCATCTACAAATCTATTACAGGTTTAGGAAGGAATCAGAACGGATAAACAAAATCTGGGAAAGGAAATTCTTTGTTCTCAGGAACAGGTATAGTGTAGTGATATATACAAATTCTATTTATAAAAATGTAACTATCTTTTAAGGAAATTGGGAGCCTTGTATTTTTCTGTACATATTAACTAAGATAAAATACCCTTGTGCACTTTTAATAAGAAATGTAAAATAATTGGCCTAAAATAGAAGAGTAGTCAAAGTTACTTCGAAGAAAAAATAATTCAAGTATCTGTTTCATTCCCCATATCAGTGTTTCAACTTTAAAGGTCAACAGGACAGACAGACTCTCTTGATACCTGGTCTAATTAGACCTACACAGTTGCTTCCCCCACCAGGCTATTAAAACGTCCTTCGGCTCATTTGCACATAATAATGTTTAACTGGTCTTTATCTTCTTTGTAAAATTGCTTTATATACTAGATCCTCTTCCCTTTTCCAGACAAAACAACACCACCTCCTTAATTCTCAGATCTATTTCTCATTCACATAAACATTTTAGTTTCTCTTCCCTGTGTTATCTTTGTCTTTCTAAAAATGGAGAAAGTGACACTGGAAAATTCTGAAAAGACTAAAAGCAATGCTAAGTAGAGAAAATTGCCTACTTTTTTCCCCTTGTCCTAACATGTTCATGTTAAAAATCTATATTCTGGAGCCGGCCCCGTGGCTTAGCTGTTAAGTGCATGCACTTGGCTACTGGCGGCCCAGGTTCGGATCCAGGTGCGCACTGACTCACCACTTGTCCGGCCAAGCTGAGGTGGCGTCCCACATACAGCAACTAGAAGGATGTGCAACTATGACATACAACTATCTACTGGGGCTTTGGGGAGAAAAAGGGAAAATAAAGGAGGAGGATTGGCAATAGATGTTAGCTCAGGGCCGGTCTTCCTCAGCAAAAAGAGGAGGATTATCATGGATGTTAGCTCAGGGCTGATCTTCCTCACCAAAAAAAAAAAAAAAATCTATATTCTATTCTCTTGTTTCTGCCGTAATTTCTCCCGGATTCTCTTCTTTGTCACATATTGGAAGTTGCTTTGCAAGATTTCCTCATAGTCAAGCATCATTCAAGACAAGACGGGTTCAGTTTTGGTCTGATGTCATAGGTCAAGCTTGAGGTCACACATGACTTCATGGGACGATAATGCCCAACGTTTGCTCTGCATTTCATAAGCAAACATTGTGTATTATATGTGTGTGTGTAGAAAATTCTATACACTGCTGTATACATTACACTGAAATAATCCTCGATGGCACACCAAGAATTCACATGACAGAAACACCACCAGATGGTGACTGAGAGATCTCCTCCTTGTGCTAAAACATGCTGCTTTGCACTCCTGCTTGTGTTTCACATCTGTGCTGATAACTACTCTGTGCTCTGAAAAAGGTGCATTTTTTTTCAATTATTTTATCAAGGTCATATTGGCTTATAACATTGTGTAATTTCAGGTCTACATTATTGTTTGTCAGTTTCTGTATAGACTGCATCGTGCTCACCACCAATAGTCTAGTTTTTATCTATCATCACACACATGTGCCCCTTTACCCCTTTCACCCACCCCCCACCCCTTCCCCTCTGGTAACCACTAATCTGTTCTCCTTATCCATGTGTTTGTTTATCTTCCACATATGAGTGAAATCAGGCAGCATTTGTCTTTCTCTCTCTGGCTTATTTCGCTTAATATAATACCCTCAAGGTCCATCCATGTTGTTGTAAATAGGACGATTTTGTCTTTTTTAAGGCTGAGTAGTATTCCGTAGTGTGTGTGTGTGTATATATATACCACATCTTCTTTATCCAATCATCTGTCGATGGACACTTGGGTTGCTTCCACATCTTGGCTGTTGTGAATAATGCTTCAGTGAACATAGGGGTGCATAAGTCTCTTTGAATTGTTGATTTCATGTTCTTTGGATAAATATCCAGTAGTGGGATAGCTGCATCATATGATATTTCTATTTTTAATTTTTTGAGAAATCTCCATACTGTTTTCCATAGTGGCTGCACCAGTTTGCATTCCCACCAGCAGTGTCTGAGGGTTCCCTTTTCTCCACATCCTCTCCAACATTTGTTATTTCTCATCTTGTTCATTATAGCCATTCTGACAGGTGTAGGGTGATATCTCATTGTAGTTTTGATTTGCATTTCCCTGACAATTAGTGATGTTGAACATCCTTTCGTGTGCCTGTTGGCCATCTGTATATCTTCTTTGGAAAAATGTCTGTTCAGATCCTCTGCCCCATTTGTTGATCAGATTGCTTGGTTTTTTGTTGTTGAGTTGTATGAGTTCTTTATATATTTTAGAAATTAACCGCTTGTCAGATATATGATTTGCAAATATTTTCTCCCAGTTGGTGGGTTATCTTTTCGTTTTGTTCATGGTTTCCTTTGCCTTGCCAAAGCTCTTTAGTCTGATGTAGTCCCCAAAAATGTGCGTATTAATACCTGCCCTAACTACCTCCACAGTTATTATAAGGACAGAATATAAATACAGGTGAAACGAGACTGAGAACAAAGGAAAGCTTAAACACGCACTTAATTTCGTTTCCCCACACATGGATTTTGGACTATCTCTGAAACTGCGTAGAATGTCTTTCTCTTACTTATTTCTGTGGGGTTCACTTTCTTTCTTTGTTTCTTTTTTTTTTGTGTGTGAAGAAGATTGGCCCTGGGCTAACATCCGTGCCCATCTTCCTCTACTTTATATGAGACACTGCCACAGCATGGTTTGATGAACGGTGCGTTGGTGCGCACCCGGGATCCGAACTTGCAAACTCCGGGCGCCAAAGCAGAGTGCGCGAACTTAAGTGCTATGCCACCGGGCTGGCCCCCTCACTTTCATCTTTAAGGTTTACCTTGTGTCTCTCCCTGTGGATTCATCCTGTACTTCAGCTACCATTTACAAGAGCGTCTCCGTTTTACTTCAAATTGATTTGCTACTAACCAAGATATTGACAATTATATTCATAGTTTTGGTCTTTGCAGACTTTATATCTAAATATTTAAGACCAAGGCAGTATTATTACATACTTTCTATGTTTTCTCATTTAATCTACTAACTAGGACACAATATTGGGACATAATGCGTTTGGTTGCATCACCGAGTGTTAATTCAAGGTGATAGATGCAACAGCAGCTTTATTCATAATTGCCAAAACTTGAATGCAACCAAGATGTCCTTCAGTGGATAAATAAACTATGGTACATTTGGACAATGGGGTATTATTCAAACTAAAAAGAAATGAACTGTCAAGCCGTGAAAAGACATGGAGGAAACTGATAGGCATGTTACTAAGTTGAAGAAGCCAAATTGAAAAGGCTACATACTATTTAATCCAACTATGTAATGTTCTGGAAAAGGCAAAACTATGGAAAGAACAAAAGCATGAAAGGTTGCCAGGGGTTAGGAGGTAGGGAGAGATGAACCAGTGGAGCAGAGAGAATTTTTAGGGCAGTGACACTATTCTGTATGATACTACAATGGTGGATACATGTAATTATATGTTTGTCAAAACCTGTAGAATAGACAACACCAAGAGTAAATCCTCATGTAAACTAGGGGCTTTGAGTGATAACGATCTGTCAATGTAGGTTCATTGATTATGACAAATGTGCCACTTGGGTACAGGTTGTTGACAGTAGGGGAGGCTGTGTGTATGCGGGGGCAGGGAGTATATGGGAAATCTCTGTACTTTTCTCCCAATTTCGCTGTGAACTTAAAACTGCTCTAAAAAATAAAGTATATTTTTTAAAAAAAGGAAAAGGGAAAAAGAAGCTAAGCACGTAACCAAACTAAGGTTATCAGTCTGAAGATGCTGATCAGAGAAGTAGGATCCACAATGAGTAGCGACTGGGGACTCCAGGATTAATGTGGAGATACACAGTAGAGTGTGGAGAAAGGTCCAGTGTCTCTGAAGGGTACAGCAGTACTTTTTTCTGATTCTTGTGGTTTCCTAGGCTGAGTGTGGGAAGAAGGATATTAAGATCACAAGCTAAACCCAGAACTTAGATCTATGTGATTTTTTCCAACTTCCCTTCTTAGCTAAGGCCGCCTCCTAATTTGCTTCATTCTTGGCATATATTAATCCATTCCTAAATATCTTAACCCAAAGTACTCCCCCCAGTTTATCTAGCCTACTTCTCAGAAGATGTACTTCTAGTTATTTGGATACAGATCCTTTCTCAAGCAAGCTTCTTCAACTAGGAAAGTTACATTAGGTGAAAAATCCAAAGAGTCCTCTTTGCTCGTATAGGTGCAACAAAATGATTAATCTCAAAGATGCCTGCCATGAAATGGTTAACACGAATGCAGTTTCAAACTGGCAGAGTAGCCTGAACATCTTCACTCTTGTATCTCAAACTATGAAGTCATTCTCATATTTTTATAAAATTGAAGATTATGCCACACTATTTTTTAAAAATTCCACTCATATTGCTGTGTGTAGAGACTGCATAATGTTCGTTAATATGTCTTTACCTCATGTCACTAATCTCCTCCTCTAGTGGTGGACAGTCAGGTTTCCTCCAGCTCCCTGTGACCCCTCATCCTCTTAAGTCTTGGTGAGAGTTCCTTTGGTACCAATGGAGTAGGGTTGTTGGTCCTATGATGGTGAACAAGCATCTTGCTTTGCCCAGCATGATTCTGGTTTAAGCTGGTTGTCCAGTATAATTATCAATAACATTTCCTTCCATTCTCAAATGTGTCCTCATTTGGATGATAAGTCAAATGGTCACCCCAGTCATGGTATGCAGGCTACATTGTTCTCCAGAAAGGCTGTAACAGTTTACACTCCCAATAGCAGCCCAGTAAGGTTACTATTTCCCTTTTCTAGACTCTGGAGCTAGAGCAGTAAACAAAATACATCAAGTCCCCGCCCTCTTGGAACTTACCTTCTATTGGGAGGAGACACAATAAACAAGTGAATATATAATGTCAGATTATGACATATTATATGAGGTAATATGTCATATTATATGACACATTGTGCCCCTGCAGGATGGGGTAGGAGTTGCTAGTTTAGAGAAGGCCTGTCTAGTAGGTGATGTTTGAGCAAAGGCTTGAATGAATGAGGGAGCAAGCCGTGTGATTATCTGGAAGAGCACTCCAGGAGGAAGGAACAGCACGTGCAAAGGCCCTGGGATAGGAGCTTGCTTGGTATGTTCAAGGAACAGTGAGGAAGCCAGGTGGCTGGAGTAGAGTGAGGAGTGAGGAGAAGTATCAAAGAGCAGGGAGAAAGATTTGGAGTTTCACTCTGAAATGGGAAATCACCAGAAGCTTGTTTTTAGTTGATAAGAAAATATTCTTTTTTACATATTCGCTATGCCATTATCACACTTAATAAAGTTAGCAATATAAATTCTTTAGTATTATTTAATGACCAAATCATATTCAAGTTTCTAGATTATCTCAAAGGAATCTTTTATGGTTGTTTATTTAAATCCAGATTCAGGTACAGTGGACCACTGCATTTGGCTGTTATTTCCCTTAAATCTTTTTTTCTATGATGGTCCCACTTTCCTCCCCACTCTTTCCAGTCCATTGATTTGCTGGAGAAATATGCTCATTTGTTATGTAGAATGTTTCTCATTCTGGATTTGGCTGATTGTTTGTGTGTGTGTGTGTGTGTGTGTGATAATTTAATATGTTCTTCTATCTGCTGTATTTCCTACAAACTGATCTTTAAATCTAGAGGTTTGATTAGATTCAGGTTCGATATATTAGTCAAGACGACTTCAGTGGAAGTGCTATGTAATTCCTATTGCATCACGTCACAAGGCACACAGTGTCTGGCTGTATTATTTTATTCAAGTGTTATCAGCCTAATTCATACATTCTAAGGTTCACCATTGACCTTTCTCTAAATTTTAGCATCCATTGATGTTCATAAACCATGTCCAATATTTCATTAGGGTTTGCAAATTGGTGATACTCTATCTTTCCTTCTGCATTTATTAGCTAATATTCTATTAAAGAAAAAATTTCCCCCAACTATCTGATTACCCTGAATTGTAGCTGTGTTTTGAGAGGTTTGGTGGATTTGATCGGAGACGTAAAAGGAAACTTTTCAACCCAGACGAAGGGACTGAATGTATACTTTACTGTATAGGGAAGGGTAAAGGCAAAGGTAGCAAACAGATCCAAATAGGTCAAATATTAAGAGGGAAAAACATCAGATCGATCGAAAAGGGAAACATCAGACCGACCGAAGGGAAATAACATCAGATCAACTGAAAAGGGAAACGTCAGATTGACCGAAAAGAGAAAACATCAGATCCGGTACTCACAACATCCACGCCCTTTCCCCGGGGAGAGTCCTTTGAATTGACATGGCTAGGTGGGAGTTTCGATTGACAGCGGTCCTGGGCAAGATGTCCCCCCGACAGGCGAGACTCTCACCCAAGCAGAATTGTGAATTGCTTTTATGTATGTTTCTATGTAGAGACCATCTCTATGTGAACTTTTGGTATTTTTCCTTCCCGCTGTTATCGCATGTGTACGTGCTCTGTAACTCCCGGTACTTATCTCGGACTGGCATAGATGGCGGGTCTGTGCCTGTCCTTGACATCCCAGGAGTTTTATAACCTAAATAATTGCAGCTAGCATTGTGGGAGAAGGGCCAGTTCCCACCACAAGCAGCTTCTCTGTATTCTTTTAGTGCGGCTGGTTTCCTAGGGTCACCAAGCGGACAAACATGGCGATAATTATGTTAAGTCAAGTTGATAACAGAAAAAGCAAGATCAATGCTTGACTCTTTCCCTTTATTTGTCAATATTCAGAATAATGAGTTGGTGCCCTAAAACCTCATTGGAGAGTCTTGAACTGAGGAGAGACCCAGCCTGATCTGATGTTTTAAAAGCATTGCTCTGGCTTCTGTGTTGATAAGAGGCCAAAGGAAAAGCAGGGAGAAAAGTTATAAGTTCTGGAAATAATTTGCTTCTCTTCAGCAAAACGCAATGGTGGTTTGACTGGGATGGAGCAGTGGAGGTGTTGAGAAATGATCAAATTTGGAATATATTTTGAAAGTAGACCCAAGGGGATGTGTTGAAAGATAGGAGATGAGGTGAGAGAGAAAGTCAAGGATGATTACACAGATTTTACCTAAGCAATGAGAAAGTTGCCTTCAACTGAGACAATCAAGCACATTTTGGCCAGAAATCAGCTCAGTTTTTGATATGTCAAGTTTAAGACGGCTGTTAGTCACCTAAGGGTAGATGTCAACTAGGCAGTCATGAACATATGAGTCTGGAGAAAGGTTAGGCTGGAGGCGTAAATTTGGGATGCCTTAGTATAGATCATGTGTAAAGCTATGAGATTAAAGGAGACCAGCCAAGAGTGAGTGTTGGTAGAGAAACAGAGAGAGGTTCAAAGATTGAGTCCTAATATTTGGTAATATCTGACTTTCAAAGTTTTTTTTCAATCTGATGTTTTCCCCTCTGAAGGATTTCCCTCTTTTGTGAACTACCTTTTTCCATCCTTTGCCTTCTTGTCAGCTTGTGAAATTTATTTGTGTATTCTTATTATTAAGTACTTGTCAATTTTAGATGTTAAAAGTATCTTTTCCCAGTCTATTAACTTTGTATATGCTGTCCTTGATGGTACAGAAATTATTGTATTGTAATTTTTACCCATCAATATTTTTGCCTTAGGTTTGTGTTTTGAAAATCCTTCTCCGCCTCCATGGAGATATTCTCCCACATTTTTACGCAAAGCCTTCTTGATTTACCTTTCACATTTAGCTCTTGACTCTATTGAGAGATGTCCATCGTATATGATGTGAAGTATTTTTCCTCAACACCGTCTACCAAACAACCCACCCTTTCCTCACTGGGTGGTGGTGCCATTTCTGCACATATTGTGTTCTAGTATATTCCTGAATCTGTGTCACTGTTCCTTATTCTGTTCCATTAGTCTATTTGTCTATTATTTTTCCTTTCCAAACTGTTCTTCTCCTATGATTTTTGTGGTATATGTTAATATCTAGTATGGTTTTTTCTCCTATTTGCTTTTCTCTGTCAGAATTGACTTAGTAATTCGTAGATATTTATTTTTCTATGTAAACTTTAGATTGACTTACTAAGTACTCAAAAGTCATGCTGGAGTTTTATTAGAATTACCATAATTTGAAGAAGAACTTGAGGAGAATTTACATCTAAATAATGTCAAGTCATCCCATCTATGTAGTCACCTGTCAATTAACAACGGGGATCGTTCTGAGACATGCGTTGATAGGCGAGTTCATCGTTGTGCGAACATCATAGAGGGTACTCACACAAACCTGGATGGTACAGCCTACTACACACCTAGGCTAGAGGGTCCTAATCTTGTGGGACCACCGTCGTATATGTGGTCTGTCATTGACCAAAACGTCTATATTCAGCACATGACATAGTATATCTCTCCATTAATTCATATCTTTTTTTTATGTCCTTACATCCTTTAATAAGAGTTTTAAAGCTTTCTCCATCAAAGTCTTGAGCTTTGTTTCCTAGATACTTTACTATGCTTTTGCCACAGTGAGGTATCTTATTTTCTATTACAGTTGCTATTTGGTTATTGTAAAACACTAATCCTATGTGTAAGTTGCTTTTATATACAGTCATCTTGCTGTTGATCTGTCCCCTTTTCTATGTAGATGATCATATCTTCTGCAAATAATGGCCCTTGTATATCTTCTTTTCAAATTCTTATATTGTTTCTTTATTTTTCTTACTACGTTTGCCTGGATTTCCAATACTATATAGACAGAAATGGTAAGACCTGGCATCCTTATTTTGGTCCCAATTTTAAAAGGAAGGCATTGTAAGTTTCTTCATTGCTGTAGTTTTTTTAGTGGATAATTTTATCAAATGAAGGAGCTTTCCTTCTGTTTCTAGTTTTCCATGAGATTTTGTCATTAATAGGGGTTGGACTTTTAAAAAATTGAGATAATTGAGATTATCATGGGATAGTTCTTCTTTGGTCCATTAATCCAGTGAATTAAATTGATAGGCTACCATTTTTCATGTTGATTGTGTTTTAATAATTCATTTTTTTAATTCTAGTTTTTCTCTACTGGAATTTATAGCTTTCTATTCTGAGTGTTATCCTTGAATATTTGCCATGTATATTAAACTTAATAAACTCTGTAGCTAAATATCACCATGACTCCCTCCTGAATAATGTAAAGATTTTGGAACACTTTAGCTCCAATCGTTATTCTCCCAAATTATGGACTATTTTTGTCCAGTATTTTAGTTATAGTATTTTAAACCCACAAATTAGAACTACTATTGTTATTATTTACAGATTGTATTTATGTGGATATTTTATTTGTTTATCACTCTTTCTTGAATCGCATGCTATCCTAATGGCCTGATTTTCCTTTTTTTAATATTCCACTTATTGAGATATAATTCATATATAATAAAATTCACCCTTTTAAAGTATACAGTTTGATGGAGTTTTGATAAATGCATAAAGCTATATAACATCTCAAATGAGATATGATATATATTTCCATCATACCTATAAGTCTGCATACTCATTTGCAACCAGTCACCCTCTACCCCATGCAATCACTGATCTATTTTCTGTTACTGTAGGCAATGCCTTTTCTAGAATGTCAGATAAATTGAATCACACAGTGTGTAGTCTTTCATGTCTGTTTTTTTCATTTAGCATAATGCCTTTGAGATTACTCCATCTTGTTGCATTGCCTGCCAGTAATTTGTTCTTTTTCATTGCTGAGTAATCTTCCATTGTGTGGATATATCACAATTTATTTATTCATTCACCAGTTAATAGACATTCAGGTCATTTCCATACTTACGCTTATTTTTCTCCTACGAACTTGTTAAGCTTATCAATATTTCTATATCTTTCCCAAACAAGTCAAATAGCTTAGTTTGCTCTTACACACCTCTGAGTTTTCCTTTCCCTTTTCACCCCCTTTCCACCTGTTAGCATCCTGATTTGGGGTTTTAGATTGTTATGGATGCAAATTATAGTTTACAATATCTTGTGTCAGTTTTCTATTTGTCAGAACACTTTTCCTGCTTTAAATATATAAAAAATATATAAATGAAATAAAAGAAAGGCAATCAAATTGAAAAGGAAGAAATAAAATTGTCTCTATTTGCAGATGACATGATATTTTATGTAGAAAACCCTAAAAACTGCACCAAAATACTTAGAACTAATAAACAAATTCAGTAAAGTTGCAGGATACAAAACCAATATACAAAAAACAGTTGCATTTCTATACACTAACAATAAACTACCAGAAAAAGAAATTAAGAAAACAATCCCATTTACAATTGCATCAAAAAGAATAAAATACTTAGGAATAAATTTAACTAAGGAAGTGAAAGATCTGTACATTGAAAATTATAAGACATTGATGAATGAAATTGAAGACAGTACATATAAATGGAAAGGTACTCCATGCTCATGAATTGGAAGAATTAATATTATTAAAATGTCCATACTACCCAAAACCATCTATAGATTCAATGTAATCCCTATAAAATTCCAATGACATTTTTCAAAGAAATAGAAAAAACAATCGTACAGTTTATATGGAACCACTACAGGTCCCAAATAGCCAAAGCAATCTTGAGAAAAAACAAAGCTAGAGGCATCACGTTCCATGATTCCGAACTCTATTACAAAGCTATAGTCATCAAAACAGTATGGTATTGGCATAAAAACAGACACATAGATCAATAAAACAGAATAGAGAGCCCAGAAATAAACCCGCACATGTATTGTCAATTAATTTATGACAAAGGAACCAAGAATATTCAGTGGGGAAAGGACAATCTCTTCAATAAATGGTATTGGGAAAACGGGACAGCCACATGGAAGAGAATGAAACTGGAACCCCATCTTACCCTTACACAAAAGTCAACTCAAAATGGATTAAAGACTTAAATTTAAGACCTGAAACTGTAAAACTTCTGGAAGAAAACATAGGGGGTAAGCTCCTTCACATCAGTGTTAGTGATAATTTTTTGGATTTGACACCAAAAGCAAAGGCAACAAAGGCAAAAACAAATAAGTGGGACTACATCAAACTGAAAAGCTTCTGCCTAGCGAGGGAAGTCATCATCAAAATTAAATGGCACCCTACAGAATGGGAGAAAATATTTGAAAATCATATATCTGATAAGAGGTTAATATCCCAAATATACAAAGAACACACACAACTCAACAGCAAAAAACAAAACAAAACCCAAACAATCTGATTAAAAAATAGGCAGAGGAACTGAACAGACATTTTTCCAAAGAAAACATAGAGATGGCCAACAGGCACCTGAAAAGGTGCTCACCATCACTAATCATCAGGAAAATTCAAATCAAAACCACAGTTAGATATCACCTCACACCTGTTAGAATGTCCATCATCAAAAAGACAGGAAGTAGGGGCCAGCCCCATGGCGTAGCAGTGAAGTTCACGCACTCGGCTTCAGCCACAGTGTTCGCAGGTTCTGATCCCCAGCGCAGACCTACGCACCGCTCATCAAGCCATGCTGTGGCAGGATCCCACGTAAAATAGAGGAAGATGGGCACGGATTAGCCCAGGGCCAATCTTCCTCAGCAAAAAGAGGAGGATTGGCAACAGATGTTAGCTCAGGGCTAATCTTCCTCGAAAAAAAAAGATAAGAAATAACAAGTGATGGCGAGGATGTGGAGAAAAAGGAACCCTTATTCACTGTTGGTGGGTGTGTAAATTGGTGCAGCCACTATGCAAAACAGTATGGAAGTTCCCCAAAAAATTAAAAATAGAGCTACCATATGATCCAGCAATTCCACTTCTGGTACATGTCCAAAGGAAATGAAAATAGGATATCGAAGACTTATCTGCACTCCCATGTTCATTGCAGCATTATTTACTGTATAACATATTTTTACAAAAGTTAGAATCATCTTGTACACATTTAGCCTGAAATTTGCCCTTTTTACTTAACACTATTTCGGACAGCTTTCTCCATCAGTACATTTAGATCTACCTCATTCATTTTGATGGCTACATGGTCCTCGTATATGTTAGATTATAATTTATCCAACTAGTTAGGCTGTTTAATTTTTTTCCAGTATAAACAGTGTTGCACTGGGGCCAGCCCAGTGGCATAGTGGTTAAATTCGTGCGCTCCGCTTCGGCGGCCCAGGGTTGGCAGGTTCGGATCCCAGGTGCAGACCTATGCACCGCTTATCAAGCCATGCTGTGGTGGCATCCCATATAAAGTAGAGGAAGATGGGCAAGGATGTTAGCTCAGGGCCAATCTTCCTCATCAAAGAAAAAAAAAACCACAAACAAAACAAAACAAAACAGTGCTGCCTTGAATATACTCATGTATTTTTAATACACTATTGCTATTATTTCTGTAAGATAGATGCCTAGTAGTTTTGATGGGTCAAAAGTGGTATGTTACCACTGTCTAAATCAGAACACTTTGATCAACCCAAAAAGGAACCCATACCCATTAGTGGTCACTTCCCATTCCCCTCTTTCTCAGCCACTAGCAACCACTAATCTACTTTCTGTCTCTATGGATTCGCCCATTCCAGACATTTTATTCAGGTGGAATCATACAATATGTGGCCTTTTGTGACTGGCTTCTTTCACTTGGCATAATGTTTTCAAGGTCATCTGTGTTGTAGAATTTATCAGTACCTCATTACTTTTGACTGCCAAATAATATTCCATTGTATGGATATATCATATTTTGTTTATCCATTCTTCAGTTATTAGACATCTGAGTTATTTCCACTTTTTGGCTACTATGAATAATGCTGCTATTAACATTCATGGGCAGGTTTTAGTGTGAACACATGTTCTAAATTCTCTCAGGTATGTACCTAGGAAGAAATTGCTGGGTCATATGATAATTCTATGTTTAACATTTTGAGGAACTGCCAAACTGTTTTCCAAAGTAGCCACACCATTTTACAATTCCACTAGCAATGAATGAGGGTTCCAGTTTCTCTATATCCTTTCCAACATTTATTATTGTCTGTCTTTTTGGTTTTAGTCATCCTAGTAGCTGTGAAGTGGTACCTCATTGTGGTTTTAGTCCATAAGTCACACACAGTTTCTTCTAAGAACCCTCTGTGTGACCGAATACTGTGATTTTTCTGTTCCTTCCTGGTTGCTAGCCAATGGTCATCCATCATATTCTTGGCTTTCCCTCCAGAGCATGCTTTCCTGATAGTGAATCTCCTAATTTTAGCATCATTTGCAATCTGGATAGGCTGAAAATTTTTCAAACTTTTAATATATTGGTTGTATTTCAATACATTGTAATCATTATTTTTGATGCTTAATTTCTCCAATCTTAAGTCAATGGGGGCCCTTTCAAGGTGACTATGTTCTTTTGACATAATCTTTGATGACTCCCTTAACAATAAAATGTCCCAGGCTCATCCTGTACATTTATTTATTGCCTTAGATCTAGAAACAGCCATTTATAAAAGATACCCTGGTTCATTTTAGGGAAAAATGTTTATAAAACCACAGTCTGGGCCTGAGGGGTGCCCATTGGTACTGTGTTGCCGTTGCTTCTGTGCCTTTTCAGGGCTAGAAAACATGTAATTTTAAAAATGAAAGAAATAATAAGTTCATGCTAATATTTTTAAATGTTTACTTGTATCTCTTTTCTTTTGAACTGAAAATTCTAGAATTCTCTTTGAACTGAAAATTCTAGTTCCTAGCCACATGAACATAATACTGATTTGCTTTATCCTGATTTCTATAAGTTTTAGTTTCACTGTTTCTTTTATTTCAGCTTCCATGTCCTTAAGAACGAGATGTTTACTAGGCACACATTGTTTCGTCAGTTTGCGGTGCTTGCTGACACATCCTTCAATTATGTTGTAAGTACATATCATGTTTAGATGCTCTTTGTCTCTCTCTCTTTTTTTTTTTTTTTTTTGGTGAGGAAGATTGGCCCTGAGCTAACATCTGTGCCAATCTTCCTCTATTTTGTATGTGGGTCTCCGCCACAGCATGGCTTGGTGAGCAGTGTGTAAGTCTGTGCCCGGGATCTGAACCCGCAAAAGCTGGGCTGCCAAAGTAGAGCACGCAAAAGGGAAAAGGCTCAAGAAATATAAAATATGGTCTCTTGCTTCAAGAGGCTTACAATCTAAAATCACTTCCTTTAAATTTTTTTTTCAGCATTTTTCACTTTAAGACTATTTTCTAAATTTAAGTTGCTGCAAGAGATCAAAGAACTTAAGAACACTGGCAAGATAATACTAAATTATTTCTAGTTTTTAACTGAATTTACATAGCAATATGAACCTTGCTGAGAATTTTAATAATAGATTCCTGACATGTTCCAAAAGTGGTCTACATACATAGGAATATATAGTCTCTTTCTTCCTCTTTTGATTTTATTCGTCCTCTCACCTAAAGGTTACAATTTCAATTGGAGTAATCCTCATTTTAGAGATTTAATCAGCTGGACACATAAAATGTTGGAAGACCCGTGAGAATGCTGAGCTACTCAAAATCAGGCTTTTTTAGGATTATCTGGTAAAACTTCCTGGTGGAAATTTGAATTGTCCAAGCTTCGTGAAACAAACTTTTAAAATCTTAAAATTATACAAGTCCAAGCACATCAATAGATTCAATCTTTTTCTTGAGAAAAATCTTGGCCTGCCCTCAGATGATCATACAGTCTATCTTCCTGTGGAGGGGGGATGGTACTCCAGTAGAGAATACGCCTAGAATGCTTCTACGTGCCACTAGTTATCTGGGGTTCCAGGTTCACAAATTCTTATCTATACATCCACACAGTACAAAAGCACTCGAGACACTCAGCAGAGTGGATAGCAAATATTTAAGAAAAACAGACGGGGGATAGAAGGAAAGAGAAAGAGTGATGAGTGAGTGAGCGAGTGAGTGAGTTTTGGGTACATTCACATTTTTCCTTGGTCCCCTACACTCTAGTCACTCCTCCACTCCACAAATATTTATTGAGCACAAATATGCACCAAGTACCATGTTCTGTGCTGGGAATAAGACAGTGCACGTGACAAGTATGGTTCCTTCCTTTACAGCCTACAAATTCCATGAGATCTTGAACTGGTCTGCCTTGTCAACTGTTTTACTCGCAGAGCTTAGAATAGTGCTTGACTTAGAGTTTAGGAAGGATGAACATTAATCAGTAAACATCAAATTGTAAATTATGTATTTGAATAAATGCTATGAAAGGAAAGGTTTACTATTTTCTTAGGATTGAGGTATATTTTACATATGGTGAAGAGCACAAATATTAAGTGTACGATTTGAAGTTTTCTCCTGTGTAGCCATCACCTACGTCAAGGTGTAGAACATTTCCATCATCAGTGCAAGTTCCTTCATGTCCCTTTCCAGAAATACCGTACCCACATCACCTGCCAAACAAACGTGGTTCTGATTTCTGTCCCTACAGGTTAGTCTTGCCTGTTCCTAAAACGTATGTAGATGGAATGATACAGTATATACTCTTTTATGTCTGGCTTATCTCACTCTGCATAGTGCTTTTAAGATTCATCCATGTAATGGTGTATATTGGTAGCAATTGTTTCTTTGTATCGCTGAGTGTTATTCTGTTGTATGAATACACCATAGTTTATTTATCCGTTCTCCTCTTGATGGACACCTGGGCTGTTTCCAGTTAGGGACTATTTTGAAAAAAAGCTGCTCTAAACATTCTGGAACAAGTCATTTGTGGAAATACGTTTTTGTAACACTCGGGTAAGAGTGGAATGGCTGGGACCTAGGAGTATGTGTGTTCAACTTGATAAGAAATTGCCAGTATTCCAAAGTGATCGTATCGTTTTACCCTCCCACCAGCAGTGTTTGAGAGTTCTTGTTGCTGCGCGTTCTCACTAGCTTGATATTGTCTGCTTTTACGCTGTAGCCATCCTAAAATGGTATCTCTGTAGTTTTAACTTGCATTTCCCTGATAATTAATGATGTTGAGCATCTTTTCATGCGCTTATTGGCCGTTCTTAGACCATCTTTTGTAAAAGGACTATACAAGACTTTTTTTAAAAATTGTGGTAAAATACACATAACATAAAATTTACCACCTTAACCATTTTTAAGTGTACAGTTCCATAATGTTAAGTACATTCCTATTGTTGTGGAACCAGTCTCCAGAACCCCTGTCATCTTACAAAACTGAAACTCTATACTCATTAAACAACAGCTCCCCATTCCCCATCTCCCCTACTTTTGTCTGTTTTTCATTGCTATTGAGTTGTAGCATTCTGTTAGATATTCCGGATACAAGTTTTTTGTGAGATACATGTATTGCAAATATTTTTTCCCAATCCGTAGTTTTTCCTACCATTTTTAGAACAGCGTCTTTTGAAAGTCAGAAGTTTTTAATTTTAATGAAGATCAACGTAGCTCTTTTTTTTTTCTGTGGCAGGTAGTATTTTCTTTGGTTGTGACTATATCTCACATTTTGCATACACCTCTTATGATGTGATTTTGATCTTTTTCCCCTTGAATTTCACTGGTTCCTTTGTTCTAATTCAATTGACATATGTATGTCATATACATATACATATTCATATACATGAGTCTATTTCTAAACTCTCTATCTTGTTCTGTTGGTCTATTTGTCTGTCTTTTTGCCAATACGCTACCATCTTAATTAATATAGCTCTATAGTAAGTCTTGAAATCAAGTAGTGTAAGTCCTTCAATTTTATTTCTCTTCTCCAAGATTGTCTTGGTAATTCTCTAGCCTTAGTGCTTCCATATACATTTTAGAATCAGCAAATCAATTTCTTTTTTAAAAAATCCTTTAGGTTTTTGAGTAGGATTTTGTTAAATTGTATTTCACGAGTCTTTTTAGCCAGTGGTTTATTTCAGAATCCAAAGACCCAAATAGCTACCAGATATCTAGTCTAAATAAATCAATGACAAGGATTTCTTTTTAAGTTTTGAGGCTATGCCCTATGGCAAGCTAGTAGATACAGTTGTCAAGTAAAAGCTCACCATGATTATGGCTTTTGCTTTATATTATATATTATGATGCTTTCTTACTGAGCTCAGGGAGACTCTTCACTGTCATATCTTTGTTATGGATTATACTTTTCATTCATGGCCTGTTAGATTCTTTCCAGCTTTGAATTCTAAATTGTCTGTTATTAATTTTGTTGCCCCTAATGTCTTCTTGTTTGTATTTTATTGCAATCTTTGCTTGATCTTTGGTATTGCTGTGTCATTTTGTTTTAGTTGTGAACTTTTAAGTAACAACGTGATTGGATTTTAGTTCTTTAAATCTAACCTGATACTTATTTACATTTAATAAGAAAACTGAAACTAGATACATTTATCAGATACATATATCGCTATATATTTGGATTTTTCTTGTCATCTTATTTTATGCTTGCCTGCTCTTTTCTTTGTTTCCTGGCTCACGTAATATGAACCACATTTTCCTTGTTTTTATTTTCTGTATTGTAGTGGTAAACTTTAAGGTAAAATCAAATACCCACTACATTTCTGCCCTTATCAAAACAAGAAGCAGACAATGTTTGAGTCTTAACCCACTCTGGGTAAAACAAGAAGTTATGTTTGTTTTTGTTTCCTCAAGTTTCATCTCAGCCTTAATTTCATCAATGTATTCCTTCCTTCCTTCTAGTCTTTGTTAATTTATTTTGTTCAGAGAACTACAATATTATTATGTGATTCTTCTTATCACATAAAAGTATTTTTGATTAATTTTATTTTTGCTTTCAGTTTTGTAACCACATGAATAGCAGTTGTTTATACTTTTATTTACCTATTTATTTTTAACCTCACTGACTACTTTTTTAAAGTAGTCACTGACTTCCACACTTCTTGAGTTCTTAATTTTGATTTATTTCTTATAAACTGGACCACGTATTTGAGTCTTTTTCTTTTTTCTAGAAGGAACATTATCTTCACTTTGCTGTGCCTTGACCTGAGGCCAGTATAATATGTGCTTGTTCTTGTTAACCTGGCTTATTTTACCCCTGTTTGGATATTTATAAGCTATTTTCTTTAACCTTGACATTTAAAGGTGTCACTAGGATATGAGTAAACAAGCATTATTTTATTAATTTCCCTTGAATAAAAAGAGCCTCTCTGAACTATAGCTTTGTCTTCTTTTCAACTCACACATGTTTCTTGTGTACGCTTTTTTTGTTGTTTTTTTGGTGAGGAAGATTAGCCCTGAGCTAACATCTGCCAATCCTCCTCTTTTTGCTGAGGAAGATTGGCCCTGGGCTAACATCTGAGCCCATCTTCCTCTACTTTATATGGGACGCCACCACAGCATGGCTTGACAAGCAGTGTGTAGGTCCACACCCGGGATCTGAACCTGCGAACCCCGGGCTGCTGAAGCAGAGCGTGAGAAGTTAACCACTACGCCACTGGGCCGGCCCCTCTTACGTACACTTTTTATGATTGCTTCTGCAGGATTTGTTTTTGTTTCATTTTTAGAAACACTATTGTAGGTTGAATATCTATTTTCTGTCTTCCATAGTTATCACATTTTCTTTAATCTCATGTTATTCTCTTTGTCCTTTTCCTTGACATTTTTAGAAAACCTTTCCAGTTTGCACCACTCATCAAACTTTCCCAAATTGGTTTCAGGTGTGCCGAGAAAGTGATTGTCCTTGGCCCTCCAGGTGGTAGGGGTGGGGCCATTACTGGGGTGGCCTGAACCTCTTATCCTGTAGTCTAAGCCCCCAAGCAACCTTGTCCATTTCTCCCAGTGCTCCTACAAATAATGCCATTTTTATGTAAGCTATGACAGGCTAAAGGTTAGGAAACGTTACTCTACATTATTATTTTATTTTAGGCAATTTTAATTCTAACCTTTACTACCTCCAATATTGATTGATTTCTCAGCCTGTTCCTTTCTCCCCCGTATAAGGTTTCTCATTCTCATGCTGTTAATTTGAGGTCAAGCCTCAGTAGGAAAGAGTCCATTTTGTCTCTAGTCTGAATTTTTTGTTTCTTTCCTATTTTGTTTTTTCTTTTTTTTTTCTGTGAAATAAGCCATGCATATAAAAAGGATGAATGGAAATACATCTGTACAATTTAGAGAACGATAATAACATGAACGCCTGTGTTCCTAGAGTATTAACATGCCCTAAATAAATAGAGTATTAACATGCCCTAGAGGCCCACTGATTATATACTTCTCTATAACCTCCCAGGGGGGACCATTGTCCTGATTTTTTTCTTTACAGTTTTTCCCAACTGTGCATGTATCCCTAAGCAGTATGTTGTTGACTTTTGCCTGTTTTTGAACTTTCTGTAAGTGAAAGAATATAATTGAAAAAATGTATGTCTTCTTTGGTGATTTGCTCCATTTTTTCAACATTATGTTTCTAAGATTCATGCATGTCAATGCTTGTGGTCGTAGTTCACCCGTTGAGAGTTTTCTATTGTATGCATATATCACAATTTACTTATCCATTCTGCTGCTGATCAACATTTCGGTTGGTTCTCATTTTTTTCTCTTATGAAGAGTGTTGCCCCAAACATTCGTGTAGTTTCACCTGATACACCACATATATAGTTTTTCCAGGTTTTATACTAATAAGGAAATTGCTGGTGGTAAAGTATTGGTATGTTCAAATCTATGGATAAATTGAGGTGATTGCTACAACGCAATATGCTGGCTTAAATAAGATTGAGGGTTGCTTCTCTCTCATGTCATAGGGAAGAAAGGAGCAGCTCCGGGCAGGAGAGTGCCCGCAAGGAGCCGTACTCCACAAAGTGGTGCTGATGCGCGGGCTCCTTCATTGTTACTGCTCTGCCCTTTCCTGGGCTGTCCCCTCATCCACGTCAGTAAAGCTGACCAGCCCCATGAATGTGGGCTCCAGGCTGGAGAAACAGGCGGTGCAGGGTCAGCCTTAGGTAGGAGGCCCAGAAACGGCACACATCACTTCCACTCATGTCCCACCGTCTATCTCATTGCAAGGGGCTGAGAAAGTGGGCAGCCTAATGCCCAACCAAAATATTACCAAAAGAAAAAGGAAGACTAGATGCTGAAAGCCAGTGAATGATCTCTACCATAAAAGTGAAGCCAAATCGTTTTCCAAAGTAGAACTACTAGTCAACACTCTAGGAGTGGATGAAAGTTGCTGCGCTCCACGTTGTCTCCATGACTGATATTACCAGACTTTATAATTTTTGTCAATCGCGTGATTGTGTATGGTTTCTCCTTGTGGTTTTGGGTTTTTTTGTGTGTGCTTTTATAATTTAATTTTTTGTATTTCCCTTATTACTAATGAATGTGATCATCTTCTTATATGTTTATTAGGCATTCAGGTTTCCTCTTTTATGAAGTTTTCAAGTTTTAGCCTTTTGTTTTTATTGGGTTGTCTTTAACTTATTTATTCACAGGAATTCTTTATATAACTTGAATACTAATCCTTTATCAGTTATATGTGTTGTAAATGTCTTCTTCCAGTAAGTAAATAATGTTTTGGTGTCTTTTCATAAATAAATGTTCTTAATCTCAATGTTAGTTTAGTTTAATAATCATTTCCTTTTTGCTTTTACATTTTTTCTGCCTTGTTTAAGAAAACCTTACCTAAATTTTAATCGAAAATATATTCTTCATTGTACTTCTATTTCTGCATAGATTACATCATGTTCACCACCCAAATGCTAATTACAACCCATCACCACACATGAAATTTTTACAATGTCATAAACCAATGTTACTGCAATAAACAAAAAATTAAAAAAAAAAAAAAGAAAATATATTCTTCTCTGTGATCCTAAAAATTTTTTTGTTTTGCCTTTCATGTTTGGAGGTTTAATCCACCTAGAATGGATATTAGTGAACAAAGAGGTAAACGTCAGATTTCGTTTTCCTTTAATATAGATAATCAACTGAACCAGCACCATACATTGAAAAGTCTATCTTCTCCCCCCAGTACATAATTCCACCTGTTTTATATTATAGTAGGGGTTCGTATATGTATGAGTGTTTCTGTCTCTCTATTCTGTTCTACTCTTCTATTTGTCTATTGCCCCAATATGACACTGATTTTATATCTATACTTTTATTATGTCTTTTTATGATAAAACAAATCCCCTGCCCTGATGTTCTTCAAGACTTCCTTGCCTTTATTGAATTTTTGCATTTCCATATAAAGTTTAGAATCAGATTGTAAATGTTCACAGAAAAAAAAAAACCATAAGAAACAAAATAAAAATTCTATTGGGATTTTGTTTAGATGTGCATTAAATCTACAGATAAATTTGGACACCATTGGCATCTTTATGATACTGAGTCTTCTAATCCATAAACATGTTATAGCTTTTGTTTGGCATTGATTTCAATAGAATTTTAGAACTTTCTCGACAGAAATCTTGCAATTTTTAAAAATTTAATCTTAGGTACCTTGTATTTCTATACTACTCTACTGTAATGGATGATTTGCATTTTTCTTTGTATAATTTGTATCAATTTTTTGCCTTATATAATTTGAGGCTATGTTATCAGATGCTTACTACTTGAGAATTGTTATATTCTCCTGGTAAACTGAACATTTTACATTATGTAATGACCCTCTTTATTCTCTACAAATGCTTTTTGCCTTAAAGTCTATTTTGGCTTTATAATACTACAGCTGCCTAACTTTCTGTAAGTTATTATTTTCTTGGTATGTCTTTTTCTACCCTATCACTTTCAACCTTTTGTATACTTATGTTTTGGATGTGACTCTTTTAAATGGTGTATAACTAGTTTTAGACTTTATTCTTAATCCAGTTTGACAATCTTTATCTTTTAACTGGAGGATTTAGTACCTTTAAATTTATTGTAATCCTTGATACATTTGGATTTATTTCTGCTTTCTTATTTTGTGTTTTCTATTTGTCCTTCTTTTTCTATGTGTTTTTCTCCTTTCTTGAATTCTTATGAATTGGTTAATTTTTTTTCACATTATGTCATTTAGGAAGTTCTAAACTCTATCTCTATCAGGGAAGTGTAAACTTCCTCTATATCTTTACCATCCTCCTGAACGATAAAAGTTCTTTGAGCAATTAAATTTCAATCACCACCCACTGTCAGTCCATTATGCTATTATGTTGTGTATTCTAATTCTATTTTCCTTAATCCCCATAGTATATTATTATTGCAAGCTTATTTGGTTAATATTTGTTTAGATTTACTTATGTATTTACCACT
The DNA here is from genome assembly GCF_057802395.1 of Ceratotherium simum simum. Taxonomy (NCBI): domain Eukaryota; kingdom Metazoa; phylum Chordata; class Mammalia; order Perissodactyla; family Rhinocerotidae; genus Ceratotherium; species Ceratotherium simum. The sequence goes on from NC_141931.1 coordinate 12,119,797, forward strand.
TTATTTACAATTCCTTCTTACATCTCAAACCTTTCATCTGGAATCACTTTCCCTCTGCATCAAGTACATTCATTAGAATTTTCTTTAGTGGGGATCTGCTGGTGGCTAACACTATCAGTTATCACTTGGTGGAAAATGTCTTTTATTTTTGCCCCTGTTACTGAAAGATATTTTCACTAGGTATAAAATTCTAGGTTGATGATGCTTCCTCTTTGCACATTGAGGATATCATTCAATTTTCTCCTAGTTTCCTTTGTTACCATTGAAAATTTAGATCTCTAACTGTGGTTTTCTTGATGTTTCTGTCTTTTGTCTCTAGTTGCTGTTAAGATCTCTTTTTCTTTAATGTTCTGCAATTTCACTCTGTTGTGTCTTGTTGTAGATTTCTTTTGTTTATTCTGCTTGAGATTCATTGAAATTCTTGAAAGTGGAGATTGGTTTCTTTTATTAGTTCTGGAAAGTTGTCAGTCACTATCTCTTTATATTTTCCCTTTTCCCTGTTCTTTCTGTCTTTTGAAATTTTGATTAAATATATGTTATACTTTGTCCCTCTATACTCTATATTCCTTATCCTTTCTTTCATATTTGACATAACTTTGTCTCTCTGAGCTACATTCTGGATAGTGTATTCCATTCTATCTTTAAATTTATTATGTATTTTTTCACATATGTATAATTTTTTGTTAAAACTGTCCCTTGAATTTTAACTTAAATTATTATATTTATCAATGTAAAGAAAGAAGTGCACAAATAAATTTTGTTTGGTTCTTTTTTCAAATATTTTTACTAACTGTCACAGTCCCCCCTTTTCCATGGGGGATATGTTCCAAGGCTCCCAGTGGATGCCTGAAACTTCAGATAGTACCAAAACCTATATATATATACATATAAACCTACTATGTTTTTTTCCTCTACATACATATTTGAGGTATGACAGCAAAATGAGCATGAATTTCTTTTTCCTTCTTAACAATTTCATGGATAGAAGACTTGTTCTTACCATAAATCTTACCAACCTCAGCATACAATTCTTTTTCTTTCCTTATCAAGCTGAGAACTTTCACCTTTTCACTTAAAGGAAGCACTTTATGGCTTCTCTTTGACATATCCAAATTGCCAGCATCACTACTCTTGCACTTTGAGGCTGTTATTAAGTAAAATAAGGGTTACTTGAGCACAAGTACAGCAATATTGCAACAGTAGATCTGATAATTAAGCCAGCTACTAAGTGACTAACAGGCAGGTAGCGTATACAGCACAAAAGGGTGGTTCACCTCCTGGGTGGGACAAAGCAGAATGGCTCGATATTTCATTATGCTACTCAGAACAGCATCCAATTTAAAACTTAGGAATTATTTATTTCTGGAATTTTCCATTTAATATTTCCAGATCACAGTTGACCACAGGTAATTGAAACTGTGGAAAGCAAAACCACAGATAAGCAAGGACTACTATATTCATCATCAATCTTCTGTTTTTTATTTCTTGAAACGTAGTAAACATACTTATTTTATATTCTATGACTGAAAACTCCTATATCTGAAGTTTTAGAGGGTCTATTTCTACTATCTTTTGTTTCTGCTGGCAACCACTCATGATGTATGTATGGAGTTTTGATGATGAGCTGCTTACTTTCCTTGGAACCTTATTTACAAATATTCTTTGAAGCCTTGACTGAAGAGGAATTCTTCCATAAAAGATTTAAATGTGCTTATTTCAGTTGCCATGAGCACCATCATTCTAGATTTAATTCTAGCTAAAATTTTAAATTTCTTAGCTTATGGTATTTCAGACCATAATTGTGAATTCAGCTTGCAACTGACCTGGACTAGTTAATGGTTAAGAAGGAGAGATTTTTTATTTCCTTTAACTAGGGGCCAACCTTGGAAACAGGCATTTTCCTTGTAAACTGCTTGGGAGAGCCTTACCTGAAGTTGAATTTAACCCTAACTGTAGTAATAGCTTTTTGGTCCCAGATTTATACTGGGGTGGGCTCTTGTTACTACACACCTTAGGTGGCTCTGGGCTCTGGAGTGACAGGAACCTTTCACAGCTCCTGCATACATTCATTAAGTTTGACAAATGCCCTCAAGGTGGATAGTCTCCAGGATGGAAGACTTAGGTTTCTATCTTCTCTTAGTCTTAGATCTGAGTGCTCTTGATTTTTTTCATCAGCTTATGGCTACATTTAAGAATACAAGAAGTGGAAGTCTTATATAGATTTAAATTCTGCTCTTGTATTTTAATCACTAGTAATCTTTTCACATCACATACATAATTCCTTTGCATTTTATCTCAGCTGATTCTTTTCCAGAGACTTCTGCTTATATTTCCTATATTCTTGTACTCTATTGTTGGGGCCAAAAAGCTTAATGAAGTTTTCATCTAGATCTCACAATAGATCATTTTTAAATGTATATATTTCTTATGATTTCAGAATACTGTTTCTTTAACTGATTCTACAGTTTTTTCATTGTCCCTGTTTTATTTACTCTTTTCTCATCCTTGACAGGGTGAGCCATGTTGAAACCCAGTGTTATCAACTGCATTCTCCTGTGTATTGCTCAAATCTCCCTTTCACATTTATAGTTGAAAGGCAGATTGATGTACACAGCACCTATTCCTGACCCCAGTTTTAGCAGGATTTTACCTTTTTCAGCCCTGTCATAGAGGTTATATTCTCTCCTACACTCACTGCTTGAAGGTATAAAACAATGGAAGATATTAGAACTTAAATTCCCAGCAATCATACATTTAACACTGGCTTCTTTTACCATTTTCATGAAAGACTTAAAGGTGGTGAGGGAAAGAGCCATATGAATATCTAGGAGAAGAATTTTCTAGACAAGGAAGGGACCATTGGAAGGCTCTGAGGTAGAAATGTGCCCGATGTGTTTGAGAAACACCAGGGCATCCAGTGTGGCTGGAGCAGAGTGAGAAGGAGAGAGAGTAGTAATGAATGTGGTCAAAGCAGTAATAGGACTTTGATTTTTTTTTTTCTTACTCTGAGTAAAATGGGGAGCCTCTCAGAGTTTTGAGCAGAGCAATAAAATAATCTCACTTAACATTTTAAAGGGACAACTCTGGCAGCTATGGAGGGCAGGGGCAGGGAAAAGAAGCAGATTAGGGAGCTATGGAAATGATGCTGGTGAGAGATGATGGTGTGGCTTGAACCACCTTCAGAGAGTAGATGGGCAAAATGGGGTATACACATGCCGGGAGTACTATGTAGTACTATGTACTATGCAGTACTAGATTTTAGGTCTTTGTAGCAAATGGACAGATCTTTAAAACATAGTATTTGGTGAAAGCACTTAGTACTTAGTGAAAAAAGTGGGAACACAGAACATACAAGGTAGTGTTTTTACTTTGAATCTAAGATGTGCTTAACATTGGTTCAAGATTTTATAAATCTCTAAAAGAGAAAAAGTGCTGCCAATGATACTGTGACACTTCGTCTATTGTAAGATGCATCCCAATTGTAGGGATGTTAAAATATCAGAAGGCTACGTCTTAGAACCAACAAAATAGGATACCACATAATACCACTAGCATAAATTAAAATACAAGCACAAAATTACAAATTTTTGCATGAACATATTCAAATAAAAAATACACGTAAAATATTTAAATAGTTTATTTGACGGGGGGACATAAAGGGAGTGAGAGTGGGCTATGGGGGTTAGAAAAACACATGCAAACACACCTATGTACGTGCATATATGCATACATACAAACCAACAAAAAGAAACCTTGATTAGGGAAAACTTCACATAAATCCCCAGGGCGCATCCACGGACCTCAGACCTCTTTTTGATAAACATGCTTAGTGTACCTTTGGTCCTTTCCACCCGCATATTTTTTTATTTTTTTATTTATTTTTTTTTGTGTGAGGAGATCAGCCCTGTGCTAACATCCGCCAATCCTCCTCTTTTTTTTTTTGCTGAGGAAGACGGCCCTGGGCTAACATCTGTGCCCATCTTCCTCCACTTTATATGGGACGCCGCCACAGCATGGCTTGCCAAGCAGTGCGTCGGTGTGAGCCCGGGATCCGAACCAGCGAACCCCGGGCCGCCGCAGCGGAGCGCGCGCACTTAACCGCTTGCGCCACCTGGCCGGCCCCTACCCGCATATTTTTTTAAAACTATTTTATTAAGGTCATAATGGTTTATAACATCATATAATTTCAGATGTACATTATTATATATCAGTTTCTGTATAGACGGCATCGTGCTCACCACCAATAGTCTAATTTTTATCCTTCACCATACATATGTGCCCCTTTACCCCTTTTGCCCACTACCCAACCCCCTTCCCCTCTGGTAACCACTAATCTGTTCTCTTTATCCATGTGTTTGTTTATCTTCCACATATGAGTGAAATCATATGGTGTTTGTCTTTCTCTGTCTAGCTTATTTCACTTAACATAATATCCTCAAGGTCCATCCATCTTGTTGCAAATGGGATGTCTTGTCTTTTTTATGTCTGAGTAGTATTCCATTGTATATATACCACATCTTCTTTATCCATTCATCAGTTGATGGGCACTTGGGTTGCTTCCACATCTTGGCTACTGTGAATAATGCTGCAATGAAGATAGGGGTGCATAAGTGTCTTTGAATTGCTGATTTCATGTTCTTTGGATAAATGCCCAGTAGTGGGATAGCTGGATGGTATGGTATTTCTATTTTTAATTTTTTGAGAAATCTCCATACTGTTTTCCATAGTGGCTGCACCAGTTTGCATTCCCACCAGCAGTGTACGAGGATTCCGTTTTCTCCACATCCTCTCCAATATTTGTTATTTTTTGTCTTGTTAATTATAGCCATTCTGACAGGTGTAAGGTGATACCTCATTGTAGTTTTGATTTGCATTTCCCTCATAATTAGTGATGTTGAACGTCTTTTCATGTGTCTAGTGGCCATCTGTATATCTTCTTTGGAAAAATGTCTATTCATATTGTCTGCCCATTTTTTGACTGGATTGTTGGGTTTTTTGTCGTTGTTGAGTTGTATGAGTTCTTTACATATTTTAGAAATTAACCCCTTATCAGATATATGATTTGCAAATATTTTCTGCCATTTGGTGGGTTGTCTTTTCGTTTTATTCATGGTTTCCTTTGCCTTGCAGAAGCTTTTTAGTCTGATGTAGTCTCATTTGTTTATTTTTTCTTTTGTTTCCCTTGCCTGAATAGACACGGTATTTGAAAAGATGCTGCTGAGACCGATGTCAAAGAGTGTACTGTCTATATTTTCTTCTAGGAGTTTTATGGTTTCAGGTCTTACCTTCAAGTCTTTAATCCATTTTGAGTTAATTTTTGTGTGTTCCACCTGCACATTTTTAATGTCATGATTTACTTTGCAATAAATGATGTTGGTGATAAGTCTGCTTACATGCTGCTGCTTCTGAACTCCCAAAAGATATGCTTTTGTTTTTTCACAATTCAGTTCCTGGGAATCAAGACCATCACTGCTGTAGCTTCCAGGAGCTAGGAGGTGCTGGGGATGACCTATGGTACCTGACTAGTTACAAATAGTAAATCTCAAATGGGGTGGGGGTAATCAAAAGGAAGGAGAGTCAGAAGAGACATTGAGGAAAACATTTTTCTTGGATTTTCTTTCAAAGTAGCCCAAATAAGGAAGGGGTCTATTCTCTGGGTGTAAAGGAAAGGACTTCCCCAGCCTTATTTGAGCAAATAAGTTAGAAGCATAGTTTCCCTATCTTGGTAACTAAGGGCTGAAGAACATTCTACATCCATTTGACTTGATAATTATTTCCCCTTGAGAACACGATGCATCCCTTTTGTGTCTTTCAGAAAGTAAAACCTTTATATGTGCAGTCTAAAGTGAACTTGACAGATTCTGCATCTTCTGGAAGTGATCATCATGTATCTTTGGTAGGTAGATTATTTTTTCCCTATTAAATATTTGATCAGGTGATGTTACTCAACCTCAGCAATGGAAATTTTTGGTTTACCTGCAGATGGACAACAAGTACCTGGACATAGTCGGTGATCAGATATCCTTTCTGCCTTCACCAAAAGGTAAGAGTCTTTCTTGTTGGAAAAAAGGTTTACACACAGAATGGGTACTCAATCTAGATTAGCATTGCTTTTTTTTGTTGTCCTGAAGTGTTTTGCATTCTGGGCGAATGCAGGACTTTTTTCAGCCAATTTATAAAACCAATACATAGATATGCTGAATAAAAGAATGTTAACATGTATCTCTGAATATTTATCACTGCTAATTGAAAATGAGTTTAGTCATACTTCCAAACTAGAAACTATCTCAATTGGAATCCTCTTTCTTTTTTACTAAACTGCCAACAAAGCTGAAGCTCTTGTTAAATTTCTGTTTTTCCAATTTAATAATTAGAAGAAAAGTGTGACTATTTCTAGCATACTTTATCTCCCATCGGTCTTTAGGGGGCTTAAATAGGACTCTCTTGGAACTGGAAGTATGTTTCGTCCATTAGTTTCTGTAAGTCTTTCGGAGACACTTGGGCTTCCTTTGCTCTAACAAACAAATTGGATTAATAAAATGTGACATTATTAGTTTGAGTTATTATTATTGATGATAACCAAAGGGTGTCGGTAATTTATTTTTCATGTCTGGGAATGTTTAAAAGTAGACTTTTATGGGCTCGGCTCAGTGGCCTAGTGGTTAAAGTTCTGCATGCTCTGCTTCGGCAGTCCTGGTTCGTGGGTTCAGATCCCGGGCATGGACCTACTCTACTCACCAGCCACGCTGTGGAGGTGTCCCACATGAATAAAAGTAGAGGAAGATTGGCACAGATGTTAGCTCAGGGAGAATCTTCCTCAAGCAAAAAGAGGAGGAGGATTGGCAACGGATGTTAGCTCAGGGCGAATCTTCCTCAGGAAAAAAAAAAAGTAGACTTTTGTACTGAATCTTTAAGCAAAGGAGAAGTATGTGATATGACTTTAAATCCTGGACCCTAATTTTAAAATCTACTTTTTGAAAACTAGATAACCTTCAGCGGAGAGGAACCTCTCATTGGGCCTCCATGCAATGGAGAGGCTTTTTCTGTAGTGCTCATATGTATAGGTAGTGTCTGTTCCAGAGGTGCCTGTCCTGGGTACAGAGGAATCTTTCAGCAATCCTAATGCTGGCTGCCTCCTAGGCTGGCATTTTGATTACAGTAACACCCAGACTGGACTCTATAGCATGCAGCTATTAGCTTAAAGAGCAACAAGATCAGCCCTGAGCTAACATCCATGCTAATCCTCCTCTTTTTGCTGAGGAAGACCGGCTCTGAGCTAACGTCTATTGTCAATCCTCCTCCTTTTTTTTTTCCCCAAAGCCCAAGTAGATAGTTGTATGTCACAGTTGCACATCCTTCCAGTTGCTGTATGTGGGACACGGCCTCAGCATGGCCGGGGAAGCGGTGTGTTGGTGCGCGCCCGGGATCCGAACCCGGGCCACCAGCAGTGGAGCACACACACTTAACCGCTAAGCCACGGGGCCAGCCCAGAGCAGCAACCTTTTAAAGGTATCAGCATTTATATAAGGGATTAGATCTGTTGAGTTGTTGGAACTTCCAACCCATACCGTAAGTTATTTCTAAAATATCATAATATATTAGGAGAAGAGAGATTCTCATGATTTATCTTAAAAACATAGATTGTTGAATTTGGAGCCTGTGGTTGGCCTGACATTTTCATCAGAAAGTTTAATTAACAGGAGCATTCCATTGCCCAAAAAATTCAGTTGAGGATTTTGCCTCCAAAATTGATTTTCCCCAGCCAAGCAAACCATTTTTCAAAGGTCCATTTGACGTGATACAAATAAACTTTGATGGCCACCTGGAATATAAGGCAACCACAACTGAAATAAACATCACTCCCTTTCCTGAGTCCCGAAAATGCGAAATGTAGAGTTAGTACCACTCTGTCTACTGGAAATCCTCCTAAAATTCATTAGTCTGTTTTTTTGCCTTCCTAATAAAATTGAATGTAAAAGCTTTTTTATGATCCATAATTTTTCAGTAAGCTACAAAGCTTGTTGTTCTGAATGTTACCCTGTATTGCAGAGGAGGTGTAGGGAACAATGTTCACACCAAAAACCTCTGGACACATCCCTGAAATTTCTTTCTACTAAATCTGCCTTACAACTTTGACATGTCATCTTCTTCCCTCTGAAGGTAGCGAGGGGAAATAATCCAGCTAACATTTCCAGTTAACTGGGTGCTAGTTAATGCAAAATTTACCAGAAATAAATTTTTTATTTTTAATGAATAAAAACAAATAAATGAGTGCCAGAATGAAAGTTGAGTTACAAATTTACTCATTTGGAGAGTAAATGAATCTTCTTGTTAGAGGACGGTTGACAGCTGCTGCATGGTATTCACACTACACATTGAATGGGCCAAATGGTCTTCAGGAAACAAGTCACTCCAAGCTTCCCAGGTACTTCAGAAGGTTGAGTGGGCCCCTTCAGGCCCCTCGGAAATAGTTTAACACATCATTAGTATTTTCAAGCACTAATTCAAATATACATTATTAAAGAGCTGTTTAGTTATATAGTTAGTATATACCTGATTTATAGATAAATTGTTATTACTTTATATAACATGGGGAGTTACTGTAACCTATCTGGTAACAGACGCCCAACCAAACTCTTTGAATTCACTGTTACACTGAGTTCCATGTTTTAGAATATGCAACTAGAATATTAATATTTTAAATACCTATTGAATATTTATCCTCCCCGTTAACAGCATCCTCAGCATTGCATCAAAGATTGAGGTTCTTAGTTGTACTTTCACACCACAGGATACTTTTAAAAATTATGTGTAGCTAACGTTTAGTGGGTGTAGGGACTATTCTAAATGTCTTTCACATTTTAGCTCTAATCCTCACAAACCCCTATGAGGTTGGCATTCTTGCTTTCCCCCAACCTACAGAGGAGACGGTTGGATACAGAGAGGTTTTGTAAGCTGCCAGGGGTACACCACAAGTAAGTGGCACAGCTGGATTCAAAATCTGGCAGTGTGGCCCCAGAGCTCAGGCGTGTCACCACTTAACTGTATTGACTCGCACCAAGACTCACGCATGACAACGTGTTGTCCCATTCTCAGCAACACACAATGGGAAACGTGATGTAACAGAAGGGCTTTGGAAGGGACAGACTTGGGTTCCCATCTCTGTTCCAGCCACTTACTCACTGGGTGACCTCATCTCAATCCCCTCTGCTGTGTGAAATGGAGATGGTGACCCCACCTCGTACCTTTGTGATGAGGATTAGATGAGATAACATATATTATGTGCCTAACTAACCCCTATCCCTACCTTTCCTCCTGAGCTGTTGATATTATTTTATACAGTCTGCAAACCTACTTTTTAGCCCGCCGCATGAGAGCCATAATGTCCTCAGCAGTAGGCTAGTGATTTAAAAGAACTAGTTTCTCCTTTGATTCGTTAGTAACTAATTTTCTACCATGCAATAAGTATAAGAATAAAACTCATCTTTAGTATCAAAATATACAGTATATATTTTGAAAAGAGTGAAATAAAACATAAAATATAATTTAAAACAATGTTATATCAGATGATATATCTTGCCTAAGCAGATTAAAAATGACCTTTTTTTTATGTTGCAAGTTTTAATCCAAAAAGTTCTAAAGCGAACAACAGAGAGTCACTCAGGCAATATAGAAAAAGAGATAAATAGGTAAAAAGAGATAAATGAATCCTTGTTAATATAAGGGAATAATAAATGAGGTCCAATACTATCTGCAAATTTCAAAGCAGTTTTTTACACAGTAGTAATTATCCCAAGAGAGCCCAGGTAACATTATTAATTTGTTTGCTACTTAACTGTGATAAAATTTGGGATCTGAGCTGCCCATTGTGTACTGTGCACTGCCACAGATTTTATGTACTCAAGAAGACCTTTCTCACAGTCCAGTAATTAGGTGCTATTGACATTGTAATCTTTGGAAATGTTCTTAATGAGCCCCAAAGACACAAATCTCATAGATAAAACCTCAAAGTAACAGTGACTCTTTAAGTGGCTTGTCGGTAAGAGAAAGCTCAAACATCTATATCTGAGACACAAGAGAAACCCAAATTTAAACCTAGATTACATTGTGTTGTTCATTCTCTGAGACTTTTAGGAAAGAAACATCGAAGAGGTGATTTTAAAAGCTAGTAGAACAATCGCAATATATTTGAAATAACTTTAAAATCTTTCTTTTCACCGTTGGAAAATTTGGATCTGAAAACTATTTTTTTACTAAGTGTATTTTCCACCAACTTATAAAAATAAATATTAATTGAAAGTGGAGTTCAGTTGCCCATGTTTTTGTTTTCAAAATAAAAATAATTTTAAAACTCACACAAGAAATTGGAACTTAGATAAAAGATAAAAAGGAAAAGAAATTTTAGGCTTTAGTATTGTTTTATATATTGTTTCCAGACTTCAACTATAATTAATATAATTTAGTAAGGTTTTCAAATTTGTATTCAATGCTTATTTTATAATATTATTGCATATACTACATATATATAAACAGTATATAACATTGTTTAGCATATAACTAATAGCTATAAAATAGCTTAGAAGAAGGAATTAATGAATTATGAATTAAGTACAAGGACTAACCTGATTTACTAAATATGATGTATTAAGGGGTCTGTAAATTTTAATAATGTCACTGCCACCAACTGTTCTACTACCCTTATTGTCACTAATTACCTATTATTCAAATGGTACATTTCTAAGTTGTATATGTCATCCTTGTCTTTGAGATTTGAGCTGATTCTCAACTACTTTTTCTTAGGAATTTTCCTTGCTCTTTCTATCTATATTCTAGAGATATTTTCTACTCAAAGCATGGGATTTAGGATTATTAGATGATAAATTGAAGCCTGGAAGAGGAGCAGCCTGTCTCTTAATATACTTTTCCAAACACAAGGAATTCTCAATGGCATAGAGAAGAGTCAAGATGACCAATTGGATTAGAGAATTAATCACAAAAATCAGAAGTTCTCTAACTGAAGCTCTGTCTATAGGTCAGACAGAGGGTTGAAAAATGAAAACGAAAGGTGGTCCATGCTTTGAAAATACGGTGTTCATTGTTGAAATCAATAAGCAGGCAAATCACTTTGAATTTGTAAGACCATAAAAATTTAGTAGAAAAACATACTAATACATATTTAAAATATAGCTTATTCATTTATGGACTGTCTTGTATGAATTCAGTCTAGTAATGCTTTTAAGTATATGTAGACAATGTTTCATTTAACAAATGCCACTAAGCATATTCCTCATTATGACGCAAATTGGTACTTAGAGCTCTCCAAAACGTGAAGCATGAGACTAGGATGCTTTCTGGTGTGCATTCCGTTGTTGGACCATGAACTGCATTCCAGCAGCCTCCCTGGATCCTGTGGCCACTGATTTGATCTCAAACCTCAGTTTTCATCTTACCCTGCCCGATTGCTGCCCAGTTACTTAAGAGGCATCATAAGCCACATAAGCCTTTACGGTGGTATCAAAATATTGAGAAAGGGTTTAATTAATGTAGAGACATTGGATACTAATTTTTTAATTTAGGAATGTTTCTGAGAGCCAGCCTAGTGGCGTAGTGGTTAAGTTCACGCTCTCCACTTCGTTAGCCTGGGGTTTGCTGGTTCAGATGGATCCTGGGCACGGACCTACGCATCGCTCATCGAGCCATGCTGTGGAGACATCCCACATACAAAACAGAGGAAGATTGGCATGGATGTTAGCTCAGGGACAATCTTCCTCACCAAAAAAATATATATATAATGATAATAATAAAGAAATAATCTTTAGGAAAAAAAATAATGTTTCTATTATGGAAATGGAAAAATGTTACAAGATATTGTGCATGGATTCATGCCAATTCATGGACATGTCAAGTGCACCCTTAGCTGAGCTGGAAATGACATCTTCATATGTGAAAGATACCATATGAATGATATCTTCTGTCCAACCCCTAGTTTGGAATTTTAGGGAATAAATTGAGATCAGAAAAGCGGGTATTTATAAATGTCAGTGTATAGAAATGTCACTGGACACCAATCCTCAGTCTCTCACATTGCTGGCTAGTTCAACTTCTTTATGTAGATTCCTCATCTTAAAAGCAACAATCACATGGAGAAAAGTAGGTCAGAGGAAGAAGTGTGTTGTATGTTAAAGTCTACACCATGTAAGCTTGAGGTGACAAAAAGTTATAAAATAATTTCATTATTTGTATTTTCATATGATTAAGAATGCAACTGAAGAAGGGCTTAATTTCCTCACAGACATATTTAATGTAGAAACTATTTTTATTTTTATTATGAAATACTTCAAATATTCAGAAAACATGTTGAACACCACCTGGCTCTGTTAGATTTTGCCATTCTTGATTCAAAAAAGAAATAAAATAGTGAAGATGAGAATTGAAGCCCCCTGATAACCATTTCCCTCCCTCCCTCCCCAGAGCTAACCACTGCCCTGATTTTAGCATCTGTCAATCTTGTATCTTTTATAGTGTTTCTATACACACACACACGCAATATATATAACATCATTTGGCATGTTTTGAAGCATTGTGTAAATGAGAGTGGAAGGTATGTATTCTTTTTCTCCCCATAAATGTTATGTTTTTGAAATTTAATTACAGCATTTTGCTGTATGGAGCTTGGGTTCATTTATTTTACCTGTTATACAATATATTCCATGGTATGATATACTACAATATATTCATTCTCCTGTTGATGGGAATGTAGAGATTTTCAGTTTGTTGCAGTTGTAAACACAGCTGCTATAAACATCCCTGTGCATTTCTCACAGTCACATATGCAAGAGTTTCACTAGAGTAAATACCTAGGAATGGAGTTGTTGAGTTGAAGAGTATATACATCTTTAACTTTACTAGATGCTGTCAAGTTGTGCTACTAAATGACTATACTCATTTACACTTATACCAGTAGCTTATGAGTTTGTATTGTTCCATATTCTTACTAACACTTGAGGTTGCCACACTTTTTAATTTTTGCCAATCTGACAAGCATGAAATTATATCTCATTTTTTATTTGAAATTCCCTGGTAACTAGTGAAAATAACTTTTGTATGTTTATTGACCATTTTGGTTTCCTCTTCTGTGAATTACTTGTTACTAGCAGTTGACCATTTTTATATTATTAGGTTATTCTTCTTTTCCTTAATTGATGTACAGAGTTTTTATAAATTCTGGATATTAACCCTTTGTCACTTATATGCTTTACAAATACCTTCTCACTGTCTGTGGTGTGTCTTTTAACTTTGCTTGTGATGTCTTTTGTTGAAACAAAGTTTTTTTTTATTTTTATGTAGTTATATTTTTCAATCTTTTAATTTATGAATTGTTCCTTTATCTTTTTTAGATAAATATTCCTACTCTGAGTTTATGAAGATAATCCTACATTGTCATCTACAAATATTACCAATTTGGTTTTCACGCTTAGGTGCTTTAAAGCATCATAATTTATTTTTGTGGATGATATGATTTTGGAGTCTAACTTTTTTGTTTCCATAGAATAGTGGATAATCCTGTCACCATTTTATCTTCCCAGCCCCTCCTGATTTGTAATGCTACCTCTGATGTATGCCACATATCCACACAAGTATGGACTTTTTCTAGGCTCTCATTCTGTATAATTGACCTATTTGTCTTTTCTGCTTTACTACCAAAGCATTTTAATAACTTTCGTTTTAAAATAAAACTTGATATCTGACACAGCAAGTCTCTCCATCTTGTTCTTCAAAATTATCTTAGCCCTTCTTGGTTCTTTTCTTTTCCATATGAATTTTTCATATGAATTTCATGTGAAAGAACTGTGCTATTTTGATTTAAAGATTGATCTGAAAGAGTTAACATTTTTATAACATTGAGTCCTCCCAGCTATGAATATGGTAAAACTTTCCATTGATTTGGAGATTCTTATATCTTCTTTACTAATGTTTTATAATATCTTCATAATGGTCTTGTACATCTTTTATTAGATTTATTCCTAAGTAACTTATAGGGATAACTAACATAATTTTTGTTACTATTATAAATGGAATCTTTTTTCTATGACATATTCTAAATGTTCATTACTGTTGACTATTGGATTTTGTATTTTTGATCTTATGTCCTATACAAAGTTGCTGAACTCTACTGGTTCTAACAGCTTGTCTGAAAAGTCTCTTATTATTTCTATTTAGACAATCACATCATCTATAATTTAAAGACTTGTCTCTTCCAGTCTTTATGTACCTCTTATTTTTTTCTTTTCTTATTGCACTGGCTAAGATTGTCAGTATCATGCTGAATACAGCAGCCAGTGGCACCCTTTTCTTGTTTTTCTCTTAATACAACAGTTTCTAAAGTGTCACCCTTGAGTATGATGTTCATTGTAGGTTTGTCATGGCTATTCTTTCTCAAGTCAATAGAGTTATCTTCTATTTGCAGGGGCTGAGTTTTTATACCAAATTGATTGCTATTTTTTATCTCTACAGATTGAACTAATAACTGTGATATTTCACTGTTTATATGTTAGTGTTGAAATACATTAATAAATTTTCTCATGTTGAATCATAGTTACATTTATTAATTTTTTGTGTACATAGATAACTTTAATTTTCCAATATTTTATTTAGGATTTTTCTTCTGAGTTTGGTCCATAAATTTTTCCCCTGAACTACCCTTATCTAATTTGAGTATAAAGGTTATACTAGACTCATAGAAAGAATTGGCTAGCTCTGCCTCTTCTATGAGACTGTTAAAGTCTATATAAAACAGGCATTATCTGTTCTTTGATGGTACAAAAAATTTATCTGTCAAACTGGCCTAGTGTCTTTTATGAAGGTGGGAGACATTTCTGAGTACTAAGTTAGTTTCTCTACTGGTTATTAGTTTTCTATTTTTTATTGAGTCAATTTCAGCAACATTTTTTTCTAGATAATTAAGCCATTTTATCTAGGTTTTCAAATACATTGAGATAAACTTGTTCATTGTATTCTCCTATGAATTCTACAACCGCTATAATTATGTCCTCTTTTTTGTCCCCAGTGTTGTTTTATATGTTTACCATTTGTTTGTTCTTAATCCTGCTAAAGTATTGTATAATTTTTAGTCTTTTCTAAAGTATTAATTTTTGGTTTGTTGATTGGCTCTACTATTTTTTGGTTTTCTGATTTAATTTATGTTTTCTCTATTATTTCCTTCTATTTTTGAAAGATTTTTCTGTTTTCTTCTCTAGTGTATTCATTTCTTTTCATTTTTACTATATTTTAATAAATGCCTTTATGACTCAAAAAAGTATTTTAGTTGTATCCCATAAATTTTGACATAAGTTACTTCAATTGTTGCTTAGTTCTAAATGTGTTGTTACCATTATGATTGCCTTTTTAACATGTGAGATTTTTAAACATGCTTTGTTGAGATTGCTTTACTTTTAATTAATGACTTCTAATTTAAGTGTATTTAAGTCAGAGAATGTGGTCTATAAGGCATTCATCCTTGGAAATTTGTACAGACTTCCCTTGCGAAGTACTTTGTAAATATTGCAAATGAACTTGAAAATGCTTTTTATTTTCTATTTTTTGAATTCAGAATTCTATATCTATTAGGTCATCTTATTAATTTGGTAGTTCAAATATTTTTTATTCTAATCTATTTTACGCTTATTTTTCTGAAAGAAGAATATAAAAATATTTCACTATGACTAAGAATTTATCAGTTTCTCTTAATAACTCTGTCCATTTCTGTTTAACGTATTTCAAGGCTATGTTAAATGCACTCTAACTTATTATTTTTTCTTGGTGAATCGTTGCATGCAATATTCCTCTTTATTCCTAGTAATTCTTTGATGCCTTAAATTCTATTGTATCTGATATAAATACCACTATAATAGCTTTTTTTTTTTTAGTATTTGCATTGTTTCTTTTATTCCATCATTTTATTTTCAATCTTTTTATGAGTCTTTATATTTGATTTTTCTCTTTTAAGCAACTTAAAATTGGGTCTTCTTTTTTTTTTTTTTTTTTTTCTCTCTGATAATATCCACTTTTTAACAGATGAATTTATTCTGTTTTCAACAATTGTAATTACCAATAAATTCGGGCTTATTTCTACCATCTTTCTTTTGTATTTCCTGATATTTTGCTTTACTTCCTATCGTCTTCTTTCATGCTTTCTTTTGGATTAATATTTTCTATATTCCTTCACTTTTCCTTCTGCTAGTTTGAAAGCTACAAGCTCTATTTCTTTTATTTTAGTGTATATGTGTATGTTAAAAAGTATTATTACTTGGATAATTTGTTTAATAAGGGCCTATTAATAGTAAATTCTGTTTGCCTTAATTTTTATTTCATTTTTGATGGTATTTTAGTGAGAAATGAAATTCTAGGTTGGCAGTTATTTTTTTCTCCACATTTTGTTATTATGCCATTGCCTTTGAGCCTATGCCCAAGGCTATGTGAAGTCTGTTGTCAATGTGTTAATCATTTGTGGTCATTTTATGTTTTCTTTATGGTGACTTTTAAAGTTTAGTCTTTGTTCTTGATAGTCTGTAGTTTTACTATAATGTACTTAACAGTGTATTTATCTTTATCAATATTCAGAGTACAATTTGGCTCTGATGATTCATATCTTTTTTTACTTCTAGCAATTTCTAGGTTACTGACTTTTCAAATATTGCTGGTACAACATTCTCTACGTTATTTTCTTTTGAAGCACCTCTCAGTCTCTTCTCCATGCCTCTAACCTAAATTTTCTAATTTCTCTGTTTCTTTCTCTGTTGTGCATTTGGATGGATTCCTCAATATTACCTTTTCCAATTTTCTAATCCTCTCTTCACCTGTGCCAAATTTATCCCATGTTTTAGTGTTTCATTTAATGACTTTTTTATTTTCAAGACTTTTCATTGGTCTTTTTCATAGCCAATAGTTCTTATTTTATTCTGCCCTGTTTTGTATCATAATTTTTCTTTTTTTTAATGGATACTATCAATTATTTCTTTGAACATACTAAGCACACACATTTTAAAATCTTTGTCAGACTGCTTCATCAACTTAAATTTATCTGGAGTGAATTCATGTCCTAACGGCTTATCTTGCTGTTGTCTTTTCCTAGCGTTCTATTCCTTTGTTTAGTTTGGAACTTTGGTTTACAGGCTCAAGCTTTCTCTCTCTCATTCATATTCTCTCTCTCTCTCTCCCTGAACAGTGTATTCCCTGAGTACATTTCTGTGACTGCTTCCACTTGTGTCAGTCTCAGCCCCGATCTACAATTCTTATAAGTTCGGGGGTGCCTGTTCTGCTGTGACATTAGGGTCTTGAAGCCCCCACGCCATTGGGTGGCTTGGCTCACTTCCTCCATGTGAAGTAATTTTTCACCTTTCAGCCTCCATAAGCCCATAGCGTTCTATAAAGCCATAGTCCCAGGTTATAAACTGTCTTTTTTCCCCTCAATTTCCTTTCATTCAAGCTTCCAGCTTCAAGGAGTGAATTTGTTCTTTCACCCAACGTGGAGCACATTTAGCCTCTGTTACCCAAAAGGAGCTTTATTCCTGGCTATCAGTATGAATTTCTGCAGCTGGAACCAAACAGGCCTGTAGTTTCAGCCAATGTTTTAGTTTCCTAAGGCTGTCGTTAACAAAGTCCAACAAACTTGGACTTAAACTACAACAATTTATTGTCTCACAACTCTGGAGGCTAAGAGTTTGAAATCAAGATGTCGGCAGGGTTGGTTCCCTCTGATAACTGTGTGGAAGAACGTGTTCCAGGCCTCTCTCTGAGCTTCTGGTCCCTCCGGTGTTCCTTTGCTTGTAGATGGTGATCTCCCTGTGTCTTCACATCGTCTTCCCTCTGTGTGTGTCTGCATCTGTGTCCAAATTTCCCCTTTTTATGAGAACACAGACATAGTGGATTAGGGCCTACCCTAATGACCTCATGTTAGCTTGATCATCTGCAAAGACCCTATTTCCAAATGAGGTCACATTCACGGGTACTGGGAGTTAGGACTTCAACATCTTTTGAGGGGACACAATTCAGTCCATAACAGCCTGGCTCATTACTTCTCATTTCTTTACCAGAGAAATGTTTATCTTGTTTTTCCCAGTATGTCTTTTTGTTTTTTAATGTTTACATTTTATTTATCCTGGCCATATGGTGTGCTAAATTGTGAATTCACGACACCATTGTACTTCCTCTTCCCCCCACCAAAAAGTCTTATGTGTTCAAACCAGGGTTGAACCAAATGTCTAGAACTTCATGTTTCTAGACCAAAGACACTTCATCTGATTTCAGCCTTACCTTATGTGTACAATCTTTTCTAAGAACACTTTACCTTTGTAAACAATGGCCACAGTTATCATCATTTTATGCATCAAAAGCATATGTTAAATATCTACCAATATCTACCATTTTTTTTTAAAAAAAGAACATTTTAAAAGTCTCTGTTGCATCTTAGTAAAAGTCCTTTCCCTGGTGTTCTGTCTGTGAAACAGGCAATAAGTTACCTTTTCAGGAAAAGGATGTGTTATGGGTTGAACTGTGTCCCCTGCCCCCAAAAGATGTGTTGAAACCCTAACCCCCAATTCCTGCGAATGTGATCTTCTAGGGTCTTTGCAGATGTAATCAAGTTAAATTGCTGTCATTACGGTGGGCCCTAATTCAACATGACTGGTGTCCTTATAAGAAGAGGGAAATTTGGAGGCAGAGACACACAGGGAGAATGCCACGTAACGACAGAGACAGAGATTGGAGTGATGCATCTGCAAGTCAAGGAACACCTAGGATCTACAGCCACCACCAGACGTTAGGAAGAGGCAGGAATGATTCTACCCAGAGTCTGAGAGGGAGCGTAGTCCTGTCAGCACCTTGATATCAGACTTCCAGCCTCCAGAACTGTAAAAGAATAAATGTGTAGTTTTAAGCCACCTAGTTTATGTTACTTTATCACAGCAGCCCTAGGAAGCTAATAGAGGATGGCCATTTACTAACTTCCATGACGTCCACATTAAATGGACACAGCCACCGTCCCACATGAGTCCAGTGACCTTATGTTTCCAGTTTGCATTACATCTTAGGGTAAGGGGTTCTGCCATTTACCTCCCACGTAAAGGAGACATTTCCCCTTGATTGATTAGAAAGCTACTTCTTCCAAGCTTCAAAGTATGGTCTAGCGTTGAGGAATCAAATGTGACTAGGCTTGTGTATAAATGTGCCTGCCACTTCCACGGCAGTCAGTAAGTGAGCAATAAATGTCTGATAAAACTGAATCTGAAGTTCGCTCCACTCAGATTCATAATTTTATGAACTTAGGCTACAACCTGACGATATCCCTATTTGCCCTCAGACTAGAGTTCCGCCATGTCCCAATGCCCTCTTCCTATAAACACATCCATGCCTCCTTTTCTTACTCTTTCCTTCCCTTCCTCTTCGAGCAAGCGCCCTCTGGTCCTTCTTATCTTTAATGTTAGCCCTCCAGAGAGAATGGGAACCGGCACTCTCCCCTTCTCTAGCTCCAGGTTACTCCACCTGCCTTCTGGCTTTCCGTCTCACTGACATAGCTCTTCCCTAGGTCACCAGAATTGTTCAAATAATTTCCAGTTCTCCTTTCACTTGACTGCACTCCCGCGTTTCGTTACTAATGAGCCTCCCTTTGAAATGCCTCCCATTTCAAGCCACCATTCTCGAAATGCTCTCCTCTCGACTTCCAAGACACCAAGCTGTTCTAGTTCTCCTCCTACTTCTCAGAGCATCCTTCTCAGTCTCTCCTGGTTACTCAATTCTGCCCCCACTTTGAGTCTTAAGTGTTGGAGTCGCTAAGAATTTCATTCGTTGGTTCGCTTTTACACATTTTGTTATTAATCCTTCAATAGATGTCTATGGCTTTCAGGATAAAACCAAGTTCTTCAGTTTAACATATAAGACCATTCGTCACCCTTGCCTCTCCCCACATGAGCTCTCTAATCTAGTTGTAACAAATGACTTGCTGTTCCCTGCTATTTCATGCTATTCCATGCTTCTGTGCCTTTATACATGCCTTCAGCTAGGTGGTAGGTCTTCTGCCTGGTCTTGCTGCGGCTCACTCATATTCTATTGTTAGTCAGCCATTGATGGCCTCATGCTGGCTGTCTGCTAGGGTGACAGGGGCAACCACACTTGTGTTTCTCATCATTGAGCAGGCTAACCCAGTCTTGCTTTCATGATGGCCTCGGGGTTCTCAAGAGCAGCAGAAGAGAGCAAGCTCCAGTGAACAACAACTGGTCAAGTCTCTGCTGGCACCACATTCGCTCCTGTCCCATTGGTCTGAGCAAGTCTGATGACCAAGACCAGAGTCAATGTGGGAGGGAACTGCAAAGGCTGTGGATCCCAAAGGCCACACTACTTAACCTTCTAAATTTCACCTTCTCTTTGTTAATCCATTCATTCATTCATTCCATGACTTTATGAACACCTACTATAAGCAAAGCCCTGGGCTAGGCGCTGAGGATGCAAAGAGTCTTCTCAGCACCTGCAATTTATGCTCGAAGACCAGCACATTCAATAAAAGTAATACCGGGATTTACAGGGGTCCCATGAAGTTGGGTGGGCCTGAGAAGCCCTCTCTGCATTCTTTACCACATCTGCAGAAATTGCTACCTTGTTCTTCAGGATTATCTATTAATAGGCTTTTCCCCCATAAGGATAATAAAAAACCAAAATATAGAAATAAGATTTAAAATATTTTCAGTGTGTATATTTTAAAAATTATAATTGAAAAATCACTATATTTCTTTTGGTAACCTATAAATTCAAGCATGAGATTGTGTGAAAATAGCATTCCCATTAAATATCTAAATGTCAAAGGTACAGTAGAGGAGCAGTTAAATTTTAATCCTTAGGCCCCAAGTTATTTGCTTGTTTATAGAAACAACTGCTTATAACTTCAAATTTATACTTGTGCAAATTACATGGACTAAAAGTCCAAATGAAAATCCCTTTAAAAATAACTATCTAAAGCTTCCATATTAAATATATTTATTTTTCCCTAGGATTAGGACAGACAGATTGCATTGGGAGCCCAGTCTTTCATAAAGAGGGGGGAGGGTAATAGGGTTGGGCCTTCATTTTCTCACAAAAGGCACAATGTGAAGCCCATCTGTGAACATTGCATAATTTGTTATGTTCTACAAAGAGGTGGGTTTTTGTTACACACATACCAAAGCTATTTGGTACTGTTTCACCAATGATCTCTATTCAGGTCCAGAAAAGAAACTGGCCTCCGAAGAGTGAAAGGAAAGTAAATTTTTCTTTAAAAATTAGATACAGATTATCACTTCAAAATGCGGGAGGGAATTTTACAAGTAAGGGTGCACTGATTAGCTTTCCAATGGACAGCCAGTCCTTTATGAAACACATACTAGCCGTGGTCAACTGTGACCAATGTGGTTTATTACTCTCCAGAAGAGCTGAACTGAGATTACCCATCTAATTTAATTGAGAAATGTTGAGTGAACTTGAACTGTTTTATGGACATGAATGACCAGAGAATTTATTTGATAAGACATTAAAGGCTGAATGTGGTAACTGTCTCTTTGATGGTTCCATACAGTCATTTCTTTAGTTCATTAACATGTCTTTCATATCTTTTTGTGATTACTCTTCTGGTGATTACCTGAACGGCCTAAATGAAAAAGGAAAGAAAAGTTTCTGTACAACATCATTACAAAAAATTAGAAACCTTACCTTTATTGGTAAATATTCATGACAGTTTTTATGTAGTTCAATCTTTAAAAAGAGACATCAGTTTTCAAAGAAAGGAAATTAACAGTAATTAAATTGTGGAAAAATTAATAAATTCACTGTTTTTTCTTGTAATAGTTTCTAAATTATTTTTAAATATTGTCTTCTGATTTCATTAAGAAAAAGAAGACGTCAGGAAGTTGACATGTTATTCACCAATCCTTTTGCATTTCCTTGTAAACTGGGCAGTGTGAGCTATCACTGGTGGCATCTCAATGAAACATTTATGGTGACTTTATCAATAGTATAACACACAAGGTGACAGCGGATGATAAAGTGCTTGCTTTTCATATGTGTGCTAACATTTAAGATCAAGTCTGCTGTATTCCCATTGACTAATGCTAAGGTATAATTTATATGTATGCATCGTTTTTTTACTGTATTTAAATATTATACCTTTTAAACTATTCACAGAAACTGAGAGATAGAAACTCTAAGAATAAATTACAAAATCACTCTTCATGTTACTAGTGACTCTTTAAATGGAATGTTTCATTGAAACTTTGTCATTAAAATAGAAAGGCCCTTTGGTTGTGCCCATACAAGCATAATAAATTGTATATGGTTGTGATACTGAATGACTCTTGCCCATATGCTGCACTGCAAAGCTACATGAATGAGGCATTTACCAAATCAGGCCCACCACATTAAACAGAAAAACAATCTTTATTCATGGTAACTTATCAGTTTCAATTAATCAACCTTAACAATGGAAATTCTGATGTGTTCAAGCAACTTGAAAGCAATAGGTCATCTCCAGGGCAGCCATGTTGTGTCTTTGTGCCTAAAGTTTCAAACAAAGCAACATCTCCAATAAATATACATACATATACATATATACATGTGCATATATATACATACCAATGGACGGCTACAGCTATGCCACGTGATGCTGATAAAAATGCATGTTTGTTGTTTATGATTTTTATCATAGCAAATGTAATTGTTTTCCTTCAAGTATTACTTTTTGAGCTCTGCAAGTTTAAACAAAAGGAAAGAAATTTCCATTGGATGACCATCCTTTCAGTTTCTGTGCTGCTATGTGAATAGCATTGTGCAAACCATTCCAATGGTTTTGAAAAGGGGTAACCATTGGTTTGATTTGGTTACACGGTTTAGTAAAGAGCTCCCTCCCACTGCCTTAGGGTCTGTGAAAGGTCTGTGACCTGTTTAGAACTGCCAAGTGAAGTGTCATGTCGCCCCTCCCAAATGGGAGTATCTGCATTCATTTGATCAGTATAAAAAATGATTGGGGATGGCGAGATCAGTGCTTTTGAATTGCAATTTATAGCAGTTTACAAAAATGCACATTGTTGGAAAAGAAAACATGGAAGTGTTTCTTTCTAAATTGCATTACCTGTGAAATGTCATTAGTCTTTTAAGGATACTTACATCCTTTTTATTATTATTATTTAGGAAACATTACAACTAAGGAAAACCAGAATTTTGTTGCATTATGATTTTTTAACCTATACTTTTGTTTTGATAGCGGAATTTAAGGAAAACAATGTGAATTCTTAAGATAAACATAATTTGTTATCATTTCCGTTTGTTAATTCTCTAAGATAGTATTTGCTGATCCGTTTCATTAGCAGAAGATTTCCAATTATCTTTCCCAGATTATAGAGGAGATTCATTTGTTGGTAAATGCCTTGGCTGCTGATTTCTAATAGTGATTTTGAAATCACAGGCATACTTAATTCTACCAGGTTTCCATTATTCCTTCAACATTTTACTAGTGAAACTTCTTTGTCTGACGAATACTTTCTAAATTACAGTACCCATAGACTCACCTACGTGTATGCATAGTTTCATAAAAGGAAATGTTATTTGTTTTGCATTAAATGTGTAAAAGAATACATGAACTTTATCCAAAAAGTTGACGTAGGCTGCTCAAGTTCTTAAAGGCTTAATGCAGACATCTAGGTCTCTAGGGCGCAGTAAACAATGCCCTTTATGCTATATTCAGGAATCTTCAAAACTCCATCTCTTCACCTTAGGTGGTGGGGAATTGGACATTATTTTGAAGAATTCTTTGTTTACTAAGAACAGTTACCTCAAGCAAAGGGCCTAAGAACTTCCCAGGTTCATACTTGACTGAAAAAAGAAAGGCACCACTTCAGAAAAGACTTGACCCAGATAGACTGGCTGGCACTCCACTTTGAACCTCCCAACCATTGAAAGCCGAGGTTGTCACGTTGTTATCTTTGTTCGTGCTAAGCCTTGGAATGACAGCCTAGCTCTGTGTCCCCCTCTCCCACTGCCCAGGCTGTAAGTGTCCACATTGACACCTACCGGTGACCACAGGCTGCAATTCTTTGTCGCCTTCTCCACGCTCCTGGGTTTCAGTAGGATTAGCTCAGGGCCTTTGTTCCTCTTCAAAGCTGGAACATCACATCCCATGTTGTGGCTTTCCTGTCCCAGACCCCCAACGCTTTCCTCACAATTTACACACCAGGTAAACGTCCCTCCCTACGGAGCAAAGAGCCCAGCCTGGGGGGCAGGGCACCACCTCCCCATTCCCCAACTTCAGAATCCTTGCCAATTTGGTTTTTTTCCCTCTCATTTATAATTTGCTATTTCATATGGGGGGAAGATTGAAAATGCAAATGGAAATTTAAATCTTAGTTAGATTTCTGGACCCAAACACAAAACAACCTCTCCTTGTTTTAATACTCTTACAATGGCGCCTAATTCTAGTGAGGGAACTTGCAGCAGAAGGTGATTCACTGGCTTAGGCACCTAAGACCATTTCTACAGTCTGGGGCAGCAGGAGAACTCTCTCCAAGGAAAACTTGGCTGACACACGTTATTTCGAAGGTCAAGGAGGGTCTGACAGCCTGATCTCCCCACCCCAACCCCACTTAGCCAGGTCACTGAAGAGGCTCCCCAGCTGGGGCCAGGCCTGGGAGGACCCACTAAAAGTGGTGCAAAGAGCTGAGGGTGAGGAGTGGGGAGTGGTTGATGTATATAGTAAGTAAAACAAATTTCACGTCTGTTCCTCTTTGCATATTTTTAGTGAGGTTGTCAGGAGCCCTGGAGGAACAGCCTTTGGAGAAGCCATCGAAACCCCAGAACACCCCAGTGAACGACATGGATGCTACTGGGTAACGGGGCAGAACACTGGGCTGCGCAGAGCGGGACCACAGAAAGAGGGCCCTCACCATCCTGGCGTGGGGCCTGCCTTCCTGGCGAGGGGTACCATCTCCAAGGCGTTTCTAAAATAACTGTTCCGTCTCTCCGGGTGATGTACGCGAAGCGCGCGCTCTGCGCGCACCTTTCCAAGCCTTTAAGGAAACCGCTCGCTGGTGCTGGGTGAGCGGGGCGCACGGATTCTGAGAGGCCGCCAAATCCATTCCCGCGTTGCCCGGGCTCAGAGATGTGCCCCAGCGCCTTAGGGCGGGAAGGAACGAACCTCAATTAAAGTTTGAGGCACTAAACTCGTGTCACTCCCTCTCTAAGCCATCCAGTCTCTCTCTAACACGAAATCAAACTGATTTGCCTCCTCCTCGCCCGCCAACTAATCTCCATGAAGGAGAACCGTAAAACCTCAAAGGGGATTTTAAATTTCCTTTAGGGAGGTCCACTCTTATGTGACATCAGCACAGGGCTCTTAGCCGTTTCTTAAAAGCAGTAAACAATTCTTTAGTAAGTGGGGAAACTCTAGAGTTCTGTGTCCCGGTAAGTATCAAGATCAAGACTCACGTATCTATTCTTTCCGGAATGTCAGGTACCATTTACTGAAAGATTGGTTTGCTTTCTTCTGTGCGTAATGTTCAATTTGGTCCTTTCTGTTCCCCTAACTACAAGTTAGGCCCAATCTGTAGCCCAGTTTCAGGATCCTAGGCTCTGGATTACAAATTTCTAAAGCTATTTATTGTCTCAAGAAATATATTTGTGGTAGCTGTCACATAAAGCTGATAGACTCTGGCGCAAAAGAAAGCTAGAGAGGCGATTTATTTGTGCGTAAAAGGCACTAGGTTTAATTGGAGAGAGACTTGTTATTTTCAACCCAAATACATGGGGTGGCATAGCGCCGTGGAGCATTATTCGAGCTTCATCTACTATGCACTATATGCCACCGTCTCCAAAGCAGTGTTGCCCTAGAAACTTGTTTTAAATCTGCTGCTATATATCAACACCTTGTTTTAGCAGTCCTTGGCTGAATTACAGTTACACAGTTTGGCGCTTCTTTCAAATTTCCTCCCATCAGTTTAGCTAAAGAAAGGAATTTTTCTCCTTTAGAAATGAATTGGCTTAATTAGTAAGTAGATTAATGGCAATTGCTGGTGAGTTGGTTTCCAGCAGAGTTTCACCAGAGAGGGTTAATCGGAGTCAGGTCTGGAATCTTTCCCAGAACTGGCTGCCAGCCATTTCCACCAACCAGTCAACCCTACAAGAAACAGAGGAAATGAAATAGAATTTATATTCTGTGTGCTATTATCCTGGACGGAAATTCCTTGGAAGCATCCTTCTGGTTGGGTGCAGTACAGCCTGTTTCATTTCCGAATTTTCACAGAAACCTTGAAAGGTTTCACCTTCAAGATTTATCTGGGTACCAAAGCAGAATTTCAAATGGCACAATGAGCCTCCCCACAGAACAAGAGGGTGCACTGGACATGCCTGAGGCTCTGGTCAATTTCAGGTTTACAGAGTTGCAAAGATCTCCAAGTCCCGCCCTAAATCTGTTATCTACCAGAAGCCTTAAAAAAATGTTTAGTTGTATGTTTTGCAGTCTTTTCACTTATTTTTTCCAGAGCAATAAAAATGCATTCATCGTTTAACTTGCAGCTGCATTAGTCTTGCAAAAAAAAAAAATCCCTGCTGAGAAATGCATATAATAGGAAAAACAGATCGGCTGGACAGCAGTGTAATTAATGCCAGAAAGGGCTGAGGCCGGTTTCATAGTTTGTCTTTTGAGGATATCAAGACGAGACCTGGTGAAAAATGACGCACACTTTAGCATTTCAGAAAGCTGCCAACTGGCAGCGCTTTTCCTTCTTTCTTTGACTTTCTGCCTTGGAACAAAGAGGTCGGCAGAACTAGCTAGGTTGTAATGAGTTCTATGTCCCTAGCACATTAAGTGCATCATGGAAACATATTGTATCGAAATAGTTTGGAGGAGAATACCGGGGATGAAAGAGAATGGGTGCTTTGATCAGCTCCCTGGGGTCCTGAGCGCGCACAGACTGACTTGCAAGGAGTTATTCAGCTCCAGCTAGACACACTTACAACACCATTCAAAGAAATTTGCATATCTGTAATTTATCACATTGGTCCAGAACATTTTCGCAAGGTAAATAAAACTTGGCTGAATAAAAGAAATCAATCATCTCAGATATAGAGGAAACTGTGAAGCCAGTCTTTCCATTAAAAACATAAATATGTCCATAAAACATGACGATTTAGAGGCTGACTTTATTTTAAAGTGTCCTTAGAGCAACAGGTTATGCGTTGACAAAGACAAGAGTGGCCACAATTTCTTTGCACTTCTACTTTAGGGGAGTGTATTTGCAGCTTCCCACTGGAAGCATAAAGACAGAATGCTGAATGAGATGCGTGTGGCTCTAACCAGCTTGCGACATGCAGAGAAAAATTAGTACACACTTTGAGGAGACGTGAAAGACGGCTTAATCTCCTTGGCACTTAGTCTGCAAGTGCTAAGGTTAGATCTCATTTCTTCTCCTATTGATTTCATGGCCAAGCTCTGGTTGCTGAATTTAGAAGCTGGAGAGGATGAAATGTCCCGACACTCAGTCAATAGGAAACTTGCTTTGGAATGCCCCATGAGAACAAGTGAAAATTTAACAGGCAGGCATTGTTCGGAGTTTTTAAACAACCCAGTTAAACAGCAAACAAGAATCTTCAACTTGACCTTGGAAAAGGCTGTGTGCCTGCAGATAATCTATCAAACA